>NC_090442.1:502130624-502433654 GCF_031143425.1 Pleurodeles waltl | reverse complement strand
ACAATGAGGCTTGTGTAGCTTCTAACAAAACGGATTACTCTAGTCTCCAGTTAGCATCTTTAAGATCCATCTTTCGAAGTGTCCACAGTACTATCAACTATTTGACTATACCCTGTACGATTGTCAAATATTGCTAGACTATGCGGAGCAGTGTCTTTAAAGTCTTTAATGTGGATCACCATCGGGATGTATTGTCCCGTGCGTTGGGTCGGAGCCCCGCCGTTCATTTTCTTAATCGCCATCTTCTTTTCCCTCATGCCTCCATTTTTCTGCCTTAAGTTAAGGGCCTTAACCTTTCCCCACCGTTCAAACTAAAGAGTCACTTCTACTTCTCCAAGATGTCCCCCTTCTCACCTCCTGCCTGTAAGGCGATAAGGTGTTGCAGTGCCATGTCACGTCTCTCTTCACTAGCTGCACGGTTTTTCTAGGTCTTTCTCCCCTGTTGGATGGTCAGGCCTGGTATGCGTGCGCCATTAGCCGGTCACAGCTCATGGTGCCAGTAGTGCTCTTGCCCCACTGATACACTTCCTTCTTCCTTGGAGGCCAAGGGCTTTCTCCTCTGCTCCTGCTGTGACTGGTATTTTCCCTGCAGACCACAGGTGTGAGCAGGGGGTAATTTGTGGCATTTCCCTACACTTCAATGTCTCCTGGTCATTTCCCCTGAGCCCTAGTAGAGGCTTCCGTGGGACACTGGTCAGTAAAAGAAACTTAAGAGCCCGCCTTCACTTCCACTCTCTCCTTAAATAATAAGACACGTGGTCATATGCAAAGGTAAATCAGGAGTATGTGTAAAATAAACGACGTTCAGTGAAGAATGACGAAAACGAGTGGGTGAAAGAATGTCGAGGATATGTAAATATTGAGCAACACTTTTCTTGATTACTGTATTTCAAAGCTAGTTTTCTTAGAAGCAAAAATTGACTCATAGAGCTCAACTGCAATTAAGTAATTCTGAGTGCTGAGTACAATTCAACATTGCAAAGGTGCATGACATTATTAGCTCAGTGCTATAAACTGTGGTTGTTAGACCTGACAGCCTGAGGGTGGTCACCCCTAACTTTTTGCCTGCCTCCCTCCACTTTTTTGACACGGTTTTTGCTGGTCTTAGGACTCTGCACACTTTACCACTGCTAACCAGTGCTAAAGTGTATATGCTCTCTACCTTCAAACATAGTGACATTGGCTCTTAACCAATTGGCTTAATTAATTTACTTATAAGTCCCTAGTGAAGTGCGCTATATGTACCCAGGGCATGTAGATTAAATGCTACTAGTGGGCCTACAGCACTGATTGTGCCACCCACATAGGTAGCCCCATGTCTCAGGACTGCCATTGCAAGGCCTGTGTCTGCAGTTTTACTGAACGTTTGACTTGACATTTAAAAGTACTTGCCAAGCCTCAAACTCCCCTTTTTCTACATATAATGCATCCCTAAGTTAGGCCCTAGGTAACCCATAGGACAGGGTGCTATGTAAGTAAAAAGCAGGACATGAACATTTGTGTTCTATATGTCCTGGTAGTGTAAAACCCCTAAATTCGTTTTACACTGCTGTGAGGCCTGCTCCTTTCATAGGCTAACATTAAGGCTACCCTCATAAATTGTTTGAGTGGCAGATTCTGATTAGAAAGGGGTACACTGGCCATATTTAGTATGGCCAGAATGGTAATACAAAATCCTGCTGACTGGTGAAGTTGGATTTCATATTATTATAGATTAGAAATGCCATTTTTAGAAAGTGAACATTTCTCTGCACTTAAAACCTTCTGTGCCTTACAGTCCATGTCTAGGTTGGGCTGGTTGACATCTCCCTTTTGCATTTCACCAAGACAACCACAAACACAGGATGCTCAGTCACACCTGCACACATCTGCATAGTGAATGGGTCTTCCTGGGCTGGAAGGGTGGAGGGCCTGACATTTACATTTCAAAGGACAGTGGCCTGCCCTAGACAATGGACTGCCAAACCCCCTACTGGGACCCTGGCAGACAGGATTGTACTAAAAGGGGACCTTTTGCACTTCTAAGCCACTCTTTAAAGTCTCCCCCATGTCAAAGGCACATTTGGGTATATAAACTGGGTCCCTGACCCTGCCAACTCAGACACTTATTGACAAGATGCCTCCTGGGAAAGAAACTTTGACAGAGAACATGCAACCTGCTAAGAGAAGCTTCCTGGCTGCCCAAAGGACTCACCTGACTGCTTTGCTGAAAAGGACTGCTGCCTTGCTGTTGCCCCGCTGCCCTGCTGGGCTTGGATTGAGCTTGCCCCCTGTTTCCTGAAGTCTCAGGGTCACAAAGACTTCCTCTCTGCAAAGAACTCCTTGTGTGGTGTAAATCAGCACACAGCCTGCCCTGCTGTGAGAAAATCACTGCATCACCGAACCGGAACAATGCAGCCTAACTTCCTGCGAGAGGAATCGATGCAGCGCCTGCCGTGTGACAGAAATTACCCCACATCACCCACAGGATCGACATACCTCCTGTGTCTTCGTCCTGCACGCCCAGGATTTGTCTGCCTTGTCCCCGGGGCATCCAATTACCCAGCAACCCAAAGAGGATGCAAGTCTGCGTTCCAGAAATTGACGCAAAGCCCTTGCTGCATGAAAAAGCATTGATGCATCGTCTGTGTGCACCCGGAGAGACTGACACACACCTCCCTGTTCACCATGCATTTCCTCTTCTGCGGTCCCATGTGGACAATTTAGACACAAACCAGGTACTTTGTGCTCGCAAGAGACCATTGTTGTTTTTGTGAACTATAACACTCTATTTATCATTACAAAAGTGATATTTCAACTTGCATTTATCAAATCTTGATTGTTTTGACCTTAATCTAATCTAATTTTCTAAACATATGTGGTGTATTTTTGTGGTGTTTGCACTGTGTTATTGCATGATTTATTACACAACTACTTCACACATTGCCTTCTAAGTTAAGCCTGACTGCTCAGTGCCAAACAACCAGAGGGTGGGCACAGTATAATTTCAATTGTGTGTGACATACCCTGACTAGAGTGAGGGTCTTTGCATGGACAGGGGGTAACCTGACTGTGAACCAAAGACCCCATTTCTAACAGTGCTATATTGGCTGATATATTAAAACCTGTTCATCTCTAGTTTATACACATGCAATGTGCATGCCAGCAGAATGTGTATTCATGCATTGTTATAAATAATTAAAAAAAAACACTATCACACAAGGAAATACACCTTATTTAATTGGTGTGCTGGAAGGCAATATTGTTAAACGAATGTAGCGTTACGCTTACTATTCAGTAGATTTTTTTGACAATTAAAGCAAAAACAAAACAAACAGAAAATAAGTCATACTCCCATCTCACCATCCCGTTTCCTCTCCTCCTCTCCATCTCACCTTCCCCATCGATCCCTCGTTCTTCCACCCTTTCCTAAACTGATCCATACTTATATGAGACTGTTTCCCAAGGCTATGGTGTGAATTTATTAATCTTTGTGCAGCACAAAGCAGCACAAAAATGGCTGTGTTGTGAGAAGATTCAAAGTTAGCACCTTACTAAATTGAGCCCATGCAAAGAACTCTGTAAAACACCTTGTACCATGTTAATCTTAAATAAAGTTGCAATCTGATTCCAAACACCCAAATAAACAAATGCACACGTGTTGGAAAATGTCTACAGGTTTAGAGAACACCAGGGAACAGACCAGAACTCAAACAAAGTTGAAGGATCTAGGAGCCAAGATATGTAGAAGTAATCCACGTAAGGACTTAGGAAGCTGAAGCCAATGATCGCTCAAAAAGGAATATGTGATTCACTAATGGGAAGGTAGATATGCTCATCAGTGGGGTGAAGAAACATCACAGCACACCTTTCCAGTCCTCCATGATTGAACCAGATAAGAAATCTGCCCCCTGGAGCTTCATAGTTGGAGCATAACTGTTGTGGCACCCAAAAGTGGACATTGGAAAGAAAAAACCAATGGCAAAACACTAAGCGTTCCACAATTGAAAAGCTATCAAAGAAGAGGACAGCCGCAGGGAACAGATGGGGACCACACATCCACTGCAAGTGAGGAGAAGGTGACAGCTGCAATTGAAAAGGAATATTGCAGCACAACTGAAGATACTAATAAGGCCGACATGGTGGAAGAATGTACTTTAAGTAAGTAAATCTAAATACACCCATGTGTAACTACCAGCCTTAATTTTCAATTGCATATGCCATATCTATAGTCCATGTTCTACTACAAAGCATCTGAACTGGAGGAGGGCAGGAGAGATAATAACCACCGTGAATATGGTGTCCAAAGCTATGCTAGCATCCAGTAATAACTCCCACCAGGATAGTAATGAGTCACAAAATGTCAATGAAGGATAATGCCAGTAGAATGATAACAATGGCAACAAGACTGCTCAGTAATCCATGGTTGCAAAATGTTAGAACACAAAGAGTCCTCTTACACATCAGCATGACAGGCCAAATAATGCAAAACATGTACAAAGGCACTGCAGATGTCATGTAACAGTCCTTAGCAGTGCAAGCTGAAACAGTGTTACATCTTGAGTGTAGACATTTAAACCATGCAATGTAATTGGTAGCACAGTTCAGTGATGAATGATCACTGACCACTGTAAGGGTAGACATCACTTTCATTTACACATCTATGATGTGCAAAATGTAACAGCATCCATGTTGTGTGATGCAAACCGTCTGTTTAGGTGAACAAACTATAGCAGACAAAGGTACAACCATCTAAAGATGTCTCAATGGCAGAGATGTATCTTTACCACAGCTCCAATAGCATTGTAGGTGTTGAGGTAAATCCCTCCTCCTCCCACTAAGGGTCAGCTCACAATCTGTAGTTATCTCAAAGTCTGTGACGAGGACCCCAGTGAAAGGGCCAAAGGTGGTAGGAAGCCAAAGATAAACATGCTCCTGAAGACTGGTCGATACAAAACACAGACTGGATGGTTATGGCAGAACAATTTAGGTCACTGTGCATATAATGGCAATTCTCAGTGTAAGGGGAGGACAGCAGAAACAGAGGGACAGCACACTGAAAAGATATGAATACAGTTAGCACATGAGTAGGAACTGGATTTAACTGGTGCAAAGTGCAGCAGACTATAACTAGCTCCTAAGCATATGTGGAGTCCTGCTCAAGAATTGAAGTATAAGACAATAATTCTGCAACACTAATTTTGAAAAGGAAGCGTCAGAATAGGGATGCAAAAGTAACGACTACGGGATACTAGCAAGGGACAGGCAAAAAGGGCTGGGGAACTGAGGGAACTGATATGGGTTAAAACCACAAAGATGAGGGAAAGAATAAGCAGATTGCAAACTGAAGCGTAAGCTAACTAGTTGTCACAACCTCTGTTACCAGGCAACTAGCTTTTTGCACATGCTAATTCACTATGCTATCCCCACTATTACTGACTTGGAAATGCTACTGCTAGGGCTGGTCCTGATGTGAGATGTGCAGTGCAGTTGATCGGCATGACTCTGGAAGCATATGGTCCTACAGTGAATGTCTGCCTATTCCATTGACCTGCTCACCACCTTCTTAAAGTTTGACGTCTTTGGGGTTCTTTACAAGCTATCATAATTAATAACCTAAAAAGACTTCACTCCTACCAAGCAACAATAATGAAACTCTGATATTGGAGCTGGATGGCATAATTAATGCACCACCTTCGCAATCAGCTGTTAGTAATGATAAATATAGAAATGTTTACAAATACATTACAAAACACCTGTTGTCACTGATACGCCTGTCTGACAGGCAAACAGTGAAACCACCAAAGTAAAGGACATATACTGTAATTCAGCAACAGAATTGTAATATTTCCTACGTATACTGCCACTATTGTTGAAAGAAACCTACCAGCTATTCATTACAATCTAGAAACTATCAAACAAAATTGGTGTCCTTTAAGTAATGTGACCAAGAAATCAAAGCACCTTAAGAGTCTCATGACGGGACAAGATAACACACTGAAAAGCAATAATGAATCACTTGCAAACAATCCACCTCTCCGCATGATGAGAAGACCATTGGGGAAATATCTGCTTGAATAAATACATCTGTGAAAGATGCCATCAGATAACTCTCCACTCCAGTGAAAGGGTATATAGCGGCATTTGAGAGGACAATCAGCAGTCTTAAGAAGGCAATATGTATTCTCAACAGCCATAACCAAATTATTAATGCACAAATGGCAACATTTCAAGGGGAAATAGCCAATGTTCTTGGGGCATCACCACTGTACTAAGTCAGTGATTCCCAACCTTTTGACTTTTGAGGACCCCCATTTTATCATTACTGGAACCCAGGGACCCCCATTAAATTATTATGGGAATTCGAGGACCCCCCCACTGAGTCATTACTGCAAGCTGGGGACCCACGCCTATACATTGTGAATGATCGGAACCGCAAAATAATACACAGAAACAGCATTACATCAAATGCATACACAAATGATAACAGATTTCCTTCAATTTGCAAACAAATAAAATAAAAATCTTAAATTTAATTGGAAGATTGGAGCTTTTCTAAATTCAATTGAAGCCACAGATCGTCTATACTATATTCTGTTAGATGCACCTGCACTGCACTTATTTAATTTTTAGCCTCCAGTTTCAAATTCCTATCGTTTACAGTATGTGTTAAAATTTTCAATTGTACATTTAGCCACCTTATTTATATACACATTAATAATCTTTTAATATTAGTTGATTTTCTAAGCACTAACAAACCCCCTGATGATGCTTTGTGGACCCCACAGGGGTCCCCAGATGACAGCTTGGAATCACTGAACTAAATGTTATGAGAATTGGGTATCATGACAAGAGAGCAACATGCATCTTCATCACCTTTATTATCAACTGTGGGGTGGGCTTGTGACGAGAGACATTTGTGTGAATGAAAATAATGACAACAAATCCTGCAATGGAAGGAATGGTGGCAACATGCATACCATGGCATTTTTATGTGCCTTAGATGTCTTACCCAGTACATACATTCTACTCTTCTGTTGAATCATACACATTTTTAGGTCTATTAGACAGCGCAGATGTCTAGTTTGCTAAAGACATCTTGGGGACTTTCTGAAAGTTGACCTAGGAGTGCATTTCACCCATTGATTACCATTGACTTTGTGGTTTGTAGCTCACACTTTCTGGATTTACATTTGCTGGCTTTATGTGCTTTAGGCCCTAGTTGGAGTGTAGTTATTATAATCAAAATTAACATGAAATGATTGCAAATTAATGCCTAATGATGCTGCATAGAAATTGTATTGCTGTGTTTTACTAAACGCGTGTTTGAAATGTGCCCTCAGGGAATGGCCACCAATGTATACGATGACTAATGAAATTGACTAATAATGAATTATTAATGTACTAATGTATGATTCTGTATTAGCATTTAGAGTTATATGTTAAGGTTTTGCTGAATTAATCATTAGGCCTTAGTTAGCATGAATCGGGCCTAGCTGCTGGTCTCATATTAAATGTGTTTTTCTAACGTGCAATGTACTGACTTGCGGAAGGACATGTAGCCATATTTTTCCAGAAGCTAGAAGATGTGTGTAACCGTAGTAAGTTCTTTCTCATGAGACTCGACTTGCTCAAGGAGACATTCTTGCTGAATGCAACAGTGTAAACTTGCAACAGGTACAAGGTCGCCTGAACTGGTAAAGACAATGGAACTACTGACTGAGCCTGAGAGAATAAAAATTTGTACCTGACATTCTACCCGTTGGAGACGTCAATTACAGGAGCCAATAAACTACGTGAGAACTGCTCTAAAGTGACAATTCTAATGAGGTTATTACCTGATTATTGGACGGAGATAATGATGCACCAAAATGTGTCCAATTAGGAATTAGGGGACTGTACAACAAGATTGATATAATCCTTTGACACAAGGAGAAATCAGCCATTACGTGCCTTTGCTATTACCTAGACACTTTGTCACTCTGTCTTAAAGACTTTGCTGTTTAATTCTTCGTACCATCCTTATCTTTGTCCTGCCCGATTCATACTTTTCCTCCTTAAGAGGGAAGTGTCCTGTATTGCCTGTCTAGCTGAACTTTGCTGTGTTTCCTGACTGAACTTTGCTGTGTTTCCTGGCTGATGGCGAATCAGCTGATGTCCTGAGGAGGAAGACTGACTCTGTATGCTGACCCATTATGGAGGGTAACTATATGATAATGAAATTGTAATTGTCTGTTTGCCTTTCCTTTCTAGGTACCAACTGCTACCTTTTGATAGAGACCATAGTTAGATGTTTTCTAAATTTGTGTTACTAAATAGTTTTGCATAAAGCCCAACATGCTAATGCTAATTTGAGGTTAGTTATGGAGTTCACTAAAACAGACGCAAATAGACAAATGACTGAATCAATGCTTTGTTGAATAATGCGCTACTGATACTCTGCTAAAAGTTAATCCATGTTGACGTTGTGCTTTGTTCTAATGTTTATGATCTTTGCCTTGATGAAATCTTATTCTAGTTGCCACATTGTGACATTGCTGATGTGTTTTCTGGTTTTGAGACTAATAAACTTGCTAGTAGAGTGTAACCAATAGGGAATAAAATAACTTAAATCTTGCTAAGTTTTGTGTGGTTATTCACGGTTGAAAGGTCATGGTGTGATCAAACTTTATTAATGCATTTATCTAGATTGGTTTACTTTGACATAGTGAATATTGAGAAAAATATTGACCTAGTGATGTATATGCTGATTAGCTGTCTCGTCCTAAGGCGTCTTCAATCAGGGTGAAAAGATTCATTGGCCTAAAACGAGTCCCAGACAAATTAAATCATCTAAGACAGGACCCGTTAGCAGTTCTGGTAGCAGAGGATGGTTTAGGCCCTTTGGGGCCCTAGGACGAGGGACCGTTGTTTTCAAATTAATGCAATTTGGAAAGATGATGTGCCCCTAAGTCCCAAATGACTTTCCCGGAATCT
Organism: Pleurodeles waltl; assembly: GCF_031143425.1. Taxonomy (NCBI): domain Eukaryota; kingdom Metazoa; phylum Chordata; class Amphibia; order Caudata; family Salamandridae; genus Pleurodeles; species Pleurodeles waltl. Next base: position 502,424,699 of record NC_090442.1, on the reverse strand, counting down.
CGGAGCTTGCCGAAGTGAGTTGGGTATGTTTGCGGCGTTCTAGTGATAGGTATGCGTGACCGTGACATAGAATTTGCGCTTGCTCAGCTTATGCATATCGCAGGTGAATTGTGAGGTTTGTGAGAATTTAGGCCAGCCAATGTTTTAGTAGGAGTGGGCGTACTCCGCAGTATGAGAGTAGGGAAGTCGGCGAACTTCATGTGAGTGTGGCGCTTTGTGCTAAAAAAAATGGTCCAAGTGGTTGTTGGTGATGTACGGACCCAGCATGGTCTAAGACTCCGGAGTATATTGATAAGTGTAGGAGACACTTGGTTTATGTTGTAATTTGCACGGTTGATAGGTCAATCGGGCGTGATTGACGAGTCGAGTTTGAGTCAAAGTGTGTGAGTGAAACCTTCGATGGAGATTTGGTAAAGTTCTAAAGTGCACTAGAACGAGCCATTGACAAGTCGAGAGTAGAATTTGCGGGTCAAATTCTGCTTGCGAGTTCGGGATCTGAGAAAGAGAGAGTAGCGGCCGAGGCTTCAAGTGAAATCTCTGTAAAGTTCTGAAGCGATTGTGTTACCCTTCCTGTAGTAAACCGGCAAATTTGAGTTTGTTGTTAAAGTGCTCGCAATATATTGCATTACTTTTGTGTGGATTTAGAGTGGGGAAGACAAGCCGCAAGACTTTGTCAGCCGCAGAGTGTGTGGGTTTGACGTCATTGGAGCCGCACTGGGGTAGGTCAGCTAGTGAGCAGGGTTGCACACGGATTGGCAGCCGTCCGTAAGAGGCAATTGGTTGAGAAGGTAGGCGAAGAGTGTTCTGGGAACTAAAGTCACTTCCTGATTCAATTCTAAACAAAATAAAAGATGCAAAAAATGAAGTTTTTCAAGGCTTTAAAGAGTGCTTTGAGGGGAGATGTGTACATTGCAGCGAGTGTGGGGGAGCCTACACCGCCAGAGGATACTCCGGCTTATGCCGTAATGGAGGAGAAAGGAGTCGCGCCATGTCTTTGGCTAAAGCAATGGTGCAAATTAACAGAGAAAGATGGGTGTTTGGTGTTTCCAGAGAATGGAACCTTTGACATAGGGGTTCAAGAGAAATTGCAGAAAGCGTTAAATGAGCACAAGCCACCTCCGAGACCAGCTCAGTTTGAGGCATTAGCGATTTGGGATTTAATGGTCATGCGACAGAGGCAACAGAAATTCGAGAGGAGAATGAGAAAAGCAGAAAAGACTCTAGCGGAGGCTAGGTGGGATAGTGAGGCCAGGATGTGAGAAGGGAAATAATAGACAGAGTTAGAATGTTTCCGGCAATAACTCAAGAAGCCGAAACACAGGGGAGAAAGGCAACTTGTAAAACAGACAAGGGGTCTAGTAGGCAAAAGGAGACTCAGAAGTCTTGGGTAGATGCAGACGTTTCTCAATCAGCTGTTCATGATCGACCACCACCATATGCCATAAATGACAACAGACCGAGTACTAGTGCAGGTGCTGTAAGTCCGTCACAGAATAAGGGGATCGCGAATACAGTACAGGCAAATAATGTTACCACATCAGATCCAATACAGAATGGTGCTAGTTTATCCACTGCACCCGAGACGCAGATACGGTTGCAGCCACCACCAGTTCAGAGGCTCTACCCTGATGTCCCAGTATTAGAGACGACTACGAGTTTGATGGTGCCGCCTGATCCAGTATACACGAGATCAAAGTTAGTGCAGAGTTAGCTAACTCCACAATTGCTGCCCCAGCCGCAGCAACAGGTGGCTCCGAATTACACTTCGGTCACAGGACCGCAGTCAGTTACAGCACCTATAATGAATCAAGCTATGGGAGCTAATGCTCCACCGGGATTGGGAAATGGACAGACACCAGCTGCTATATCTTTGCCAATTACCGTTGGTCCGCCAGTACCGCTATACGTGCAGGCAAAACCTAGTGTATGCGACCAAGGAGTAATGACTCAAGAGGTGATAAGAGGAGGGTTCACAGGAAGTTCCCAAGGGATGACACCAGGAGAACAGACAGTGGAGAGGTCTAGATCCTTGTTCGACTTCAGCCTGATTGGGGTTCTGTTAGAAACCATGAGACAAGCAGGTTTGGGTCTACTAACCCCACAGGTAATGAGTGCAAACACGTCGCAAACCCCAATGGTGCAGGCTGGAAATATCTCGTTGCAAGGCTTAACTGCGCAACAGTTGACTGAGTGGTTAGACAAGCTTAACACTCCACAGGCTACTCCGGTGACAGCAGAGCGATCAAAAAGAGAGGAATACCTGAATTTTGCGAGGTTGGGAGTGGAAGCAGCTGAGCTAGTAGAAGGGAGCATGGGAGTGAACAGATTAGAATCATACACTGAAGCAGAATTAAGGTATCTGTGTCCGAAAATAACCAAGGAGGTGAGTAAGGTGCACCAGAGGTTAGCGAATGTGGCAGATAAAAATGACATAAACTTAGACAATACCAAACATCTGAAGAGGAGTTATAGGTTAGACTTCGAACCTAAAGATTTTGATCATATGAGGTCAACTGGGATGAAGGCACACCTCAAAGAGATACTACAGAGTGCGCAGGTTTTGGGAGCTTTAGAAAAGTGGGAAGGCAGATGGGCGAAGAAGAGAGATAAGAGGAAAAGTGACTGCCTGGAACAGCAGCAGGCGAAGGCTGCACCAGACACGGGAACAATAAAGATGTTACCGATGAGAGAGACAGCTGGAGGGGTTCTAGTTCATGTACCGTGGTCTAGAGGTGACATCTTGTCATTCACAAATGATTATCCCAGGCTGAGGGAAAAGCCGATAGAGTGGTACCAGCAAACGGATAGGTTTGTGAAGCTTGTGAAGTGTCTATGGGAAGACTTGAATACACTGTTTGAGATTATAGTTCCAGCCGATTTGTGGCTTGAGTGCAAGAAGAGTGTGGATTGGCCGACAACGGAACCGCCAAGGGACAGGACTACAGGAGCACCGTCTCCTGAGGTGATGAAGCACTACTATAAGGTGATTGAATTCTTGAAGCAGAAAGTGTTGCCGAAAGTTACTGATTGGCAGAAAATGTATTGAACGGCACAAGAAGGCAAAGAGTTGATACATGCTTACTATGGGAGATTGTTAAAGGCATTCAAACACTACAGTGGCACAGAGGTCAAAGAACTGAAAGACATGAATCACCTTGTGTTCAGGTTCGTTGAAGGACTGAGGCCAGAGATTAGCCAGATGATTAAGAATCATTTGATCTGTTGGCAAGCGAAACCGATTGATGAGGTGTTGCAGTACGCAAAATACTGGAGTGATGAGATTGAGTTGAAGCAGAGAAAGCTGAAAGAGAAGGTGATGGTGATGCAAATTAAGGCAGCTCAAGCAGGGATGCAGGGAAATGGAGTGCAATAGATGGTACAGCAACTACAAGGAAACGGAATGTTTCAGCCTCAAACAAGAGGCAGAGGTCGGGGAGGTTTTGTGAACGGTGGTCCAGACTTGAATACTGTTGTGGTTCAAAATGACGTGCAAGGGATGAAAAAGATGTCACAATGCCATGCATGCGGGGGCGTGGGACACTGGAAGCGGGAATGTCCAATGATGGTGCAGGATGGTGTTGTTCAACAAAGCAATGATGTCAGTGCATTCCAAAAATGTGAGGGGTCCAAGAATGAAGGGTCCAAATCCGAACTTCCAGAATAACATGGTTCAGATGCAGGGTCTCCAGCCTATGCAACAAATGCAAATGCCACGTATTCAACCAGCACAGGTGCAGCAAATACAACAGCAGATTCCCGTGGTACCTAGACAGCAAATGCAGTTGCCTTTAGCTCCGATGGGACAGCAACAGGTAATGCTTCCTCAACAGGTCACAGGTCAAACAATGAGTCAAAATAATGCAGTACAACAGTTCACATTGCGTGGTGAGAATGGAATAAACGATAAATGGTTGGATGACTGTTTGGATAGTGAGGAGTGCAGGCTTGCAGCGTCCCTAGAAGTAGATCAGAGGGGCCCTTATGTGCAAAGGAAAGTGATGGGTCACAAGGTTTCATTCCTGATTGACACAGGAGCTACACGCTCTACAGTCAGAAGTGCAGAGGTTCTGAAATTGCCATTTTCAGGGCATACTATAAAGGTGGTAGGAGTAGCAAATCAGCTCCTGACTAATCCAATTACAGATCAGGCGCAAGTCGAGATTGGTACCTTTCAGGGATTACATAGGTTTGTAGTCTGTGATTCAAGTCCTGTGTCCCTACTGGGGAGAGACTTGCTGTGTAAGACGAGGTGTTTGATCACCTGTTCCAATGAGGGAATTGAGGTACAGACAAACAGTGATGATGAAGGGGACGATGGTCAGATCTCAGAACCAGAGACAGAGACCACAGATGAGGAGTACCCTTTGATAAGCTTTTTTCCGATGTTCACAGTGACCGATTTGCCAACCGAATTACAGGGAACAGTCACAGAGAAGGTGTGGGACTTAACAGGAAAGGGACTGATGAAAGGAGTAGAACCAGTCAAAGTATATGTGAAGCCAAATGCTGTGTTTCCCCAGGTACCGCAGTATCACATGGCACAAGATGTCCTCATACAAGTGACGCAGATAATTGCGGATTTTGTGAAGCAAGGGGTCTTAAAAGAAGTGATGAGCAGCCCATGTAATTCGCCAATAATGGGATTGAGAAAGCCTTGTGGGAAAGTTTGAATTGTCCAAGACCTGAGAAAAATGAATGAGGTAGTGGTAAAATGCTGCCCCATAGTGCCAAATCCAGCCGTGATCATGTTTCAGGTTCCATGTAATGCAGAGTGGTTCACAGTTGTGGACTTGTCCCAAGCGTTCTTTTCTGTGCCTCTTCATGAGGCAGCCAATTTCTCTTCAGTTTCAAATTCCTGGACAAGGTTTACAGTTGGTGTCGAATTCCTCAAGGGTTTTCAGAATCGCCTTCCATCTTTAATCAGATATTGAAGAAGGACTTGGAAGCATTGGAACTGCCTTTTAATTCGACTCTAGTACAGTACATTGATGATTTGTTGATTGTGTCCAAAACGAAAGATGACTGCAGATATGATACTATTCCCTTACTGAATCATTTGGGAAAGAACGGACATAAAGGGGGTCATACTGACCCCCGCGGGCGGCGGGAGCCTCCAAATGGCCGCTCCGCAGTCGAAAGACCGCGGAGACCATTCTGGCTTTCCCGCTGGGCTGGCGGGCGACCGCCAGAAGGCCGCCCGCCAGCCCAGCGGGAAACCCCTCCCCACGAGGAAGCCGGCTCCGAATGGAGCCGGCGGAGTGGGTATGTGCGACGGGTGCAGTGGCACCCGTCGCGTATTTCAGTGTCTGCAAAGCAGACACTGAAATACAAAGTGGGGCCCTCTTACGGGGGCCCCTGCAGTGCCCATGCCATTGGAATGGGCACTGCAGGGGCCCCCAGGGGCCCCACGACACCCCTCACCGCCATCCTGTTCCTGGCGGTCGGAGCTGCCAGGAACAGGATGGCGGTGAGGGTGTCGGAATCCCCCATGGCGGCGCAGCAAGCTGCGCCGACATGGGGGATTCCCAGGGCAGCGGAAAACCGGCGGGAGACCGCCGGTTTTCCTTGTCTGACCGCGGCCAAACCGCCGCGGTCAGAATGCCCTGCGGGGCACCGCCAGCCTGTTGGCGGTGCTCCCGCATCCCCGGCCCCGTTGTCCATGACCGCCGGGGTCGGAATGACCCCCAAAGTGTCCCCAAAGAAGCTACAGTACTGTCAGAAAGAGGTGAAGAGCTTAGGCCACCTGATTGAGAAGGGGTCAAGGAGAATATCCAAAGAAAGCGTGACAGCCATATTACAGATGAGTCCCCCGACATCCAAGAGAGACGTGAGGATGTTTTTGGGAATGGTGGGCGACTGTCGTCAGTGGATTCCCAACTTCTTGATTATCTCTAAGCCTTTGGTGAGGTTGACTGTCAAGGAGGTTCAGGATGGCCCGGATACCCTAACTATGTCAGAGAAAGAGATGAGGGCATTCATTGAACTGAGAGAGTGCATGTGCAGGGCTCCAGCTTTAGGTATGCCTGACTACACAAAGCCTTTTGTACTGTTTTGTCATGAACGTGATGCTTGTTCTTTGTCTGTCCTGACACAGGTCTATGGAGGTGCGGGTTGTCTGCGTGCAGTTGCAGGAGTTGGTCAAAGCCTTACTCAATGTGAGGGCATAGTGATGGGACATCCCTTTACAGTAATGGTCCCACACTCAGTTGAAATACTACTCACCCAAACCAAGACGCAGCACATGACAAATGCTCGTCTAACAAAATACGAAACGATTATACTAGGGTCACCTAATGTATCATTGAAACGCTGTACTGTGTTAAAACCCGGCAACTTTGCTTCCCAATGAAAATACAGATGTTGATGAGGCTGAGGAAGTAGAACATGATTGTCTTGAGGTAACAGAACTGTACACCAAACCGAGACCTGATATTAAAGGTACTCAATTGGAGGAAAATGATTACATTATCTTTGTTGATGGTTAGCCTGAGAGACTTAGTAGGAGTACTGAGAGCCGGATACGCTGTGTGTACAATCATTGGTATCCTGGAAGCATCTTGGCTCGAGAGAGTGTATTCTGCTCAAGTGGCTGAATTGGTGGCTCTTACTAGGGCTTGCCGTGCCACTGACAAACTAAAAGTGACTATCTATACTGACAGCAGATACGGATTTGGAACTGTCCATGATTTTGGCCAGTTGTGGTCACAGAGGGATTTCATGACCTCTTCTGGTTCTCCAGTGAAAAATGGTGAAAGAATTAAGGAGTTGTTGCACGCGATTCAGTTACCTCTTGAAATTGCTGTGGTGGGGGTGTGGCCGGGCCACGAAACAAGATGGCCGCTTAGAGCGAGAGCTCCGTGCCGTGGCGATCCCGGAGGGGCGACGGGGGCGAGAAGACAGCCGGACAACACACCAGGTCCGGAGCCCCACCACCCCTACAACAGCGGTGACACGGAATCATGCCCGGGGACCCCGTAGGAGCGGGACGCAAGTCAGGAAACTCGCGACTCGCCCCAGGCCGATATGGCCTGGCAAAAGGGGCGGAGTTGCGTCTTCGGAAGACTGGGGACGGCGTGCCCGCAGCGGCAAGGAGCCAGCTGAACAGGCCGCGGGGACTGCGGGAGCCGTGACGACTCGCATCCATCCCCCTACAATGCCAACAAACATCCGCGGACCTTCGACCCCCCACAGGGAGACGGGGAGACGCAGCAAAGGGGTGCAGCCCCTTCGACAGCCGTGAGAGGAACCCGGCCAGAGAGGTAGGATCGAGCCTCTTCAAAATAAGAACGGCATCACCGGTGGCAGAGGCACGACTTCTCCCCTCTTTTCCATCACAGAGGGACAACAAAACCCTCCCGTTGGGATAATAAACCCTCGCCCCCCTCAAGACAGCTAATACTGAGGAGGGCATAGGGGCACGACGGGAGGCATGTGGAGGCGGAGAGGCGAGAGGGGTGAGCGACCGGAGGGACATCGGAGATGAGGGGAACCAGAGGGAGCCAAGAGAACAGAGATACAGGAGAAGGGAGAGGACTGGCACCAGTGTAAGAAATCAAAGCCCTCATCGCCCCTTATACTTATACTTATACTTACTGCGGGCTACTGACGGGGACAGCCGAAGAGCCACACATACCCCTGCTCAGATCAGTCAGATCAGACTGACGGCAAAAGACCTGGAGGAAAGTAAATCAGCCCCTTTCCCCCCCCCCTCAGCTATTCAACGCAAACAACGTCAACCACTGAAGAATCAACCTTGGCAGACACAAGCCACAGCTTTCCAACAATAAGGGCCACAGTAGGCTCTACAACGACCCCATGGCAACTCCTTGAATATAACCTTATCTGCACCATAGACATTGACATTGACAGTCCTCTGCCATTTACAAAAAACACTAGGAGGATACACTAAAGAGAATGAGGGCAAAAAAGATATACGGAGAACAATAAATAAGTGGACGCGGAGACAGGAGGAGGGAAAGAGGGGGAAGTCAAGTCTATCACCAGCAACCTAGGACCCAGAAAAACGAGAAGAGACAATCTAAATTTGAGACCAGGCTGGCACAGAACATCTATATCCTTATCGGAATTCACGGAGGGAGACCCGGGCCCTACGTGGCCAGACTCTGCAGACAATTGAGGCGATGCCCGGCAACAAACCGAACCATAAACCTGTCAGCAAGCCTGCACGACAACTATTATTCTCAGAAGCGCTACAACACAAACACCTAACCCCCACAAAGATAAATCCTCAAACATCGCCACCTTTAAACGAGTCCACCACGATGTCTGATAAAGATCAACCCACAACTATGGACAGGATACTACAAGAGATCACCACCGTCAGCCGCCGCATAGAGGGGATGGACGCCTCTATAACTTCATTGACACTAGAAACCAAATCCATGCGATCTGACATTGCAGGCTTTCAATCTAGAGTGACAGGGCTAGAGCAACGCATGGGATCACTAGAGACGCAGATCAACACGTCTCAGGAGCGAGAACAAGACTTCCTCTACCTCAGGAGAAAACTAACGGACATAGAGGACAGGAGCCGGAGAGACAATATCCGCGTACTTGGGATCCCGGAAAAAGAAGAAGGCTCGGATATGCAGGCTTTTCTGACCTCCACTCTTCCAAAAATGATTTCGTTGGACTTTGACCCGCCGCTAGAATTCCAACGGGCACACAGGATAGGCCCAAAACGCTCTGACAACTCCTCAAGGCCCCGCCCAATCATCGCATGCTTGCTGCGGCATAATCAAACCCGACAAATACTCCAAGTAGCACGCAACCACTGCCCTTTCCGAATAGACCAGCACAAGATCCGAATAGCCGCCGATTACTCCAAGGAAACCAACGAACGTAGAAAGGCTTTCCTAGCCCTACAACCCCGGCTTCTCAAACTAGAGATGAAATACGGTCTCTTTGACCCTGCAAGAATGTGGGTTACCAAAAATGGAGTATCCAAGGACTTTTATAACCCAGACGAACTGAGACTCTTCCTTGACTCTTTCCAATCTCAGCCTATGGACTCTCTCAACATAGACAGTGAGCATGACATTGTAGGAGGCAGTAATAGGGCCGAAACCCCCCACTCGGGAATGGAAAAGGCGAAGATGGCTCTACACGACACCGGAGCCAGTCATAGAGGTAGAGACATGGAGAGACTAACCAGATCATATGACGACAGGGGTCAGATTTTGCACGCAGTAGTAACCCACACCCAACTACCGGAGAGAGACAAATCCCGCTCCCCTTTAAAGCCTACAACTGGATCTTCTCGAAAAGGCAACGCGACAAGACGACTGGTGGGACTATCGCTAGAGAGTCGAAAATAACAACTATAGACCCCGCGGAAGGATGAGTACCTTTCCAGATCATATGTGTATTACTGTGGTAATTGTCTAAGACTGCTAGTATCAATGTTAAAACCAGATACTTGAAAAATCCATGTTCTTTATGACTAGAGCCGAGGCCCTATAATGGAAAACTACCAGTAAATCGTTATTTGCCCTCAGTACACTACAGATGATGATTACTAGAACAGGGATCAGACCCCACCGACTCCCTGTACGTTGAATAAGGGCCCAGTCCCGACCCTATAACCCTATAACAAGGTAACAGGGGCATTAAACAGATAACAAAGAATAAACACTAACTAACTATCATGGAACCTGCCTTATATTCCACACACTACAAAATATCTCACGGTAGTAAACAACAAAGTATGTGAAATCTTCCTAATACACACCACACTCGACCAGCGCTGACATTAGAACCGTTTAGCCCCCATAATCACCCCAAGGGATGGGACTAGACCACGTAAAGATAAATTAATTCCTATACAGGGACACACAACACGATATAACCTGAGACATATTAACACTCCCATTACTTGACTTTACTTTATTCTACAATAAGAAAATGGGGAAAAAAAAAATAGAACACAAGGACATAATACAACATAATACTGCATAACAAAGCGAAATAATATGACATCCTACACTGCCACACCACACCACATTATAACATCACAATGTAAATTATAAACTATTAGCTATTCCTTTCCCCGGACGTTCGTACCTACCCCCATCCTAATCATTATTACTATCTTAAACTATCATCGACAACAGAACGACTATGATGGTGGCACATACCAAGTAAGACCTTAGTAGGTCAGTATTATGATGTAATAATACACGGCAAGGAGTTTGTAATGGGATGAGATACGCATTATCCTTGCGTAACCCGGGGCTCAGCTACACCCATTACCTATCCTACGATTAATAGAGAGACGGTTGGCATAATGACTCTTAACATGATAATGTGATAAGATACCAGGATATGTTATGTTGATCAACCTAATATGTCATTGAAACGTTGCAAGGCGAGACGACGCAGTGTTATAGTTGAAAAGAAATGCTCAGGAAGTATTATATTACATTGTATATTGGTATCTTTATGCACCCTTACATACGCGAGAACTGTAATACTCTGTTTGAGCTCTTTACCCCCTCCTTCGCCCTGCCCGCCCCCTCGCCAGCCGATCACTGTCCTTCTGTCTGCCCAGTCTCTACTTTGATTTACGACCCTATCTTATGAACTCCTAAACACCCTACGATACCATACAACATCAAGTACTAGGCACAACATCCTAAACACCATACCCCATCAACACCCGACACCCTCCCCCTCCTCTCCAGCTCCGCCCAGGTACTATAGTTATTAACCGACCATTACTTCTGCCAATATACACTTTAGTTATATAACTAATACACTAGCCACTAATCATCGATGAACAGACCCACTTCTCGATACATAAACATAAGCACTGCTGTGTATCCCCCACCCCTCCTTATCACCGACATATCGACAACTGGCTGTCTGTTGTTTCCCCCCTCACCCCCCTGATCGAGATCGCCCGACGGCACGAGAGCCCAGAGAGAAATCGGATCCGCCGTTTACAGACCTAACGAACGAAGGAGGTTGGGCTCCTAACCTCCCTCATCCCTATCCTCCTCCACTTCTCCCCCCCAATTGCACGTTCTCTTGCTATACTCTCAATTTCAACTTCAGCACACGCATCCATCCCTTCCCCCTCCTTCTCCCTCTTTTCTTCTCCCTCTCATTTCTCCTTGTCTTCTTTTCCCCTCATATCTCCCCTCCATCTGGCTCTCGTCCTACTTATATTGCCTCTCTTCCATCACCCTCTCCTCTCTCTTCTCTTTCTTCTCCAGAGGACTCCCTTGGCCTCCACCAGCTGCTAACCCCCGTATAAAATAAAATACCGTATCATATCGAAACACAACTCCCACTCTAACAACTAAGTCAATATCTCCCACCCTCCCTCCCCCCCCCACCAACACCAACCCCGGAACGAGGGTGCTTACTCACAATTATCCAAGATGTCGAAGTCCCACCCTCAAGCGACACGACCATTACGTATACTCTCTTGGAATGTACACGGCATGACGAGCTATGTTAAGCGGAAAAAGATACTGTCCTATCTTCAATCCAAAAAAACTGATCTAGCTCTGATTCAAGAGAGTCACCTTGACACTCTGGAATCCAGTAAACTTAAACGGCATTGGGTAGGGAGGGTTGCCTTCAGCTGCCGTCCAACGAGTCAGGAATCTGGAAGTAACGGGCCCCGCAAATGTGGAGTGGCGATACTAGTGCGTAAATCCCTCCCGGTCACTATCATTAAAACCTGGAATGATACGGAAGGAAGGTATATATTTGCTAAACTAAAACTAGGGGACACTGTTTTATGCGTGGGATCCATTTACGCACCAACCGGCCCAAAACGCCCATTCCTTCTACAGCTAAATCGCCTCCTGACAGAAATCGGAACTACTCGATACATAATCGGGGGAGACTGGAATCTCGTCCAAGACACCATAATGGATAGGACAGGCCCTGTTGATATATGTAACAATCACGACAGAGCGCTTCTGACAGACCTGACCACCGACGTCGGTCTAGTGGACTGCTGGAGAATACAACACCCGAAAGATAAGGAATATACTTTCCTATCCACCGTCCATGGCACCCAATCGCGTCTGGATTATTTCTTAGTACCACACACTGTAATCCCTCATATACCAGACACCTGCATCCTAGACAGCGGGCTCTCAGATCACTCCCCAATACTAATCCGGATCCAGGTGGGACTTCCCTTCTCTGGTCGAAAACCATGGCGATTGGCTGTACACAGATACCGCTCTCCCCAAGGGAAGGAACAATTAAAAGCTCATGTAGCTACATACATGGCCGAGAATACAGGCACTGTATCCTCAAAAAGGATCCTATGGGCGGCAGCAAAAGCAACCCTAAGAGGGAATATGATGCGAGACGCAGCACTGGCCAACAAAGACAGAATAGCCCGCCAAACCACCTTAGAGACCACGATACAGGACCTCACTAAACAATATACCGCCCAACCATCCCCTAGGCTGCGACACACCCTAGAAGAGGCCCGCATGGCACACAACGAACTCTATACATCTCAGACGGAATACGCACTGCAAAAATTGCGAGGCCGCCATTACGAACAAGGAGAAAAAGCAGGTCGCCTCCTAGCGGCGCAGCTCCGACAAAGAGAGGCAGCCTCTGCTATTGCGGCCATAACATCTTCTTCAGGAGAAGTGCTAACTCGCCCACAAGACATTGTAAACGAGTTCGCCAAGTACTACCGACATTTGTACACTCCTGAAACAACAACAGATCAAACAGAAATGGAGACATTCCTTACCGCGGCCAATCTACCTCGTCTGTCTGAGGCAGGCAGGGCCCTCTTAGACGGTAATATAAGCAAAGAAGAGATAACCCAAGTTATAACAAGCCTCCCCTACCATAAATCTCCAGGAGAAGACGGATTCCCTGCGGAATTCTATAAATGGGCTGGGGAGGAGGCAATAACCGCAGTACATGAAGCACTGACGGAAGCATGTCAAGAAGGCTCCCTGGGCGCTCTATCCAATAAAGCCATGATTGTCATCCTGCCTAAGCCAGGGAGGGACCCCCTTCTCTGCGGCAGTTACTGTCCTATCTCCCTTTTGAATGGGGATGTCAAACTCCTAGCCAGTGTTCTAGCAGCGCGGCTCCGCAAGGTGATACCATCATTGATTCACAATACCCAAGTAGGATTTGTACCAGGCCGTACCTCCAGAAATCATATGCGAACTCTTTGCCATACACTGTTAGAATCCATACAATTACCAGACGAAGCCCTAGCCCTGTCCCTAGACGCAGAGAAAGCATTCGACCGCATTGAGTGGTCCTACCTATTCACAACCATGAAGCATTTTGGCCTGGGGGAACAATTTATCTCTAAAGAACGTTTATTATATGACCACCCCACAGCACAGGTTAACTGTGGGGGCATCATGTCAGACCCATTCCCTATTGGAAGGGGCACACGTTAGGGATGCCCCTTGTCGCCACTTCTATTTCTATTGGCCATGGAACCCCTAGCTGCCACCATACGAAATTCTCACCAAATAAAAGGGATCCACATCACCGGGGGCATATCCAAAATCTATCTCTACGCAGACGACATTCTGTTAACAATGTCCGATCTAGAAACCTCGCTCCCAGCACTACTTTCCACTATAGAAGACTTTGCATCCCTATCCGGATATCGGGTAAACTGGGATAAAAGCGAGGCACTACTATTATCCCGCATAACGACGAGGGCAGCGATACATGGCCTCCAATTCAAATGGACCCCGACCCGCCTCAAATATTTAGGAACGTTCATTAACCGAGGTCTAGAACATATGGTTAGGGACAACATAGACCCCCTTATATCTAAAATGAAACAAAACTTTGCCAAATGGTCCCTACTAGGCCTTTCCATGTGGGGCAGGACACAGGCGGTCAGAATGGTCACCTTACCACGCTTCACATACGTGCTAGGCATGCTCCCCCTACAGATACCTCTTTCCTCACTCTGACTAATAGACGCATCCATAAGGGCCTTCGTCTGGGGCTCCTCACGCCCAAGACTGAAACCTGCAACAATACTGGCCCTACGGAGGATTAGGACTACCCTCAGTAGAACAATACTCTCTGGCCCTACAACTCTCACAGCTAATATATACATTTCCGGATATAGCCGATCCACCGCAATGGGTGATCACAGAGAAACTCCTATATGGACAGTATACGGAGATGGGAGGAACATACGCCGACCATGTTCCCTTAGCTAACCCCATCCTCAAGGCTACAAACACAGCGTGGTGCAGAGCCCATCGACTACTAGGAGTACACCCCTCCATGCATACTCAGGCTCCCATAGCAGGGAACAAAAGCATCAAAATAGGAGGGAATATTCTCAGATGGCCCCAATGGTTCGAGGCAGGTATCCACAATATATCTCACATAATAGATGGAGATAGCTTCCGCACATTCGCCTCCCTCCAGGAAGAATTCGGTATCCAAAGTAACCAGTAGTGGCGATATCTACAGATCAAACACTGTATTCGGAGAACATTACGAACCCCCCGTGGATGCTCAAAACCTCACCCATCGTCACCTATCTTCAGAAATGGGGCCGACAAAAAGGCGTCATGGCTGGCCTCTATGCCGATTTAACTAACCACCTTTACTCTCAGCCTCTACTTGAACGACTACGCTTAAAATGGCAGGACACACTAGAGATAACCTACACGGACGAAGAATGGCCAGACATACTTGAAGCCCTCGACAGGGGCGTACGTGAAGCACGCCTGAAATTGTGCCTATTTAAAATCCTTCAGGGGTGGTACTGGACCCCTGTTAAACTCTTCAGGGCAGGGTTGATACCGCACGCGAACTGTTGGAGATGCACAGAGCCCTATTGTGACCAACTCCATATTCTATGCCACTGCCCAACGGTACAGTCCCTATGGGACGCGGTACGCCTCGCCTTATCGGACTTCATACAGATACCAAAACCGACCCCACCAGCATTTATCATTCTACATGACATTCGCCCGTATCCCTCCCTATCGCGGGCACATAAACGATTAATCCAAACGGCGCTTGCCACGGCCAAAATATGCATACTCCGGCACTGGAGATCTAGCATTGCCCCCACACCGATAGAATGGATGACGGCCATGTATCAAACGGCTACCCATGAACGAGTGATTTATAACCTACAGGACCAAGCAGAACTATTTGCGGAGGTCTGGCACCCATTCTTGATGAGACCATGAAGCGGCTGGTGGATGACCAACGGATGACCAATGGTCAATGATCAATGATTAGGGAATATCAATTACCAATCACCCTCTGAGAATCCTAGACCCCGGAAACATATTTAATCTCCTACTGCCCCTTCTCTCTCTCCCTAGCTACGCTCTCCTCTCCCCTTTCTCTCTTTTTTCTCTCTCTCTATCAACCCACAGGTCTCTAATTTTGACATATGCTCGAGACCCTGAACTACCCAACATAATAATACAAGTCGCTCCCTAACACAAACAAGGACGGATAAATCAACTCATATAAGACGTAGACACTCTCTAACCGACCTCACCATATCTAACATACATACTATCTACCCCTAGATAGTAACTTGCTACAGACGGAGAAGTACAGAACGATTTACCCTTCGGCCTGAACAAGCTAGTCTCAGGATACAAAGACCCCCTGCCTACCCCGAGTCTCTTCATCTTACATCCCCCCGCGATTACCCTTCCTCTTTCTCTCCCTTCTCTCCCACCCCCCATTTCATATGACTATTTCATCTCTCCCCTATACTAAGATCAACCCCCCCACACAACCCTATCCTCGCTCCTCCTCCCCTTACCACCCCCCCACCTGTCTTCCTTTTTTCTTCAAAATAAGGGTACAAAACTCAACTATGCAACTGGGAATTTTTACTTGCCTGACAGTACATGCATATATGCTCACAATGGAAATAATTGTGGTAAAAGAACGAAAACAATGTTTTGAAAGCTAAACAGTTTATTTATATGCTGTATGTACCGCCTTATATATTCTTAATAAAACTTTTGAAACTAAAAAAAAAAAAAAGAAATTGCTGTGGTGAAATGCAGCGCTCATGTGAAATCACAAGACTTTGGGCCTCATTCCGACCCTGGCGGTCATAGACCGCCAGGGTGGAGGCCGGAGGTAGCACCGCCAACAGGCTGGCGGTGCTACATGGGCAATTCTGACCGCGGCGGTAAAGCCGCGGTCAGAAAAGGGGTTTACCCCTGCCCAAGGGAATCCTCTATGGCGGCGCTGCTTGCAGCGCCGCCATGGGGATTCCGACCCCCTTCCCGCCATCCTGTTCCTGCCGGTTGTTACCGCCAGGAACAGGATGGCGGGAACGGGTGTTGTGGGACCCCTGGGGGCCCCTGCACTGCCCATGCCATTGGCATGGGCAGTGCAGGGGCCCCCTAACAGGGCCCCATTAAGATTTTCAGTGTCTGCCTTGCAGACACTGAAAATCGCTACGGGTGCCACTGCACCCGTCGCACCCCTTCAACTCTGCCGGCTCCATTCGGAGCCGGCTTCATTGTTGAAGGGGCTTTCCGGAAAGTCGGAATGACCGTCGCGGTATGTTGACAGCGGAGCAGTCTTCCGACGGGGTTTCAGGCCGCCAGCCAAAGTCGGAATGACCCCCTTTGTGTCAATGGGAAACGGACATGCAGATCAAGTCGCAAGTTTTTGTGCATTGAACTGTATAAGGTTCAAGGATCCGTGGGAATTGTTAACTGAAACTGAAAATGAAACATGCACAGGTTATGCATTGAGGCTGGTTGACACAATGGAAGAGGTAAAATTGTTGCAGGGACGTGCCACCAGAGAAGAGAAACGTTCTTGGATTAAAATGAAATGTGTACAAAGACCTGATGATTTGTGGGTTTCAGATGAGGGGAAAATGGTTTTGCCAAACAGTCTCTCGTCACAGGTTTTACCATGGGCAAGCGCATATTGGGAGAGACGCCATGATCAGGTTGTTCAAAATCGGTTGGTTCAATCCAAAATTCAGACAAGCCGCAGAAGTAATCTGTCACAGGTGCATCATCTGTCAACAGATGAATGCAGAAAAAGGGACCGTGGTGAATTTGAGCCACATTAGGAGAGTTGGAGGTCCTTTTAGCAGGATGCAGATGGATTTTATTGAGATGCCTGTGTGTGGAGGTCTGAGGTACATGTTGGTGATTGTGTGCATCTTTAGTCACTGGATTGAAGCTTACCCTACACGTAGGAATGACAGTCTCACAGTCGCGAAGTTGCTGCTTAGGGAGTTGATACCACATTTCGGGTTCCCGATCTCTTTAGAATCATATAGAGGAAGTCACTTCAACAATGAGGTGGTTAAACTCTTGTGTGCCGCACTGAACATTGAACAGAAGTTGCATTGAAGCTACCATCCTGAAGCCTCAGGACTAGTGGAGCAGATCAATGGTACCTTGAAGTCGAGAATGGCGAAAATGTGCGCAGCTACCAATTTGAAATGGCCAGATGCATTGCCCTTAGTGCTAATGTCAATGAGAAATACATTTAACAAGAAAACAGGACTGTCTCCTCATGAATTTCTCATGGGCCGAGCTATGAGATTGCCCGCAGTGCCTGCAAATGCTCTTGTGAATATCACGGATGAAATGGTGTTGGACCACTGCAAGGGTCTGGCTGACGTGGTCCGCTCTTTCTCTCATCAGGTGGAAGCAACCACACTGCCACTGATAAATGATCCAGGTCACAATCTGAAAGCCGTGACTGGGTTGTTGTCAAGAAACACGTGAGGAAGTTGTGTTTGGAGCCAAGTTGGAAGGGGCCGTATCAAGTGATACTGACAACTACTACTGCTGTGAAATGTGCTGGAATTCCAAACTGGATCCATGCCAGTCACACAAAGAAGGTGACGTGTCCAACTGATGAGGAAATTGAGTTGTCGAAACTAACAGCTACAGAGAAGGAAGTCTCAGGGCTGGACAGTAATCAAAGGGGAACTGAGACTGAAGGAGAGCCCGTTGAGGACGGCTTGGTCAATCAAACAGCAAGCAAGATCCAGAAAGGTGACGGTGAGCCTATCTCAACTGAGGCACCAGGAGGACCGACCCAAAGAGAGGTTCTTCCAGAAGCAGACGGATACTGGTTTGAAGTTGAACCTCTGACAGACCCAGAAGGCGAAGGAGTTGAGGTGGAAGATAGTCAAAGTGTTCAGACTCCTCCGGAGCCACTTGCAGATCCAGCAAGAGAAAGCACCATAGCACAAGATGAGGGAATTCAACAGCAACCTGAAAAGCAGGACGGAAAAAGAACATTGAGAGGATATAAGTGGCCAGAGGGAAACTGGCAAAGGGAAAGTGGTCAGCAATGAAACAATAGAGGAAGAGGTCGATACCACAAGGAAAGAAGATCTGAGAGAAGGAGAATTGCAGGGTGACCACAAGTTGAAAAGAAAGAGAATTGCAAATAGAAGATACGCAGGTCCTGAATGGGCTTATGCAACGTCAGCCGAGTGGCAACAAGAGTTCTTGGCATTCTGTTTTGATCGTGAAGTTCCAGGTCAATATTATGGTACCTGAAGTCGGCTATAAATAAAAGAGACTGTGTGAAGCTGAAATGGAATAAAGGGAATAGTGAAAACCTGAGAAAAGAGACTGATAAATTACCGGATGTGACACTGCTAACCTGAATTGACTTTGAAAATCGATTGTGACAAGCTGCTAACTGGATTGACAAAAGACCCTGGGAGTGAATGAAAAGGCTGTAAATACTTGCTGAAGAAAGACTTTTGCATAAGCTTTGCAGAAAAAAAAGAGTTATTAACCATCCTCCTATTAATCGCTTACGTTTGTAGTACTTTACTGTGAGAAAACAGGGCTGATTGCAGAGGCCCCATAACTTTTTGCCCCCATTTTCCTCTTTTTGCTGGTGTTTTCCTGACTTTGATGGTGCCCTGGGTACTGCTAACCAGTCCCAGGGCCTGTGCTCTGAGTAAAATGGATATGCAAATTAGGCTAATTATAATTGGCTAAGGTAACCTACCTATAAGTCCCTAGTATATGGTAGGGCATGTAGGTTTAGGGACCACAGCATAGGTGGTGCACACCTAGGTGCACTGCTGAGGTGCCCAGTGTCATTTTAAAGGCAGGCCTGCTTTGCTGGCTGCTTTTAAATTAAAGTTATATGCAAATTCGACTTTGGAATTAAAGGTACTTCCAAAGTCTTAAACTACCTTATTTTTACATATAAGTCACCCCTAAGGTGTGCCCTATGTGCCCCTAGGGCTGGGTGCCATGTAACTATAAGCAGGGACTTTATAAAAATAGATTTATAAGCCCTGGTGAGGTAAAAACAGCTAAAAACGTTTTTGCCTCATTGAAGTAAATGGCCTTCATAGGCTAGAATGGGCAGACTTTAATTTAAATTTGGTATCAAATTGATTGTTATAATAAATCCCAAAACTTCCAGTTGTTGGATTTAATATAACTTGTCCAGGTAAAAAGTTTAGACTTTACCTAAAAAGTTGCCAATTTCAGCTCTGCATTGTTTTTGCTGCTGTGCTCTGATTGGCCAGCCTGCAGCAGCTTCTGCCAGGCTGCCTTGATGAGGTGTGAAGTGGCCTGACTTCACACAAAGGAATGTGCTTGGGGGAGAGAATCTCCCCTCAGCAGATGGTGAGGCAGGAAGGGGGAGGGCTGCCAAACTGGTCTTCAAAGGCAGAGAAGGACATCTGGAGCACCCAGCAACACCCCCACATCCTGCAACCCCAGACAGCTAGGTGCCCCCTTGATTAGATTAGGAGAGGGCAGGAGAGGGGTGTGTTTATGATTTTTAGCCACACCAGTGGGTGGGCTCAGCCAGATGTAACCTCCAAAAATCAGATTCATCCATGTTGGATTTTTAGAGACTGTTGCCTTCTGGGATGGATTTTTGCCACACTTCCCAGGAAGTGGTCATCACAGGGGGACGACCCTGTCCCTGATTGGAGAACCAGGGCCCCCCTGTTTTTCACACAGGAACAAGGATAAAACTGGCCGACCTGCCCCCACACCTCAGATCCCCACCAAATTTCAAGAAGAAAGAACTTAAGGAGAAGAAGGACTGCCCTGCTGGACCCCTGGCCTGCACCTGGAACCTGCACTCAGAAGGACTGCACCAACTGCACACTTGGGCTTCACCGCAAGAAGGACTTTGCCTGGCTTCAACTGGTTCAAGGAGGGACTCCCTGTTTGCTACAGGTGAAAAATTGCTAACCAGAGTCCCCTGCACCAACTCCTGAAGAAAGCGACCAGCTGACCACTGTCCAGTGGCCAAAAAGGAGTTTGCGCCAGGTGCATTCTGGGAGTTGAAGTCCGCACTCCCCAAGGACCATCACAGAACTTCTGGACCCTTGGGGTGAGCTGTGGACCCCAAAAGAACCTTAAAAGAACATCTGGGTGAAGCCCCAGAAGTTTGGAAAAGATTTGAGAATTTTTGGAAAAAAGCTCCAGAGAGGGACCGACCCGCCGCGGAAATTCTAGCCGGCTTGCCTCAACCGCGACCCGGCCTGACTTCGTGGTTCGTCCCGGTAAAGGAAAACATCCAAAAAAGAGACTAAGTCCGAAGGTAAAAAGTTGACCGGGACCTCCCAGCCATCGTATCCGAGAAGGGCTCCATGGACGTCGGATCAAGATCCAGGTTTACCCCGGTCGAAGGATTTTCATCTCGAAAAAACAACTAAGTCCGAAGGTAAAAGTCTCCACCGAGGAAACCCACATCGCGTATCCGGACAAGGGCTCCAGGAGGTCGGATTCAACTGGCAGGTTCGTCCCGGTGAAGAAAAACTTCAAAATAAAGACTAAGTCAGAAGGTAACTTTTTAACCGAGGCCTCCCGCGACCTGTAGCCGAGCAGGGCTCCATCGCGGTCGGCCTGAAAGTTTGACTTTGCCCCGGTCGAGGTGCAACCAGATGACCCGATTGGCGCTTTTTGTTTCTAAGCGCTAGAAAAGTAATAATTCTTTAAAAATTCATATCTCCGGTTCCCCTGAACCGATTTTAATCGTTTTTGTGTCATTTTAAAGATAAAAATATAAACTATTTTTATAAATTGGTTTTGGATTTTTAAACTGTTTCCTGTGTTTTATTTAATTACTGTTTTGTGATATTTGAATGCTTTACACTTTGTCTCCTAAGTTAAGCCTTGACGCTCGTTGCCAAGCTACCAAGGGTTGAGCTGGAATTAATTTACTGAGACCTAACTGTACCTAGGTGGAGGTTAGTGGCTTGTTGCTAGGTGTAGGTACCTACCTGCCCTACCAATAACCCATTTTCCAACATAATTGGATGCAGCGACGGGATCCTGTACTTGTGTTCAATATCACGTTACAGTTTTAGGTAAAACAAATTAAAAATCCTTTAAATTGTCCTAGTGCAAAAATTGTTTTTAATTTTTAATTTGGATTAATTTCAATTATTGAATTTTTGTAATTTTTCTAAATTCTTGTTTCCAATTTTTGCAAAAAGTTTTTGTTGACACAAAACTAGGGAACCATGGAGCTTGATCTGGCTAGCCTACCCACACTGACAGTAGTCCAGCTTAGGGGGTTGTGTATTGAAAGAGGGTTGCCTGCAACCACTGATCTCAGGAAGCAAATCCTGATCACATCCCTGACAGCATGGGCTGAGGCCCAAGAGGTAGAGTCAGAAGAAGCTCCAGAGGAGGGAGAAAGAAGGAAGGATGCAAGCTCTAACCACTCAGGGGAGGGAAGGCATCTGAGCCCAAGTAAGGATGAGGAAGAACGGTCCTCAGTAAATACAGTCACTAGGGGCAGATCCATAGCTAGTGGTGGGAAGGGGGTCCTTTCAGGAGGAGAGAACCCATCCATCAGAGAAAGAGAGCTGGAGGCCCAGCTAGCATACATAGCTTTGGAAGCAGAGAAGCTGGCCCTAGAAAAGAAAAAGTGGGCATACAAAGAGAAAAGAGATGGAGGCAGCGATAAAGAAGCTGAGTTGTCCATGGGTGGGGGAGTTTGCCCCAGATTACCCAAGGGGGTGGTTCCTGCTTATGTAGAGGGGGATGACATAGATAAGTGGCTGGGGGCCTTTGAGAGGGCACCCCAAATGAGAAGGGTTAGGCCTCAATACTGGGGTTCCCTTTTGTGGGAGTTGGTCCCCAACTCAGGGAGGGATAGGCTTCTGACCTTAAGGGGGGAGGAGGCAGATTCATACCCTAGTATGAAGAGGTGCTTAGCCAAGAAGTTTGGTCTGACCCCAGAGCAATATAGAATGAAGTTCAGGGACACCCAGAAGGTCAGTACCCAGTCTTGGGTTGACTTTGTGGACATTTCAATAAAGGCACTAGAGGGCTGGATTATTGGTAACAAAGTAGATACTTATGAGGGGTTATACAATCTGATCATGAGAGAGCACATCTTGACCAATTGTACCCAAGAAAGGTTACGCCAGCATCTAGTGGACTCTAAGCAGACCAACCCTAGAGAGCTAGGGGAGGCAGCTGATGAGTGGTTGAGAACCAGGGTGGTTGTCAAGTCCCAGGGGGGAGACTCCAAGAAGGGGGGGACAGGTCCCCAAAAACCTAAGGAGGGAGGTGGTAAGCCCACCACAGAGACTCCCTCTCTACCCCAGAACCCTAAGAAGGAGGAGAGTAAATCCCACTCCCACTCTGACCAGCAGAGACAGTTAGACCCAGGGTTAAAAAAGCTCTTGGACAGTAGGGCTTGCTTTGACTGTCAGCAGACAGGTCACTTCAGAGGAGATGCAGCCTGTCCAAAGAAGGTGGTTAGCACTGGGCTGTCCAGTGTAGCCATAGAGGAGGATTCCTCAGATGATGAAGTCCTCTTAGCATTGAGCTGGGAGACAGGACCAGATGGTAAGCTGGTGATCCCTGAGGGTGGAAGTAGGCACTTCCACCCCATTCAGGTGAATGGGATCCCTACCACTGGCCTGAGAGACACCTGTGCCAGTCACACTATAGTGAGTGACCGGTTAGTGACCCCAGACATGTATGTCCCAGGAAAGACAAAGAAAGTCAGGATAGCCACAGGGGAGGTCACCTCCAAACCTGTAGCCATAGTGCCCCTAGAGAGGGAGGGTATCCTTGACTGGATTAGGGTGGTAGTCAGTGCTGACCTTCCCCTAGATTGTATCCTGGGCAATGACCTCCCAGAGGTGAGTCTGGTCACAGATGGGGTGGTCGCCCCGGGGCACCCCCCCAACCCAAAGTCCTGGGGAGTCAGTCCCTACAGTTAGGAGACAGGGGTCCCCAAGAAAAGGAAAGAAGAAAAGGAAGGGTAGGCCACTCTTAAAGAGAGTTCCAGGGAGCCAAGGGCCTTCTGCCCCAGTAAGGGGGGAGCCCAGAGTTGGCACTGGTGAGGCCTCACCTGACCCCAAGGAAGTCCTGAGTAGTCAGGCAGCTGTCCAGATGCAAGGTGTTGCCCCTCCACTGACAGAAGGGAGAGTGGAAGGAGGGTGTCTGCCACAGGAGGTGGTAGCCCCCCACTCTAGACAGCAAGAGGGGTGCCAGGACCCCAAAGATGCCCCTAAAGCAGCTCAGCCACCTGCCAGTGGAGAGCTTAGGGTGTGGTTCTGGGTACTGACAGCTGTCAGTAGCCTCTGCTGGGTGCTAGCCTTCCTGGCAGCACTGTACTTGGCCTGGGAGGCAGACCCCAGGGCCAATAGCAAAGTAGGCCCCCTGACCCTGTTGGTCATGGTGGGGTTGCTCAAGTGTTGGGTGACCTCTTTGGGTAAGCTAGGTGTTGCCCTAGCAAAGTTTGGAGTAGGGGAGGTGGGCACCTCACTACCCAAGTTGGCAGAGAGAAAGGAGGAAGACCCCCCTAGAGGAAAGTTTCAGTTTGAGTTGGGTCCTTTTACTGTTGGGATGGCTTCACTACCCATAGGGAGTGACCCTGACAGGAGGATATAAGGCAGAGTAGGCCCTGTAAAGGGACAGCCAGTTTTCTTCACTGTCTTCCTCGCCTAACAAGCCAGGAAGACTCTCCCAGGGTTGGGCTGAGTCTCCTGGGCGTGTGGGCTGGGGGGGGGTTGTGTGAGAAAACAGGGCTGATTGCAGAGGCCCCATAACTTTTTGCCCCCATTTTCCTCTTTTTGCTGGTGTTTTCCTGACTTTGATGGTGCCCTGGGTACTGCTAACCAGTCCCAGGGCCTGTGCTCTGAGTAAAATGGATATGCAAATTAGGCTAATTATAATTGGCTAAGTTAACCTACCTATAAGTCCCTAGTATATGGTAGGGCATGTAGGTTTAGGGACCACAGCATAGGTGGTGCACACCTAGGTGCACTGCTGAGGTGCCCAGTGTCATTTTAAAGGCAGGCCTGCTTTGCTGGCTGCTTTTAAATTAAAGTTATATGCAAATTCGACTTTGGAATTAAAGGTACTTCCAAAGTCTTAAACTACCTTATTTTTACATATAAGTCACCCCTAAGGTGTGCCCTATGTGCCCCTAGGGCTGGGTGCCATGTAACTATAAGCAGGGACTTTATAAAAATAGATTTATAAGCCCTGGTGAGGTAAAAACAGCCAAATTCGTTTTTCCCTCATTGAAGTAAATGGCCTTCATAGGCTAGAATGGGCAGACTTTATTTTAAATTTTAAAGTCTCCTTAAATGTTACATACCAAGAATTTGGTATCAAATTGATTGTTATAATAAATCCCACAACTTCCAGTTGTTGGATTTAATATAACTTGTCCAGGTAAAAAGTTTAGACTTTACCTAAAAAGTTGCCAATTTCAGCTCTGCATTGTTTTTGCTGCTGTGCTCTGATTGGCCAGCCTGCAGCAGCTTCTGCCAGGCTGCCTTGATGAGGTGTGAAGTGGCCTGACTTCACACAAAGGAATGTGCTTGGGGGATAGAATCTCCCCTCAGCAGATGGTGAGGCAGGAAGGGGGAGGGCTGCCAAACTGGTCTTCAAAGGCAGAGAAGGACATCTGGAGCACCCAGCAACACCCCCACATCCTGCAACCCCAGACAGCTAGGTGCCCCCTTGATTAGATTAGGAGAGGGCAGGAGAGGGGTGTGTTTATGATTTTTAGCCACACCAGTGGGTGGGCTCAGCCAGATGTAACCTCCAAAAATCAGATTCATCCATGTTGGATTTTTAGAGACTGTTGCCTTCTGGGATGCATTTTTGCCACACTTCCCAGGAAGTGGTCATCACAGGGGAACGACCCTGTCCCTGATTGGAGAACCAGGGCCCCCCTGCTTTTCACCCAGGAACAAGGATAAAACTGGCAGACCTGCCCCCACACCTCAGATCCCCACCAAATTTCAAGAAGAAAGAACTTAAGGAGAAGAAGGACTGCCCTGCTGGACCCCTGGCCTGCACCTGGAACCTGCACTCAGAAGGACTGCACCAGCTGCACACTTGGGCTTCACCACAAGAAGGACTTTGCCTGGCTTCAACTGGTTCAAGGAGGGACTTCCTGTTTGCTACAGGTGAAAAATTGCTAACCAGAGTCCCCTGCACCATCTCCTGAAGAAAGCGACCAGCTGACCACTGTCCAGTGGCCAAAAAGGAGTTTGCGCCAGGTGCATTCTGGGAGTTGAAGTCCGCACCCCCCAAGGACCATCACAGAACTTCTGGACCCTTGGGGTGAGCTGTGGACCCCAAAAGAACCTTAAAAGAACATCTGGGTGAAGCCCCAGAAGTTTGGAAAAGATTTGAGAATTTTTGGAAAAAAGCTCCAGAGAGGGACCGACCCGCCGTGGAAATTCTAGCCGGCTTGCCTCAACCGCGACCCGGCCTGACTTCGTGGTTCGTCCCGGTAAAGAAAAACATCCAAAAAAGAGACTAAGTCCGAAGGTAAAAAGTTGACCGGGACCTCCCAGCCATCGTATCCGAGAAGGGCTCCATGGACGTCGGATCAAGATCCAGGTTTACCCCGGTCGAAGGATTTTCATCTCGAAAAAACGACTAAGTCCGAAGGTAAAAGTCTCCACCGAGGAAACCCACATCGCGTATCCGGACAAGGGCTCCAGGAGGTCGGATTCAACTGGCAGGTTCGTCCCGGTGAAGAAAAACTTCAAAATAAAAACTAAGTCAGAAGGTAACTTTTTAACCGAGGCCTCCCGCGACCTGTAGCCGAGCAGGGCTCCATCGCGGTCGGCCTGAAAGTTTGACTATGCCCCGGTCGAGGTCAACCAGATGACCCGATTGGCGCTTTTTGTTTCTAAGCGCTAGAAAAGTAATAATTCTTTAAAAATTCATATCTCCGGTTCCCCTGAACCGATTTTAATCGTTTTTGTGTCATTTTAAAGATAAAAATATAAACTATTTTTATAAATTGGTTTTGGATTTTTAAACTGTTTCCTGTGTTTTATTTTATTACTGTTTTGTGATATTTGAATGCTTTACACTTTGTCTCCTAAGTTAAGCCTTGACGCTCGTTGCCAAGCTACCAAGGGTTGAGCTGGGATTAATTTACTGAGACCTAACTGTACCTAGGTGGAGGTTAGTGGCTTGTTGCTAGGTGTAGGTACCTACCTGCCCTACCAATAACCCATTTTCCAACATTTACTTTCTGATTCTTTACAGATCATGCCTAGGTCAGGAGATGACGTTGAGGGGAATAAGCACTGTAAATATTTCGGTATTGCTTTGGGTGTTCTCTGTATGATATTCATCATAGCCTTGTTTGTGGAAATGCGTTTGGTGGATGAGAGAGAAGCTAACAATGCCACAGTTTCTGAGACTGCTACACTAATACCGTGGGATAAGTTTGAGCAAGATACAAAGTACTTGCATGACGAAACGAATACAAAAGGGGATCTGTCTACTAATGTTTTCTATCGCTCACTGAGTGAGTATGCTGACACTATGGATGCGAAGGCATGTTACGTGTGTAAACAAATTCCTCTTTCAGTCCAAGAGGGAGTTACATAACACAGCTTGCCATTAACATACAGGATTAGTTGTAGTTTGCTACTAACGCGTTTCTCTAATCAAGAAGAAGTGCAATATTTTTATTCGAACTATGATTTAGTATTCTCTTATGTGCCTATCATAGAAGATTTGAATAGTGTAGCTAAGCATTATGCTATAAAGCTGATTAAAGGATTCTTTGAGCCTAGAACGACAATTAGTGCTTCATATGCGCACCGCAATAACTTGACATGCTTGCTTACATCTGTAGAAAAGAGCTTTCTAGATCAAACTGAAGATAGAAGGAGAGTTTTAAAGGGGAAATTAGAAAAGGGCTTGCAGCAACGATCATTCCTTAGTAATAGCAATAATGGTGTTGGGGAACAAGGGAAGCTAGCTTTAGAAGCGAAACATGTAGGTAGACTTTGCATCACGCAACCTAAGTCATATTATAACAATGTGTTTGTGGGAACGAGTGAGTGTAAGCATGTGTTTTTGTTTCAGAATAAATGGACTTTCATGCTAAATGGAATGGATGAAGCGATCCCAGGGGTCTATTATATTTGTGGACTTAGTGCTTATTACCGTCTTCCAAAGGGATGGTATGGGACATGTTATTTGGGAATAGTTTTTCCAAAGATTTATCAACTAGATGATTTAAAGAAATTTCCGAAAGTGACTGAATTATTTTGTGCTAGACAAAAGAGAGAGACTGCTGCTGGTGTAGTAGGAGTCATATTTGGAGCAATAATTCCTTCAGTGGGAGTTGTTTTGAACTCCATAAAGATTCGAAAGTTGTCTACTATTGTGGATAACATGCTGACAAACTTTTGAGGGGCTATACTCCTGATGGATACCGAACTTGCTGCGGAGAGGGCTATGACTCTTCAAAATAGGCTTGCTTTAGACGCTCTTTTAGCGAAAAGTGGCGGAGTCTGTAAGATGCTTAATGAGCACCACGGTCGTGCCTCTATACTGGAAAATAGTAATGAAATTAGAAGTATGCTTACTAACCTAACAAGAGATAGTGCAGATTTGAAGGAACTGAAAGAACCAGGAGTCTGGGAAAAGGTTGGAGAGGGATTTGCGCGTGTGGGAAGTTGGTTTAGTGGTCTTTGGCATGGGTTCCTGGGAAAATCAATACAGGGAATAGTAATTGTTTTGGCTTGTTTATTTGGGTTATGGATATTAACAAAATTTGCGAAAGAAGTAAAGTAAAATTGGCAAAACATAAAGCGAGGAGGGAGGAAAAGAAAAGGGAGAAAATGTTCAGAGCAAAATATGAAAAGGCGAAGCAGAAAGAGGAAATCGAAATGAAGGAATTGAAAAGGTAAAGGATTGTTAAATAATGGATTTGTGTGAGGAGGGATTGTTGGTGTGTAGTTATTATAATCAAAATTAACATGAAATGTTTGCAAATTAATGCCTAATGATGCCGCATAGAAATTGTATTGCTGTGTTTTACTATACGCGTGTTTGAAATGTGCCCTCAGGAAATGGCCATCAATGTATACGATGATTAATGAAATCGACTAATAAAGAATTATTAATGTACTAATGTATGATTCTGTATTAGCAGGAATTCGAGGACCCCCCCACTGAGTCATTACTGCAAGCTGTGGACCCACGCCTATACATTGTGAATGATCTGAACCGCAAAACAATACACAGAAACAGCATTACATCAAATGCATACACAAATGATAACAGATTTCCTTCAATTTGCAAACAAATAAAATAAAAATCTTAAATTTAATTGGAAGATTGGAGCTTTTCTAAATTCAATTGAAGCCACAGATCGTCTATACTATATTCTGTTTGATGCACCTGCACTGCACTTATTTAATTTTTAGCCTCCAGTTTCAAATTCCTATCGTTTACAGTATGTGTTAAAATTTTCAATTGTACATTTAGCCACCTTATTTATATACACATTATTAATCTTTTAATATTAGTTGATTTTCTAAGCACTAACAAACCCCCCTGATGAGGCTTTGTGGACCCCACAGGGGTCCCCAGATGACAGGTTGGAATCACTGAACTAAATGTTATGAGAATTGGGTATCATGACAAGAGAGCAACATGCATCTTCATCACCTTTATTATCAACTGTAGGGTGGGCTTGTGACGAGAGACATTTGTGTGAATGAAAATAATGACAACAAATACTGCAATGGAAGGAATGGTGGCAACATGCATACCATGGCATTTTTATGTGCCTTAGATGTCTTACCCAGTACATACATTCTACTCTTCTGTTGAATCATACACATTTTTCGCAGATGTCTAGTTTGCTAAAGACATCTTGGGGACTTTCTGAAAGTTGACCTAGGAGTGCATTTCACCCATTGATTACCATTGACTTTGTGATTTGTAGCTCACACTTTCTGGATTTACATTTGCTGGCTTTATGTGCTTTAGGCCCTTGTTGGAGTGTAGTTATTATAATCAAAATTAACATGAAATGATTGCAAATTAATGCCTAATGATGCCACATAGAAATTGTATTGCTGTGTTTTACTAAACGCGTGTTTGAAATGTGCCCTCTGGGAATGGCCACCAATGTATACGATGATTAATGAAATCGACTAATAATGAATTATTAATGTACTAATGTATTATTCTGTATTAGCATTTAGAGTTATATGTTAAGGTTTTGCTGAATTAATCATTAGGCCTTAGTTAGCATGAGTCGGGCCTAGCTGCTGGTCTCATATTAAATGTGTTTTTCTAACGTGCAATGTACTGACTTGCTGAAGGACATGTAGCCATATTTTTCCAGAAGCTAGAAGATGTGTGTAACCGTAGTAAATTAGAATAGATTAGATTAGAGAGAATAAAAATTTGTACCTGACATTCTACCCATTGGAGACGTCAATTACAGGAGCCAATAAACTACGTGAGAACTGCTCTAAAGTGACAATTCTAATGAGGTGATTACCTGATTATTGGACGGAGATAATGATGCACCAAAATTTGTCCAATTAGAAATTAGGGGACTGTACAACAAGATTGATATAATCCTTTGACACAAGGAGAAATCAGCCATTACGTGCCTTTGCTATTACCTAGACACTTTGTCACTCTGTCTTAAAGACTTTGCTGTTTAATTCTTCGTACCATCCTTATCTTTGTCCTGCCCAATTCATACATTTCCTCCTTAAGAGGGAAGTGTCCCGTATTGCCTGTATTGCTGAACTTTGCTGTGTTTCCTGGCTGATGTCGAATCAGCTGATGTCCTGAGGACGAAGACTGACTCTGTATGCTGACCCATTACGGAGGGTAACTATATGATAATGAAATTGTAATTGTCTCTTTGCCTTTCCTTTCTAGGTACCAACTGCTACCTTTTAATAGAGACCATAGTTAGATGTTTTCTAAATTTGTGTTGCTAAATTGTTTTGCATGAAGCCCAACATGCTAATGCTAATTCGAGGTTAGTTAAGGAGTTCACTAAAACTGACGCAAATAGACCAATGACTGAATCAATGCTTTGTTGAATAATACGCTACTGATGCTCTGCTAAAAGTTAATCCATGTTGATGTCGTGCTTTATTCTAATGTTTATGATCTTTGCCTTGATGAAATCTTATTCTAGTTGCCACATTGTGACATTGCTGATGTGTTTTCTGGTTTTGAGACTAATAAACTTGCTAGTAGAGTGTAACCAATAGGGAATAAAATAACTTAAATCTTGCTAAGTTTTGTGTGGTTTTTCATGGTTGAAAGGTCATGGTGTGATCAAACTTTATTAATGCATTTATATAGATTGGTTTACTTTGACATATTGCATATTGAGAAAATTATTGACCTAGTGATTTATATGCTGATTAGTTGTCTCCTCCTAACGTGTCTTCAATCAGGGTCAATTAATTCATTGGCCTAAAACGAGTCCCAGACAAATTAAATTATCTGAGACGGGACGTGTTAGCACCCTCCAGGTTCAGTTCGTCCCTGCTGTTGCCTAAACTGTGTTTACGGGAAGGCCTGGGCAGAGTTTGTGGAGTAGCTATATGCAGAATTCTGTGGAGTAGTTAAAAACTCTTCAATGCTACGTGGAGGTCCATGGGTGGAGTTTCCCCATCATGCCCGTTCACATTGAATTTTATGTCAAATGCAATGCAGACTAAGGGGGTTATTCTAACTTTGGAGGAGTGTTAATCCGTCCCAAAAGTGACGGTAAAGTGACGGATATACCACCAGCCGTATTACGAGTTCCATAGGATATAATGGACTCGTAATACGGCTGGTGGTAAATCCGTCACTTTTCCGTCACTTTTGGGACGGATTAACACCTCCTCCAAAGTTAGAATAACCCCCTAAATCCTCACATTCAAAATCGTGCCAAACACCATTGCACGGTTCATATGAGCGTGGCCGTTTTGTTTTCTTACTCTGTTCATGGTGCTGGGCCTTTTTTTAAAAAAGTTGAATCCCTGTCTTATCTTTTAAATCCTTTGCCCTCCAAATTAATCTACCCTTCACTTTTATTTATTGTATAATTGTGAGTTTTTGTGTTTGTGTATCTTTCCTTTTTTTCATTTTGTTTGTGCTTTTCGTGACTTTTTTCATTTTTGTTTATTGTTCCCTTTACTACCTTATTTCTTCCTTCCTTCTCCTGTTTCTTTTCTTTGCCCTGCCCAGCGACATGGCAGACCAGGTTGGCGAACAAGGGAGCGGCAGCATCACACTCCCCCCTAACATCCAGCAGAATCCAACTACCCTGCGGATGGCAGCGCCACCAAGGTGTGCAGCCACAGGCTATTTTTTGTGTGGTGGAGGTGGCAGCACTGATTTTCACAAGCAAGGCCACCTCTCCTCCATGCTGGCAGCAGGCCTGGCAACAGGAATCTCCTGCATGAGCGTCGGCTGCGTTGGGGGAGGGTGCACAGGTTTGTGAGGTACACCAGTCAGGTTCAACACACCACCCAGCAGCTGACGCACCGCTGGGTGAATATCCTTGATCATTCCTAGGCATCTAGATTCCAGGGCTCGGTGAGTATTAACTATATTATTTGTTCTGTTTGTGTTCTACAGTGCTATCTTTTTTTCCTAATAGCACGCTGCTCACACTCAGAGGTAAGTTATGTTTAGTTTACGTTAGGAATATTAGTATGTGATCTAGCTTTAGCTAGGCAGGTGCTGGGTGCTACCTCGTCATGCTCATCAGTGCTCCCTTTGGCTGATTATTTAAGAAGCAATTGGAATGCAGACTCATCTGTCCTGGGTGGGAGGGTGGATGTTCTAAATAAAAGGGGGTCATTTATTTTACTTGACTTATGCCTTAAATGTTTAATTTTGTGTTTTAGCTTGCACTGCTGTCTTTCAGTGCACCTGTTTTTGAAATCTAATAAAAAAGTGCATGTAATTTACTTATACCCTTGCTCTACTGCCCTCTGTAACTAAATTAACCACTAGAGGATGATTGCCATTGCCTATTTTACCTACAAAAAAACTAGTTACCAACAAACGACATCTTCTTCAGAAGACGTTAATTACTAACTAGGCGAGTTTACTTCACTCCATAGTTCTGTTACTTGAATAGATGAAACGAGTACCAATAGTACCTCAGTCTTCTTACTGCAGGGTTTTTCCCAGGATGGCATCTTAAGGGGATGATAGTAGCAGTAGCAGACTTGCACGCTAACAGGGAAGACACAAGGTACCATACCCACCTACGCAAATTCCAACTGCAGGATTAAAAAAACGGTTATCCATCACTGTCAGCAAGATTAGTTGGTCATATTTTATAACTTTTAGAATACTGAGACCAGAACAACCGCAATGACCATATTTGACTCACAACAAAGAAGACCTGATATGATAATAAAAACTAGCAATACCAACTTCTTCTGAACAATGGGGACCTAGTATTTAAAAAATAAATGTAGGAAATGAAATCGAGTCAGGAGAAGTGGGTTTAGAGTCAGGAGTGGTTGGACATGGTTGCACGTTTACACAACACAAGGCCTTAATGATGATGGTGATGGGGTCGGTGTAGAATATTGCTCAGATAATTGGTCATGCAGTGAGTTGGTGTTGCTTTCACCACATCCGCCCCAGCAAGTGTGTGATCCATTTACGGTGTAGAATTAAGTCACACCTCAATAAATCACACATCCCGGGGGAAGAGAGTTAGGGGCTCGATGAATGGATGGGAACGGTGATTTGGGGAAAGGTATGACAAAGACAAACACTACACAAAACAAACAATAACAATAATAATAATCAGGGCGCTGAGCAGCACCATAATCAATCTGCTGTGAAAGGAAATGATAAAGGGATATATATGACGCAGTTCATTTAAATACATTACAAATGGTCCTTCTTCCCAAGAAAGACCCAAGATAGTATATCTCTAAATGTTATATTTTCTAGGCTTGAAAAATACAAATTATGGAAGACTGAAGTTAACCCACCAAGTTCTAAAAATTATGATTGTCTGGAATGTTTGTCACTCTTGGGAGCCTGGCTGAACCTGTCCGGTAGGCAAGCTGGAGTGTTGAGCTTTCACCAAGTTTTGTTTGTGCAGAAGAGGGCTAAGAGAAGGCCTGCATATTGAAAAACAGTAACTCTATTATAGAGTAAAGGAGAAGGAAAACCGAAGCAAGGTAAGCTTCATGAGGAGTCAGGAGTGTACCAAGAAGACTCAGAGGCAGAGCAAGAACATTGAGAGGATTTTCACTTTTGAGTCAGTAATGCAGCAAACACATATTCAGCAACATTTCCTAAATCGATGCTCCTCTTTCCAGTCCAAAGAGCTGAGTGAGCACTGGGCCTCAGAGTCTTCCCCATCATCATGGTTTCTCTTTTAAGTCAATAACTTTCCCCTGCTTGCTGTTGAGGTAGTCATGCCCTGAGTCTTTTCATCCTACTCCTCCTTGTCCTGATTCTGAGTAACTCCGTCCCAGTCCCAAACCAAGTGAGGTAGACCTATGTAGTACACTGCTATTGAAAAACGAATAGAGAAACAGAATTGGTGTATTTTGGATAGACGTGTGTGTGGTGACAAAGGTGACTGGTCTGGTCTCTGAGGAATCAGAAAAAAAGAGTGGACCCTGCAAGTGAATCTCACTAAGTCTGAATGGCGAATCACTTTCAGGAAAAAATGATCAAACATTGCAAATCGTCAAAATCAAGTTCACACATTTGTTGAACTCCCTCCCTCACTGTCAGCCAACACGTACATCACTCACAGTCACTCAATATATCACCATTCATGGTGTAATAATTAGTAGTTACCTCTTCCAAACCAAGCACATTGGTTGATACAAAATATTATCTTCTGGTACACCTCAGCTAGATAATGTCAAAATAAAAAAATATATAGGCAATAGCATGTGAGGGAGGCAGGCCTTATCTGGAATGTCCTTGAAGGAATGTAGGGGCTTCCTCACTGCACACAGATCAAACTCCAATCCGACCATATATGTGATTATTATAAATGGTGGGGCAGCATGCGTCTGACACAAGCAATGTTACACTAGTCATGTTTTTTGGTGAAGAAATAAAGTAAGAAGTTCAACAAGAAATAATTAAGAAGATCCCTGGTGGCACTGGCATACTCAGTCTGGGAAGTAGAGCTTGTCTGCAAGGAGTCATGGTAAACAAAGAACACATGTAATCCTATGACAAAGGAACACTGGCCAGATGGACAAAATTGCCACCAGCCACATGGCCAAACAACAACAACAAGGAACAAGGAGACATTGGGAGCAAAGAAGAACCTATGCAAGCCTATTTCAAAGATGCACTGGCTGGATGCACAAAATGGCTGCAAGTGCCAGCCACATGGTAAAATAACAACCAAGAGCATGAACATGTCAAACAAAGAACACATGCAAGCCTGTGGAAAAGCGACAATGGCTGGACAGAGAAAATGGCAGCCAGACACTTGATCAAACAACAAGGAGCAAGGAAGCATGGGGAACAAAGAAGAACCCATGCAAGCCTATGGCATAGACACACTGAACGAATGCGCAAATTAGCTGCTGACAACGTGATAAAACAACAAAAAGGAGCAAAGAGGCATGGCAAACAAAGAACACATACAAGCCTATGGCAAAAGAGAGGGAGGGAGAGCCTTGCTGAGAATTAAAAAGGCCTGAGGTGGATTCGGGACAGCGAGCCTTTGGTATTGGGCATGCTGACATTTTATAACACCAGCCAGGGGTGTCTGAGCAACGCATTGCGCACTGGCACTTATTAATTTGCAAATAAATGCTCTGCCTAGGCCAGTCCTATTTTGGGGGCCCTTGTTAGGAACATCTTTAAATTGATAATCCATTTTCTGCTTTTTTTGTTTCCTTTGTCTAGGTCGCTGACACTACACAGGCAGACTGGTCCAAATTCTAAATGCGTTTCCATCTAATACTCAGGTTTTTTTGCCACGTCTTTTTAATATTGGATTAATGCAGCAGCTCACTAATACTGTTGAAAATAATCCCTGCGACCCACTGCCATTTCTCATCTAAAAGGAACTTTTTTAAGGGTTTTGCATAGTGTTGAAAAATAAACACATTTCTCTGCGCAATGTGTAGAATCGACTCCCACACATTACCGGTATTAAAGATAAATTAAAGTAAAATTGTGTTTAAAATAATCTATGCTTATTTATTTCAAAGTATTTTACTTGTGTTCAAGGGTAAAAAATAAGGAGATATGGTGGGGTGATATACATTCGTAGTTATGGCAATGCTTGTAGCCTGTGAGTTACATCCATGAGTACAGTCATAATGAATAAACCGATCGATAACTCAGATGTAGATTATGAAGCATTATTGATTGTAGACACTGAAAGAGGAAAAGAGGCAGAAAAAGGGTGCGAGGTGGGGTGAAGAAGATGTAAGAAAGTCCGAGAGGGAGAAACGGATAGGAGAGAGGATAGGAAATAGTGCGCTCACAACGTTCAAGTCTCTGCCCCCCCTCACTGAAACAACAACTAAGGAGATAGACATTGCAATTATAGTAGTTCAACCATGGTGTAGCCTTTTATTCACATATTTAGATAGCATCAGTGAGAGATGATATCCATAGTTAGGCAGACATTATTGTTATGAAGATACAGAAATTCTGTCTGCGAGGGTGTTTGTGCTGTCCTACGTGGATGCCTGTGCTGTGAAGGGAAAAAGAGGTCATTGTGAAAACAGACTAGTGACTCATCACATTGGCTCCTGCCCGTGGAGCGACTAATTTCGTCCCACTGCTATTTGCAGGGGTGCCTGGTCAAGAGAGTGATGACAACGGTTGTTCAGTAACAAAGATGTGGTAGGTATATATTGCCATTTCTAGAAAAGAGAGGTGGATTAGCCCCCTCGTTAGAAGGTTGGAAGTATTGTATTGAAGCTCACGATGGTTTTATTTTTTGTATGTATAGGTCAAGTTTATTCCTTAGTGTTAGAAATGGGGTCTTTGGTTGGCAGTCAGGTTACCCCCTGTCCAAGCAAGGCCCCTCACTCTAGTCAGGGTAAGTCACACACAATCCAAATTATCCTGTGCCCACCCTCTGGTAGCTTGGCACTGAGCAGTCAGGCTTAACTTAGAAGGCAATGTGTAAAGTATTTGTGCAATAAATCATAAAATAACACAATATAGCACCACAAAAATACACCACACAGTGTTTAGAAAAATATAAAATATTTATCTGGGTATTTGCAGGTCAAAGATGCAATATGAATTTGTAAAGATATCACTAAAAAAGTGATATGAAGTGTCTTAAGTCTTTAAAAAGTAAACAAAGTCTCTTTCAAGCACAAAGTACCTGGTTTGGAGTGGAAAATCTCCGCAGAGGGCCGCAGAAGAGGAGATGCGTGGAAAAATGGTGTGTGCGTCGGTTATGCCCCTTCACACACAGACTTGCGTCATTACTTTTTCACACAGGGAGACATGTGTCGTTCTACGGGAAGAAAAATGGCGTGTGCGTCGGTTTTGCCCCTTCACACACGGATTTACGTCGCTATTTTTCACTCGGGGAAGACGTGTGTCATTTTCCGGCACGTGGGTCGACTCCTTCTGTGGGTCGCGGGATTACCAGATGTCCCAGGGTCTGTGCGTGGAATCCTAGGCTTGTTAACCGGCTGCGCGTCGTTCCGGGGGGCTGTGCGTGGAATTTTCTTTCTCACGGCAGGCGTCGCGTAGATTTCCTCTCTGGAAGTCGGGCGGCATTGTCCATGCGGGGCCATGCGTCAAAGTTCCGGTCGCACCGCAGGCGTCGCATCGAGCGGCGTCTTTCTGGATCGGCGTGCAGTGAATTTTTCACCGCGGAGCAAGCTGTGCGTCGAAATTTTCGCGCACAAGGAGTCCAGTTGAAAAAGAGAAGTCTTTTTGGTCCTGAGACTTCAAGGAACAGGAGGCAAGCTCTATCCAAGCCCTTAGAGATCACTTTTGCAGCCCGACAAGAGTTCAGCAATGCAGCAGGCCAACAGCAAGGCAGCAGTCCTTTGTAGAAAGCAGACAGGTGAGTCCTTTGAGCAGCCAGGCAGTTCTTCTTGGCAGGATGCAGGTTCTGGTTCAGGTTTCTTCTTCAGCAAGTGTCTGAGGTGGTAGGGCAGAGGCCCTGTTTTGTACTAAATTGTGCCTTTGAAGTGGGGGTGACTTCAAAGAGTGGCTAAGAAGTGCACCAGGTCCCCTTTCAGTTCAATCCTGTCTGCCAGGGTCCCAGTAGGGGGTGTGGCAGTCCTTTGTGTGAGGGCAGGCCCTCCACCCTCCCAGCCCAGGAAGACCCATTTAAAATGCAGATGTATGCAAGTGAGGCTGAGTACCCTGTGTTTGGGGTGTGTCTGAGTGAATGCACAAGGAGCTGTCAACTAAACCTAGCCAGACGTGGATTGTAAGGCACAGAAAGATTTAAGTGCAAAGAAATGCTCACTTTCTAAAAGTGGCATTTCTAGAACAGTAATATTAAATCCGACTTCACCAGCCAGCAGGATTTTGTATTACCTTTCTGGCCATACTAAATATGACCTTCCTGCTCCTTTCAGATCAGCAGCTGCCACTTCAACAATGTATGAGGGGAGCCCCAATGTTAGCCTATGAAGGGAGCAGGCCTCACAATAGTGTAAAAACTAATTTAGGAGTTTTACACTACCAGGACATATAAACTACACAGGTACATGTCCTGCCTTTTACCCACACAGCACCCTGCTCTAGGGGTTACCTAGGGCACACATTAGAGGTGACTTATATGTAGAAAAAGGGGAGTTTTAGGCTTGGCAAGTACTTTTAAATGCCAAGTCAAAGTGGCAGTGAAACTGCACACACAGGCCTTGCAATGGCAGGCCTGAGACAAGGTTAAGGGGTTACTGAAGTGGGTGGCACAACCAGTGCTGCAGGTCCACTAGTAGCATTAAGGCCCGTATTTATACTTTTTTTAGCGCCGCATTTGCGCCGCTTTTTGACGCAAAACGGCGCAAACCTACAAAATACAATGGTATTTTGCAAGTTTGCGCCGTTTTTGCATCAAAAAACGACGCAAATGCGGCGCAAAAAAAGTATAAATACGGGCCAAAATCTACAGGCCCTAGGCAAATATAGTGCACTCTACTAGTGTCTTACAAGTAAATCAAATAGCCAATCATGGATAAACCAATCAACAGTACAATTTACAGAGAGCATATGCACTTTAGCACTGGTTAGCAGTGGTAAAGTGCCCAGAGTTCAAAAGCCAACAACAACAGGTCAGAAAAAATAGGAGGAAGGAGGCAAAAGGTTTGGGGATGACCCTGTCAAAAAGCCAGCTCCAACGTTTAGCCTCTGTGATGTCTGGTAATTGAAGTTGTTTTTAGTGTGTTGTTTGTGTTTTTTGTCAAATAGACCATGCCCACCAAGTGTGATGTTGTAAAATTCACAAAGGATTCAGAAACGATCACAAAGGATATTTTGAATTCCTATTGTTAATAGGAGGTCATTGAGATGTGTCAGTTGGGTTTAGTTTCGGTGCATGGGGTATGGTAATGTGTGGAAATTCAGGTAGATGTCTATGTTGAAAATAGCGATAATTTCGTTTTAAATTTCATTCCAGATAAAGTGAAGCCTTTTGAAGTGGAATAGCATGTGGCTGAGGGGGCCTGGTGAGTCTTGGCATTTCCAACACAGAGCTAGATTCATCAAGACACTAACTGAAAGGCTGAGGCCCTGGCTAAGAGCCCACTCTGCCCATGCCTTAAAATATATCTGCGTTACTCATGATATGCACATCTACTTCGTTTTAGGGAGATTCTCTTTACTTTTAATATTTAGTTTTGCAGTAGGGGAATTCCATCTACATATAGAAAATGACATAATTATCACAACAGCAAGTGATTGACAGCCATATTAAAGCTGTTCATGTTACAGTGACAATCTCTAGTTAAGCTGTGCCAGGCACCAAAACAGATTTGTGTAAAAGTAACACCTCACATCTGTTTCGATTAAAACCTTTGAAAGTTAAAACCATTTTAACTAATCTACTTGGGCTACTCAGTCTTCCCAATGATTATACCATTAAAAGGAAAATTACTTTCATGTGGCCTTGATAGCTTTTCTGCCTTGTGGGAAATCACACAGTCATCAAACAAAGGCATTTGATGCACTGAAATGCCTGAGCAGCTACATCACTCTTTAAATAAGGATGTTATTTATTAGTAGTGTTCTCACTGCGTGAGAAAATCAATGACATAAAAATATAGTAGTCTGCTTTGTGGAGTCATTGGTATCAATTTTAAAATAACCATGGCGGTCTGGAACAGGCACTTTATTTTAACGTTCTCTACCCCATAAATATTTATCGCTGACATTATTACAATATGTTCTCAAGGTGTCCCTCTAAATTTGCCTTGCAGTTGTTCTTTGCAAGTGTGTTTAGTCTCTGAGACCTTGTACAACCTCATTGGAAACCTTTCCAAACTGGCATTAGAGATTTTTAATGTTCACCAGTACATCAAGAAAGTTAGATAGTGATTGTACATTCACCCTGCAGGTCTCCCAACCTTAGCCACAGCTCCTCCCAGCCGGATCGCTGTGCGTGCCTCCAGTAGGGGAATGTTTTAATCGAACCCAGCCACATGTCCCTAAAATGCACCGGTAACCTCTTGAAATACCATACACGCTTTTTAAGAGGCTTTTCTAATTGCTGCATAATACTAACTCCAGAATGGAAACTCTGGGAAAGCAGGAAACCAAACTACACAGACGGCAGCCATGATTGAATGCACTTTGTGCTAAGCAACCTGCTGGTAAAGTACTTTGAATTAAATTAAACTAGAGGACTCACCAGTGATAAAGTCACTATAAGCAGTTAGCGAGAGTCAGGAAATACATGGTTGGTGACTCTTTCTATCCTTTAGGTCCCATAATGTTTGAAGAGTCAGACAAAACAAATTGGTATTTCAGTGGCTTGCTCTTAAAAAAGAGAACAGGGAACTTCAATCTGCCTAAAATCTAACTTATAGTCTTTATCCGGATATCAAGGCCCAGGTTTACTAAATTATCACACAGCGCAGTGCAGCAACCAAAAATGCTGCTCTGCGTGAAATGAAGAGACCAGGAGAACACCATGGGCCATATTTATACTTTTTTGACGCAAAACTGCGTGAATGCAGTTTTGCGTCAAAAACGTTAACACGAGCTACCGCCATTTCTTTGCGCCACTGTGCATCAAATTTATACTTCGTAAAGCAAAATGCAGAAAAAATTACTCTAATCTGGTTTGCGACGTCGCAAACCGGATATGCGCCATTTTCTACTGCATTAGCATCAAAAAGCAGCGCAAACGCAGCAAACAGTGCTAAGGAGCCCCAAAATGGATCCCAGAAGCCAGGAGAGACCCCAGGGAGACCCCAATCGACCAGGAACTAGCCAGGAGGACACAGACAAGACCCGGGAGAGGGAGAAGAAAAGTAAGTGTCATTTCAGTGCAGAGGAGCATGAAATACTGGTCAGCGAGGTGACGGAACACCATCATCAACTTTTTATAACCCCAAAATTGCTAATTGGTAGGAGAGAGGCAATTTGGCAACAAATTGTAGACAAGATCAACAGTGTGGCAGAGGTCTGTAGAACAGTCACGGAGTGCAAGCAACGCTTGCATGACTGCAAGCGCAGGACAAACGAAAAAATAGCAAGGAATAGGAAGGCAGCACTGCAGACTGGAGGTGGGAGTCCAGCACCACTGGAGGCCATGGAGGAGATGGTGGCAGCCGTCATACCAGAGGAGATCGTCAGAGGAATCGAAGGACAGCGCAGACTACCAGGAAACAACACATATTAGTTAGTTAGATACATGGGGGACAAAAATGTCTAAATGTTAACTGTAAACAGGGGGAGGGACATTCCTACTACACAACGCATGTCAGACATGGAAATCAGGCAGTGGAAATGGCAAAGGGGCACGATACGGTGCATGGGCTGTGCAGGGGCATCCAGGGGCACAGCACAACACAAGACCAACAACCTTTGCATGGGGGTACTCTGCCATGCCAAGGCTGTTGGAAAGGCAAAGCCAGTCCAGGAGGGTAGGGTAGAATGTAAAACTGGGCTGCTGTCACGGGACAGCTGGTATTGTCACAACGTGAACTAGGGGACAATTTCCAGTCTCAGGCCATTTCCACAAGTGGCATTTACCACTGACAACAGTTGCCACTACCACCTGTGCTGTGTGTGCTGGTCAAGTAGCAAATGGCAGTTAGGTGCCCATGGAACAAACACACCCGAAATAGAGGGTTCGGGGTGATGACACGATCAATCCCCTTCAATTCCTAACAAAGTGTAAATCCTGTCAAATTCTCATGTCTATAGGTGCAATAAACATTGTGTATTGTTACTTACATTATGAAGAACACAGCAGTAATGTCATACCCATGCTGTCCATTCCAGGGTCTACCCAGTGCCTGTGTTACAATAGCTGCAATGCCACCTTCTAACATCTCAACTGTCATACTGCTAAGACAACAGCATTGAGGGGGAGGACATATTTGTCTAGCTAGTGAAAGACACCCACACAGTCATAGGAGGAAATGGAACACTGCCAGGCCCATCAGTGCAATCCAATGTAGCACACATTGGCAAACATCAAAATTACACACTATCAATGCTGACACCTGTATCGTGCCATGCCAATGCTCTACATGGTATGTGCTAGGTCTCAGCAACGTATAGGTATATGTGAAATATCAAAGACTGGGTCAGTACTATATGGTTATGTGTGGTGCAAGTGGCATCAGAACACCCACAGCCATTGCAAGGCCTCACCATGCTAATGGAAGTAGAGGGAGGGTTGAGTAGGACAAGAAGGTGGCAACATACAATTTGGACAGAACCTACACTTAGAGGATGTGACCCAGACAATTCCCCAAACTGTCCACACTACATGTGACATGCAGGTGGGGCATAGTCCTGTGAGAATGCTAATATTAATGACAGGAAAAATGAACAGGAACCAATATTACAATGTCCCACTAATAGAAAGTCAGCAACATCAAATTACAACTGTCACAACACAGACACACTAATTGTACAATATCTCATTGCAGAGGACGATGGTTCTCCTGTGGATATGCCTGTCCTGGACTTCCCCGATGACATAGATGACAAGCTGACAACCATTAGCCAGCAAACCCTCCAAAATGTCCTTGGAACCCTCCAGATCTCACCTTCACTCGCAAGGAGGAGCACAGATGTAGCAGCCATCACAGAGGACCCACCCACCACCCCAATAGTACGACCTGCCAGCTCAAACCCAGCTGAGCACTCTGATGACACTGGTACCACCTTTGAGAGGACAGTAGTGGGAGTACAGCGGGAGCTGGCCAAAGAGGTGCAGGTGGGGATGCAAAATATTGCAGCCATCCTTGAGGGGATGCGCATGTGCATGATGTCATCCGCAGAACAGTCAGCAGCCATGTAAGTCCAACAATCCCTACTGCAAGGACTACAACAGTGTTTGAGGGATTTCACCACAGCAGTTAGGGAGTTGCCACAACACCTGGCATCCCAAACATTTCACTGCATACACGACTGCAATCATGACTCCCTCAGGGCCGACCTGGCTGCCTACCACAGGCATGATTTCCTATGTCTTGTGCTTGTTAACTTGCCAGTCTTGCTACAGTTGGTAACATACACTGTTCTCCAGCACACTGTTTACCTAACCACTATGCACTGCAATTGTCTCTCACTACCTAATTGGCAATTCATGTTCCTCTGCACTGAATGACACTCCATCACAGCATGTCCAATGACATGACCCTCATCATTGCACTTGTGTTGCATCACAGTAGAAGGCGTCACACTAATGGACTTACAATCCTGGACTATGTAAATATTGCACTACAGCACTTTAAAATAAATAGCACTTAACCAACCACTTTGTCTCTGTGTAATGTGACACATCAACTGTGAAGGAGATTTGTGATGCATGTAACATGTCAATGGCCGCCGATTGTCAATACAATAGTGTAGAAATTATGTGGGCTGATAACTATGCACAAGGGTCTTGATTTTATCATCATCTGTGCTACCTTTGGCTTATTTCTGAAGTTAAAGCATCACAAACAGTATAATGCTATGTAGAAATGTATATGTCAGGTCCAAAGTAGCTACAAGATGAAACTCAATGTGGCCCACATTCCCTACAAGACAATCATTATGTATGTGACATATGACTCTAAACTTTAATCCCACACCCACACCATACAGCAGGAATGGATGTGTATGAGTGTATGGACAATAACGTCTCCTTGGAGTACAATGTAAGAAATCATAGGTGTGAGTTATGTATACTGAGCTTCATAAGATTATGACACCACTCAGTTTCTCAGAGTTCACATAAAACATCAGGCTGAAGGCAGACGTCCCATAGTGGCCAAGATTCCAACACAGGACTCAAATGATGACAGTTTGAAAATCACACCAACCTTTACAACATATTGGGAACCATAGTTACCTTGAGTGGTGGGTGCAATGAATGGCAGATCCATAGAGAAGTAGCTTTCTTGTAGCTGCCAATGTGGCAGCTCATTTGGAAGTGGAAATAACCACGTCAAGAATGGGATGTGGATGCAGGATGAAACGCACAGGCAAACACAAATTTGACAGTGTACACTCATGCAAAGGCCCTGGTCCCCAAGCATGACACATACTGTAAAGGAGTTCACCAAACTTTATTGTATCTGTATGAAAGGAAACTTAAACTATGGGAAACACCTAAACTAACCTAACCTATCCTAACTATGCATTACCCACAACTGGCCCTAACTACCCTAAGCTAAATTTACTTACCACATTTAACTAAACACTCTAAACATCAACCACCCACCCCCCTTATCTGACGGGACACGTGTAGGACAACATATACTAACCTAAACACATACTATCTTATCCTAAACAAATATATATTTTTTTGTATTTTTTTTTGTATTTTTTTTAATTTTGATTTTTATAATACCCATATACCCCAACAACATCCCAACCCACCTACCCACCCACCCACAAACAAACATGTAATAATATAACTCCCGCCACCTCCCAAACCCACTTATCCTAACTAAACTAACAGCCTACTCTAACCTAACACTAAGGGCCAGATGTAGGTAGCTGTTTGCATGTCGCAAACTGCGAAAAACGCAGTTTGCGCCATGCAAACAGCCTAACGCGATGCTCATCCTCAAATTGCGAGTCGGTACCGACTCGCAATTTGAGGATGCGACTCACAAATAGGAAGGGGTGTTCCCTTCCTATTTGCGACCGCATCGCCATGCTGAGTTGCTTTGTGACCGTGAATGCGGTCGCAAACCAACTCGCAGTTACCACCCGCTTGAAGTGGGTGGTAACTCATTCACAAAAGGGAAG
The DNA here is from genome assembly GCF_031143425.1 of Pleurodeles waltl. Classification (NCBI taxonomy): domain Eukaryota; kingdom Metazoa; phylum Chordata; class Amphibia; order Caudata; family Salamandridae; genus Pleurodeles; species Pleurodeles waltl. Next base: position 502,380,045 of record NC_090442.1, on the reverse strand, counting down.
GGATCCCCATGGGACCCCTTCCCCTTTGTGAATGCCAAAAAAAATGAAACCAAATGGTTTCGGAAGTTTTTCTTTTTGCAACTCGTTTTCCTTTAAGGAAAACGGGCTGCAAAAAGAAAAGAAAACTGCTTTATTAAAAAAACAGTCACAGACATGGAGGTCTGCTGTCTCCAGCAGGTCACCATCCCTGTGAGTGTATGGACTCGCTATGGGGTCGCAAACTGCGACCCACCTCTTTAATATTAATGAGGTGGGTCTTTGCGACCCCATAGCGAGTCGCAGAAGGTGTCTGAGACACCTTTCTGCATACAATTTTGCGAGTTGCAATTTGCAAGTCGGTCAGACTCGCAAATTGCAAGTCGCTAAATTTTACTTACCTACATCTGGCCCTAAGCCCCCTAAACCCACTAAAGAAAAGTACGAGGAAAGAGGAGAGATGGAACGGAATTAGGGGCGAGGATGAATAAATTCACAGATTGGCCCTCCTCAGGATTTTCCTAATCGCTCGCAATCTCCTGCTATTGAGGGCGACCTCCTGCTGCAGAGTGTCCATGCGACGCAGCATATGTTGCATGTCACGTTGTAGAGTTCTGAATTCTGCAATGTCCATTACTGCACCTGGGGTGGTCTCGGTAGCACTTGTTGTAGCAGGTGCCGGTGCCGTGGTTGGAGGTGGAGGTGCAGAAGGTGCTGCTTGTGGGCCTATTGGCAGCTGTAAAAATAGAGACAGGCAAACATTAGTGACATCATTGTGTGATACATGTACAGATGATAATCTAACACTTCCTCAAAAATAGCACATGCAGTCCAAATCACAGTACAGATGATAGAATGTCCCTGAGGAATGACATGCCAACATAGCTTACCCATCAACTATCTAACAGCACAGCAATGCACAACAAGGTGTGTACTTAATTAAATGATCTGTGCATATTTGTAGTGCTATTAGTCACATAACAAATGCTGCTCATACTCAACATGTGCCGGGTCAACTAATCCCTATCTTCTGGATCAAATTAAAGACACACAAGACCTGTGATTTGTTTATGGAACTAACAGGACGGTATGCAGTTGGTAATCATAAGGGGACATTGTAATTTGGCCGGCATGAATGCTTGAATTACATGTCTGTCATCTACACTGTGACCATCACACCTAGCTACACATATTTTCTACCCCTAACCCTGTGCCTCAGGGGGGATGGACATGCAATACATCATTTCAACCATCCAGGACAACCACAAAGCTTTGTCCAGCTGTACATGGATTTAGTCAGTCCACCACAGGTAAGGAGGCCTGCCAACTAGGATTGGGTCGACCATTGGACAATCACATCTACATTCATGTTTCTATTTGTGGACAACCATCAACATCAGATCTCACTGACACATTTCCTAAATGAACCACATTGATGCAAGCACACATCTGGCCTTGACCTGCATGCATGCCTATGACATGTCACTCAAGTGCCACGTAAATGGAGTACAACATGTGGAGCTAGACGCTGCGGGACAGTCACCCATACAGTCCTACATGTTTATTACTTAACAGGGATGCACAAGTTGGTGTGTAAAACAGATGCATCACTGTGCTGTGTGAATTAGGGTATGACTTGCTGACTAAATTATGACACTGGCCACCTTGAAATCTATTTTTGCCGTGCATGTGGCAACAAATCACCTTGTTCACCTGCCCATGCCTATTGCGCAGCACTCGACTCCCAATATATGACTCTCTGCCAGTGAATGTCTAACTCTTCCATGGAACACTATGTCAACCTTCAGTCAAGTCACATATCAGATCACGTGCCAGCTCATTATATCTTGCAATGAGTCCAACACACAGGAGTCAATCACAAAACAGCTGCAAACACAACACAGGACAAACAAATTAACACTTACTAGATACGTCTGGGTCCTCGAATCGAGCCACTTCACCTATTGTGTAGGGGGCTGGTCCACCTGTAAAACATGGAAGGGTGATATGTGCTCAATGTCTGCTCACTGTACAAAAGTTGGAACAACAAATCACTGTGTGTGACATTTTATGTGATAGAGCTGCACATCAGGCATGTAGACACCCCAACAGACATACCACTGCAAACATGCATTGACACTGTCACTCCAGTGAGTGATAGACACACATATGAACACATGCACTGGCCCTAGCAATCATGTTGTGCCAAACATGATTACTCAATTTTATGCTTAATACATTCCAGAGGGTACTCCATTTCATCTTGTGTAATTGGGAAACACATGCAATGCCACATTCCTGGTGCACTGCAATACCAATGACTCAGGTATTGTGGCTTGTGCATCAAGGGACAATGAGTAACTGTGTGATGGTCATGTGGGTTGATTTGCCTTCTGGAATTATTGTGCTTTCAGCGGTCCATAATAGGTGTGCCAGTGTTGTATGTAGGTTACATCTGCCACATTGGCAGTGTACCCTAAGCCGTACATACCCCCTATGACAACATGATGGCAGGGATCCTTTGTGTTACTTGATGACAATGTTACGCTAAACATGGATTGGCCACTTTATTGATTCAAAACAGCAAAATGATGTATGCTGACAGTGTCTTAGTTGGTCATCATTGACAGAATGTATGGGCACAGGTGTAGTCATTGCACCTGAAATGTGTTACTCTGGGCCCAATGTACCTATATCAGGTATTGTAAATCACACATTGCCAGAATCAGCAACTTAAAATTGCCAAGTTGGGTGATCAGTGGTAGTACAACCAAACTGACATTGTCCGTTAATAAAAAATGGGGTAGCAAATGTCCTACTTCTGCAATCATGATGAGGTAGGTCTCTATTTGAAAGCACCTTGGGAATGGCAGAACTGACAGGAATGGTGGCCTGCTGATTTTAGCAGACCACCATGTCTGTGACTGCCTCCATACTGAGAAGTTAACATTTGTAGAAATGTTGTAATATTTCAGCAGGGGTGTACCAAAAGTAAAATAACAACCTCTTTCTTCACTAAAATAGTATAATGGAAGAAATCAGTGATCCCTTGCACAACATCATGCTCAAAAATAGTTTGTGACCATGCATTCACAAAGAGCAGGGATCCCATGCTGACCTTTTCACTTTAAAAAATGGGTTGGCACCAAAGTGACACACATGGTAACTGCACTAGCTCAGTCCCAGCAATTTCGCCCAAACAAAAAATGTTGTTGGGCCCTGCTACTCAATGATAGGATTTCAACGCCTACTCCGAAAAGCCACAAGATGAACTTGTTTTGTGGTAATGCAATCTGGTAGCATAATGGCCCCTTTGGGTTTGGCCATGTGAATGATTATTTGTCCAGATGTAAACACACAGAAACAGTGGGCCAGATGTGTCATTTATTTAGTGTTGCATTTGCTTCATTTGTTGACACTACAGTTGTGCAAATTAGCAAAATATTTTTGAATGGAGCAAGTGTGCGTCCAGAAATTACGCAAATGCAGTGCAAACAAAGTAGAAATATGGGCCTAAGATAATAGTGAAGGTTATGAAGAGCTTGGTACCTATGGCCCTGAATACTGTTCGGACATGGCCCCATACGTCAAAAAGCGGCGCAAATGCGGCGCTAAAAAAAGTATAAATGCGGGCCATGGTTCCACAAAACTGGGGATTACATTGTTTCCATGTACTACCATGTGAAATACATCCCATTCCTGGTACACTCACAGGCCCTGATTTGTAATTAGTTGCGCTGCATTAACGTCATTTATTGACACAAAAGTGGCACAAAATTACAAAATACAATGGTATTTTGTAAGTTTGCGCGGCTTTTGCGTCAACAAATGACAGTAATGTGTGCAAAAAAAGTATAAATCAGGGCCACAGTTTGTTCAACTTGCATTCCACATGTCCACAAACATTGCATGCAGCATGTCACAACATCTGCTACTGTCACTCCAGAGCATTGTACTGTACACTTTGGTATTCACCAACAGGGCCACCAATCACCACACCCAGGTGGTCCAGCAGGTCCTGCTCTTGGGCCACCAGGTCAGCCCAGCGATGCTTCAGCTGGTGATCGTTGCGCTGGCTGTTGGATGTGTGCTTCAGGTGGAACAGCACCTTTGCCCACCTCAGCCTTCTTGCCTCCGTGTGATACCCATGTATCACACAGCCTCCAGCCTCAGACATCAGGGGGAGGAAGTGGCACACCAGCCACACAAATGTCCCTAGCTCTTCCTCATCCATTCGCCTCAGCCATGGCTTCCCAACATCACAACAAAATGATAAATAAAAAGGTAAAGAGGGAAAAACAGGGAAAGGAGGTAGGAAAAGGAAACTTATATAACCCACAGATAGCCCAACACTACCCCAACTAATACTAACCACAAACAGACTCCCAACAGTACAAAGACAAATCTAAATACAATAAATTACACAAATACCCTTACACAGGATACCAAAGACACTTACCAAACACCAGAAGACAATATAAAGAGCACACAGGAGACAAAATCACAATATTCACAGAGACAAGTCAAAACGCAGCCACACAGTCTAGAATAATCACAGACTGCGAAGTGAAAGTGAAAGTACACCCACTGTACCATTCCTGCAAACAGGATATCCTATTACATCACTTCCTGTCTCATTTGCAGCCCGTTTTTTGTCTTCATGTAAATTTTTGACGCTTACGGGGTTTGGTCAATATTTTTTTCGATGCATATGCGTGAAAATTCCCACGCATTCAAGGATCAGTACATTTTCAATGGATAACCGCATGCCTGGGGTGCATTGGTGGAATTAACTCGAAGGACCAATTGATGTATAATGTGCATGAGCATCATTTTTTTACGCATATGCGTAATCTTTTAACACATATGTGTCATTTTTAACGCATAAGCATCATTTTGTAATGCGTATGCATACAAAATTCTGTCTTAAACTGTCTTTGAGTCATTTTTCAAATTTTAACATGCATGCAGCCTATAACTCGACAAAGATAGGATTGTATGACCTGCAGTTTGTGTTCTAGTGTTTGGGTACATGTGGCATACCATACTCCTGTGGCGCATAATACTCATGCTGTTGTGCAGAATTAGCTCTCTTAACTGATGCAACAGCAGCTCAAACTTTGGAAATAAAATAGGATTTTTCAAGTTTGAGCAGGTGCTGCATCAATAGAGGACAGCAAGGCTACACTACTAAAAAATGAATCATGGCCTGTGTGTCTATGTGTGGGAATTGTCTGTTCAAATTATTTGTGTGCCTCTGTGGGAACGGCATGCAAAACATTTGGCATAAGTTGCATGTATGAATGTGTTAGAAATGGGTATAACCATCAGATGCTATTCGATGAGGTACATCAGTCATGATATGTGTTTGTAATATCTGTTGCCTCTTACACTGTGTGTACTTGCTTGACATTGGGGACAATACATTTCCCATGACTAACTATACACAGGAAAGATCGAGGACGGCTGATGAGGGCTCTGGCACATATGTTACCCCTCACATGTCCTGAAATGTTGGCTACCACTTCATGTCACTTGTGTGTACACTACCCATGAGCCAGGTGTTAGACTTTTCATCCTTGGCGTGGTCTCCCTTAACTTTTTGCCTCTGTTCCCCAGGTTGTTGATGTGTGCTGGACTCTGATTTTACTGTTTTTGTTACTCTGGGCACTTTACCACTGCTAACCAGTGCTAAAGTGCAAGTGCTCCTGTTTAAAATGTGTACGTAATTGGTTCTCCATGATTGGCATATTTGTTTTACTGTTAAGTCCCTAGTAAAGTGCACTAGAGGTGCCCAGGGCCTGTAAATCAAATGTTACTAGTGGGCCTGCAGCACTGGTTGTGCCACCCACACAAGTAACCCTATAATCATGTCTCAGACCTGCCACTGCAGTGTCTGTAAGTGTATTTTTACACTGTAAATTCGACTTGGCAAGTGTACCCACTTGCCAGGCCTAAACCTTCCATTTTCTTACATGTAAGGCACCCCTAAGGTAGGCCCTAGGAAACCCCAAGGGCAGGGTGCAGTGTATGGATAAGGTAGGACATATAGTAATGTGGTTTATATGTCCTGACAGTGAAATACTGCCAATTTCGTTTTTCACTGTTGCAAGGTCTGTCTCTCTCATAGGATAATATGGGGGCTACCTTTAAATATTATTAAAGTGTAGATTCCCCTAGAGAGTAGATGGACATGTGGAGTTTGGGGTCCCTGAACTCACAATTAAAAAATACATCTTTTAGTTAAGTTGATTTTAAGATTGTGCGTTTGAAAATGCCACTTTTAGAAAGTGAGCATTTTCTTGCTTAAACCATTCTGTGACTCTGCCTTGTTTGTGGATTCCCTGTCTGGGTCAGTTTGACAGTTGGGTTGTTTTTCACCTCACACTAGATAGTGACACAAAGGGGGCTGGGGTGTAACCTGCATTTCCTGATTAGCCATCTCTGCTAGGAGGGAGGGGTGGAGTGGTCACTCTCATCTGAAAGGACTGTGCCTGCCTCTGACAATGCTGGCTCCAACCCCCTGGTGTGTGTCTGAGGCCTTGCCTGGGCAAGGCAGGATTTCACAAGTAGGTGTGAGTCCCCTTTGAAGAAAGGTGACTTCAAAGACTAAAATGGGTATAAGAAAGGCACCCAAATCTACAGACTTGAGAAACACTTCTGGAACCAAGAGGAACCTCTGCCTGGAGAAGAGCTGATAGCTGAGGAAGAAGTGCTGCCCTGCCTGTGACTGTGCTTTGTGGAGCTTTCTTGCAGTGCTGCTTCTGCCAGAGTAAGAGGGCAAAGACTGGACTTTGTGTGCCTTCCATCTTGTGAAGAAATCTCCAAGGGCTTGAGTTAGAGCTTGCCTCCTGTTGTTTGAAGTCTCAGGGACAGCAAAGACTTCTCTCTGCCAGCACTGGAGTCTCTGGAGAGACTCCTGCTCTGACAAGTGGTGCCCTATCCAGTCCCTGGGCCCTTGAAAGGAAAGCTGGTGGAAATCCAAGGAAATCGACTTCGGACGACTCCAGTCCGACGCCGCTGCTGAATCCAGTGACGCCGCCTGCACCCGACGCCGTGACCTTCGCTGGAACACGATGCTCTTCGCAGGCCCGACGCCGCAGCAGCCCCGCTGAAGTCGGCGACTCCGTGGAAGTCGCCGCACCACGTCGTGACTGACGCCGCTCGAAGTGCACGGATTCAACGTTTCGCACAGACGCCGCGATCCCCGACTTCGCGCATCGGCTTCTTTTCACTCTTCACCAAAGGTACTGTACTTGGGGGTCTACATGACTCCGTGTCTGGCGCTGCTGGTGTCGGCTTGTTGGGAACGACTCCGTCACGACGCCGTGTTAACATCTCATCGAAGCATTTTTCTTTCTAAGCGCTATTTTTTAGTTTAATCTTTAAAAAATCATAACTTGACTTGTGTATGTTGGATTTTTGTTGTTTTGGTCTTGTTTTGTTTAGATAAATATTTCCTATTTTTCTAAACTGGTGTTGTGTCATTTTGTAGTGTTTTCATTAAGTTACTGTGTGTGTTGGTGCAAATACCTTACACCTAGCACTCTGAGGTTAAGCCTACTGCTCTGCCAAGCTACCAAGGGGGTAAGCAGGGGTTAGCTGAGGGTGATTCTCTTTTACCCTGACTAGAGTGAGGGTCCTTGCTTGAACAGGGTGTAACCTGACTGTCAACCAAAGACCCCATTTCTAACATTGGTGATCAGCGGTTGGGATTTGGACTTGTATTTGTACTTGACATACAGTAATTAAGTGTACACTACTGCTTGAGTTCAGATCACTACGTGACCACATACTGCTTGTCTTGAGATTTTTGCTTTTTCTCTTTTGTGGATTTTTCCCTATGTCCACTTCATTTTTTTTCGCTGATCCTTGATTGACTTTGAACTTCATTTGGGAACTTGTTTCTGCATTTGTAACTTTGCACTCTTTTTCCCTTTCATCATGTCTCTACTTGGAGATGCATCAGTTGGAGCTGACTTTGACCTTGAGAAATTGGAGAGTTATACCAAAGCTGAGTTGAAGCAGTTCTGTAAAAGTTTTGACTGTCCCATTAAGAGCTCATCCAGGAAGGAGGAGCTGCAAAAGGTGCTGAGGGCCTGGGTGACAGCCAAGAGCACTGAAGGGCACACAGAGGATGAGGGAGATGAGGAGGATGAGGAACAGTGTTCAGTACACAATGGTATTGTGGGTGGGCCTGTTATGTCCAGGGAGAAGGTCTCCAGGGCAGGTAGCAGTGTCTCATCCAAGGGTCTGACACCTGAGGAGTTGCAGGACAGACAGGCAGAGAGGGCATACCAATTGGAGCTGCAGAAGCTCAATCTGGAGAAAGAAAGAGATGAGAGAAGAGCAGTCCTTGAGGAAAGGAAGATGCAGCTGGCTCATGAGCTTAACTTAAAGGAGTTAGATCAGAGGAGCCAGTCCAGTAGGGATGGTGGCAGCAATCCTACAGTGCAGCCGGAGAGAAGGGTACACATCCCAAAAGACCTTGTGAGGGATTAGAAGTGGGAGGATGATATCTACTTGTGGTTCAAGGATTATGAGTCAGCTCTCCACATTAACCTGGTCCCTGAAGCTAATTGGGGGGCAGCCCTGTGGAAGCATTTTGAGGCAGAAGGGAGGGACACACTGACGGCCTTAGGGGATGCTCAGAGTCTCACCTACCCTGTCATGAAGGAGGCCTTACTCACCAGGTATGGTCTCACCCCTGAGCAGTACAAGGAGAAGTTTAGATCCTACAAGAGAAAGGAATCCCAAACATGGTTGGAATGTGTTGATTCTTTTTGCAGGTCACTGGATGGTTGGGTGAAGGGCAGCAAGGTAAACACGTCGTATGAGGGGCTTTACAATTTAATTGCTTGGGAGCACTTGTACAGTTTATTTTTTCCAGAGCTGCGTCAGCACCTCATTGACAGCAAGCTGACTGACCCCAGGAAGCTTGCGCAGGAAGCGGACTGCTGGGAGAGCACCAGGGTCCAAAAGAGGTATGGGGGAGACCACGCCAAGGGTGTGCAGGGTCCCTCTCAGAAGGAAGGGGGGGGGTAAGGGCAAACAGGGGGAGTTCTCTAAAGGGCCCCAAACTGATTCCCAGGGTAAGGATTCCCAACCCCCCAGTGAAAAGAAGCCATGGTTGTCCAAAGGGAAGCCAGTGGCAGGTGGTCCCCCACGTAAGTGCTATGCATGTGACCAGGTGGGTCATGTGAGGGGGGACCCCAAATGCCCCAAAAGTACACCGGCACCCACTGGTGCACCGTCCCAGGGTTTGACCAGTGTAGCGCTTTAGGAGGAGTTGGTTTCAGGTGGGTGGGAACCAGCAGAAATGACCCTTGGCTCACTAGGGGACAGTGAGATGGTCCAGAGAAACCTAGTGCCTGATAACACTAAGAAATACAAGCAATGGGTGACCATCAATGGACAGAGGGTGGAGGCTCTGAGAGACACAGGAGGCAGTGTGACTACAGTGAGGAGTCACCTGGTGTCTGAAGAGCAGATTGATCCCCGGGTACTTCACCAAGTAGTTGCGGTAGACAACTCTGAGCGCCTCTGCAGAGTGGCGCAGGTTCCCTTTGAATGGGGGGGTCTCAGGTTTCTGGAAAGTAGCTGTGAGTCCAACCATGCCTGTTGATTGTTTGCTAGGTTACGACCTGGAGGATTCCCCTTGGAAGGCGGTGGAACACAGGTCTCACTTAGAGATGTTGGGTCTGCCTGGGTGGGTATGCGTATCCACCCGGTCTATGTCAACCAATCTGGGTAGTCAAGAGCCCCTGGAGCCTGAAACAGTGGCCCAGGGGACCGCCAAGAAGAGGAAGGGCAGGGGGTGCGGGAAACCAGCCCCAGAAGTTCCCACGGTCCGGGAGGAGGCAGAGCCTGAGTGTGATGCCCCGGAGCCTACAGGGGAACAGGTGGCTGAACTGGGGGAGGTCCCTGAGCTGTCGCAGTGGCAGCAGGAAGGGGGACCCACCAGGGAAGCATTCTGCACAGCGCAGAAGGAGTGCCCTACTCTTGAGAGGCAACGGCAGCAGGCTGCAGCCCAGGCGGCTGGCGAGGCGCCAGGTACTCACCTGATATATTGGTAGGAAGGCCTCCTGTATAGTGAGCCTAAAGTTCCTGCGCCTGGGTCAGCTCGTATGCTGGTGGTACCCCAGTGCTTCAGGGTCTTCCTACTGGGTTTGGCTCATGATGTGCCTTTGGCAGGACATCTACGGCAGGGCAAGACCTATAAGAGGCTTGTCTCCCACTTTTACTGGCCCTTGATGCACAAGCAGTCAGCTGCTTATTGTAGGTCTTGTCAGACTTGTCAGGCAAGTGGCAAGAGTGGGGGGAAATGCAAAGCTCCCCTCCAACCTTTACCTGTAGTCAGTACTCCCTTTGAAAGGGTAGGAATTGACATTGTGGGGCCTCTGGATCCCAAGACAGCCATGGGCAACAGGTTCATCCTGGTCTTGGTGGACCATGCCACTCGGTACCCAGAAGCCATTCCTCTAAGGACGGTCACTGCCCCCGTGGTGGGACGTGCCTTGATGGTAGTTTTTACCCGCATGGGGTTCCCCAAGGAAGTGGTATCCGATACAGGTACAAACTTCATATCCACTTATATGAAGTCTCTGTGGAAGGTGTGTGGGGTAACGTACAAGTTCACCACACCTTACCACCCCCAAAGTAATGGTCTGGTTGAGAGATTCAACCGCACCTTGAAAGGCATGATTCAGGGCCTGTCGGAGCCCTGGAGGTGTAAGTGGGACGTCCTCTTGCCATGCCTTATGTTCGCTTACAGGGAGGTGCCTCAAAAGGGACTTGGCTTTAGCCCCTTTGAGCTCATGTACCCTGTGAGGGGACCACTCAGTCTGGTGAAGGAGGCTTTGGAGAAAGTTCCTAGTAAACCACCACAGGATGTATTTATCTACATGCTGGCACTAAGAAACCAGACTGCCCGCTTCAGGAGTCTCGCTCAGGAGAACCTGGAAACAAGCCAGGAGGATATGAAACGGTGGTACGACCAGAATGCCACTCTGGTTGAGTTTCAGCCTGGACAAAAAGTGTGGGTCGTGGCACCAGTGGAGCCTAGGGCTCTCCAAGATAAGTGGACTGGGCCTTTTGAGGTGGTGGAAAGAAAGAGCGAGGTCACCTATCTGGTAGACTTGCAATCCCCCAGGAACCCTTTGAGGGCCCTACATGTCAACCGCCTCAAACCACACTTTGAGCGAACTGAGCTCTCCATGCTCCTAGCGACAGATGACGGGGTGGAGGAAGAGAGTGAGTCTCTTCCTGACTTCCTGTCTGCAGGAGAGAAAGATGGGTCTGTGGAGGGAGTGATCCTCTCCCCCTCCCTGACTGAGGAACAGCAGAGGGACTGTCGCCACGTGCTGGGACAGTTCGCCTCGCTGTTTTCCTTGATCCCAGGAGTCACACACCTGTGCACACATGATGTGGACACTGGGGACAGTACACCTGTTAAACATAAGGTTTACAGGGTGACAGACAGGGTCAGGGCTTGCATTAAGGAGGAAGTCTCTAAAATGTTAACCCTATGGGTTATTGAGCACTCCAGCAGTCCTTGGGCCAGCCCAGTGGTCTTGGTCCCAAAGGCTGCTGCTCCTGGTGCCACTCCAGAACTTGGGTTCTGTGTGGACTACTGGGGTCTCAATGCGGTCAGCAAGACTGACGCACACCCCATCCCCCGAGCTGATGATCTCATTGATCGGTTAGGAGCTGCCAAGTACCTCAGTATGTTTGATTTAACATCTGGGTACTGGCAGATTGCCTTAACTGAGGGGGCAAAGGAGAGGTCAGCATTCTCTACCCCAGATGGGCACTTCCACTTCAATGTGATGCCCTTTGGGATGAAGAATGCCCCTGCCACCTTTCAGAGGTTGGTCAACCAAGTGTTGGCAGGACTGGATGAGTTCAGTGCCGCCTACCTGGATGACATTGCTGTGTTTAGTTCCACATGGGAGGAACACCTGCAACACCTCTGGAGAGTGTTAGAGGCCCTGCAGAAGGCAGGCCTCACTATTAAGGCGAGCAAGTGCCAAATAGGGCAGGGTTCTGTGGTGTACTTAGGACACCAGGTGGGGAGTGGCCAGGTGGCACCCCTACAGCCTAAGATTGACACGATTCTGGCTTGGGAGCATCCCAAGACCCAGACTGAAGTGAGAGCCCTTTTAGGTCTCACAGGATATTACTGGAGGTTTGTTAAGGGATATGGTACCATTATTACCCCCTTAACTGAGTTGACTTCTAAGAAGCAACCCAAGAAAGTGATCTGGACAGAGGCTTGCCAGAACGCTTTTGATGCCCTGAAGGCTGCCATGTGCACAGCACCTGTGCTGCAGGCACCTGACTACTCCAAGGAGTTTGTTGTGCAAACAGACGCCTCAGAGCATGGTATTGAAGCAGTACTCTCACAGCTTAATGAAGAGGGCCTAGATCAACCCGTAGCCTTCATTAGCAGGAGGTTACTACCCAGGGAACATAGTTGGAGTGCCATAGAACGCGAAGCGTTTGCTGTGGTATGGGCACTAAAGAAGCTAAGACCCTACTTGTTTGGGACTCACTTCCGAGTTCAGACTAACCACAGGCCCCTCAGATGGTTAATGCAGATGAGGGGTGAGAATCCAAAACTGTTGAGGTGGTCCATTTCCCTACAGGGGATGGACTTTACGGTGGAACATCGTCCTGGTACAGAGCACGCCAATGCTGATGGTCTGTCCAGGTTCTTCCGCCTTAATGATGAGAACTCCCATGAGGTTGGGTAGTTACTCCCCACTTTTAACTGGGGGGGACACGTGTTAGACTTTTCATCCTTGGCGTGGTCTCCCTTAACTTTTTGCCTCTGTTCCCCAGGTTGTTGATGTGTGCTGGACTCTGATTTTACTGTTTTTGTTACTCTGGGCACTTTACCACTGCTAACCAGTGCTAAAGTGCAAGTGCTCCTGTTTAAAATGTGTAAGTAATTGGTTCTCCATGATTGGCATATTTGTTTTACTGTTAAGTCCCTAGTAAAGTGCACTAGAGGTGCCCAGGGCCTGTAAATCAAATGTTACTAGTGGGCCTGCAGCACTGGTTGTGCCACCCACACAAGTAACCCTATAATCATGTCTCAGACCTGCCACTGCAGTGTCTGTAAGTGTATTTTTACACTGTAAATTCGACTTGGCAAGTGTACCCACTTGCCAGGCCTAAACCTTCCATTTTCTTACATGTAAGGCACCCCTAAGGTAGGCCCTAGGAAGCCCCAAGGGCAGGGTGCAGTGTATGGATAAGGTAGGACATATAGTAATGTGGTTTATATGTCCTGACAGTGAAATACTGCCAATTTTGTTTTTCACTGTTGCAAGGCCTGTCTCTCTCATAGGATAATATGGGGGCTACCTTTAAATATGATTAAAGTGTAGATTCCCCTAGAGAGTAGATGGACATGTGGAGTTTGGGGTCCCTGAACTCACAATTAAAAAATACATCTTTTAGTAAAGTTCATTTTAAGATTGTGCGTTTGAAAATGCCACTTTTAGAAAGTGAGCATTTTCTTGCTTAAACCATTCTGTGACTCTGCCTTGTTTGTGGATTCCCTGTCTGGGTCAGTTTGACAGTTGGGTTGTTTTTCACCTCGCACTAGACAGTGACACAAAGGGGGCTGGGGTGTAACCTGCATTTCCTGATTAGCCATCTCTGCTAGGAGGGAGGGGTGGAGTGGTCACTCTCATCTGAAAGGACTGTGCCTGCCTCTGACAATGCCGGCTCCAACCCCCTGGTGTGTGTCTGAGGCCTTGCCTGGGCAAGGCAGGATTTCACAAGTAGGTGTGAGTCCCCTTTGAAGAAAGGTGACTTCAAAGACTAAAATGGGTATAAGAAGGGCACCCAAATCTACAGACTTGAGAAACACTTCTGGAACCAAGAGGAACCTCTGCCTGGAGAAGAGCTGATAGCTGAGGAAGAAGTGCTGCTCTGCCTGTGACTGTGCTTTGTGGAGCTTTCTTGCAGTGCTGCTTCTGCCAGAGTAAGAGGGCAAAGACTGGACTTTGTGTGCCTTCCATCTTGTGAAGAAATCTCCAAGGGCTTGAGTTAGAGCTTGCCTCCTGTTGTTTGAAGTCTCAGGGACAGCAAAGACTTCTCTCTGCCAGCACTGGAGTCTCTGGAGAGACTCCTGCTCTGACAAGTGGAGCCCTATCCAGTCCTTGGGCCCTTGAAAGGAAAGCTGGAGGAAATCCAAGGAAATCTACTTCGGACGACTCCGGACCGACGCCGCTGCTGAATCTAGTGACGCCGCCTGCACCCGACGCCGTGACCTTCGCTGGAACACGACGCTCTTCGCAGGCCCGATGCCGCAGTAGCCCCGCTAAAGTCGGCGACTCCGTGGAAGTCGCCGCACCACGTCGTGACTGACACCGCTCGAAGTGCACGGATTCAACGTTTCGCACAGACGCCGCGATCCCCGACTTTGCGCATCGGCTTGTTTTCACTTTTCACCAAAGGTACTGTACTTGGGGGTCGACACGACTCCATGTCCGGCGCTGCTGGTGTCGGCTTGTTGGGAACGACTCCGTCACAATGCCATGTTAACATCGCATCGAAGCATTTTTGTTTCTAAGCGCTATTTTTGAGTTTAATCTTACTTGACTTGTGTATGTTGGATTTTTGTCGTTTTGGTCTTATTTTGTTTAGATAAATATTTCCTATTTTTCTAAACCAGTGTTGTGTCATTTTGTAGTGTTTTCATTAAGTTACTGTGTGTGTTGGTACAAATACTTTACACCTAGCACTCTGAGGTTAAGCCTACTGCTCTGCCAAGGTACCAAGGGGGTAAGCAGGGGTTAGCTAAGGGTGATTCTCTTTTACCCTGACTAGAGTGAGGGTCCTTGCTTGAACAGGGGGTAATCTGACTGTCAACCAAAGACCCCATTTCTAACACCAGGCATTTGAACATGCTAGGTAGGTACAGTGTTTGTGACACAGAGTCTCAAATCCAATCATAAAATTGTTATGTGTTAGAAATGGGGTTTCTGGTTGTTTAGGGTATGCACCTTGGCCAGGCAGAACCTACCCTCTCTAGTCAGGGCAAGGGAGTTACACGTCCAAGATAACCCCTGCTCACCCCCTTGGTAGCTCGGCAAGAGCAGTCAGGCCTATCCCAGATGCAATGTGTAAAGCGTTTGCACAACACACACAACACACGTGACGCAATATCCCCACCACAAAGGAAACACAACACCAGATTATATGAAAATATACTGTATTGTACACAACACAATTATCAGACCAAGCCTCACATATCAGTACTATCCTGCTACCTTAGCAGTTGTCAGAACGTTACACATTAGTTACTCTGCAAACTAGCAGTAGTTACACATAACACACAGGTTACTCAGTATTCTGCAACACAATCAGTAGTCAGGAAACACGATATTACACCAAAGCACTTGTCACAAGAATATCATAATATGCCCATAGTAGGAACATTAGAAAACATATGGCAAGTTAGAAAAACATATTAGCAAGCATGTTCATAAAAGGAACATTTGTATATGCACACAAAAACATCATAAAACAGGTAGGCAATATATATTAATTTACAAAGTCTTTAGAAAGAACTTTAGATTAGGAACATATTGGCCCTCTAGGGAATACCTGGAAATGATGAAGCAGGCACCTTCCGTGCCTAGAAGACAAAGAAGAAAGGGGCCCTCAGTGCTCCTCTGCGCAAGTGGGGGCCTCCTTAAAATCCTGGGGAAGAGGGGGGCGGCACACACCCCCTCTGCACTACTGATGGGCCCCTCCTGGGGCCTGCGATGACTGGGGGCCTCCTGGGCCTCCACCGGCCCTCACGTGGTGGGGCCAAGATCACCCAATACTTTTATGGAGGAGGGGGGGTAACAAGCACCCCCTCCAATTCAATGGCGGGCCCCTCCTGGGACCTGCTGATGTTGTAGGGCCCCCCGGGCCTTGATTGGCCCTCCACGAAGGGGGGGAGCCAAAAGATCCAAACTGGTCCACACCAGGGCCAAATCCAAGGACCGGCGGTGCAGGGGGCCTCTGGTGAGGCTTCTGCCTCGCCTGCAGTCCTAGAAGGAGCAGGACAGCCTCGTTGGGGCCGGAGGGAACCTCGGATGAGGTTTCCTTCCCCCCACCCGGCGTCCAGTTGCATGTGCGGCCCACTTAGCCGTAGAAGGAGAGGCAGGCACCAAAGTCGGTGTCTGCCAGTGCCCCGGGGGCGCTCCACAGAGCGCGCTTCTCCCCAGGGGCACGACAGGAGCACTCGTGCTCCGAGTTTGGAAACAAGGATATTTCGGGTGCCCCGGGGGAACGAGGAGGAGCGCACCAGCTCTTCTCTCTTTCAGCAAGTGGCCTGGGGCTGAAATACAGCACGCTCCGACGCACTCTAGCAATTCGTGAGGCCCGGCCTGGGCGGTGATTTTCAGCGTCGGGAAAGCGATTCCACAGCGCTATCAAACATGACTCCACAGCCCTCACTAGGCACTAGGCATTCCAAGAAAAAGCGCTCCTCATGCGCTTTGAAAGAAGGTGGTTGCAGGGGTCAGGGGCCACAGCACCCTGCCCCTGGGGGGACAACAGTGAAGAGAATAAGGAGCACAGGTGGCAGAGGCCAGCAGCAGGCCAGCACAAGGATAACACAGGCAGTCCCTCAAAGTGGCCAAGCAGGTCACAGGTCAGCACAGCAGCAGCAGTCCATGGCGGTTCCTGGTGAGTCCCTCTAGCAGCATTGTGTCCAGTTCCAGGTAGTTCAAAGAGTCTCTAAATTGTGGGGAAAAATCCCCCTATACTTATACTCAGTCCTTACAATGTTTTGGAATGGTAGGGAGAGGAGGTTCCAGCCAGTTACAACTGGTTCTGGGAGTGTCCCCTCTCTCCTTTCAGCACAGGCTCCAAACATCAGTTGGGGGTTAACGACCCTATTGTGTGAGGCCAGGGCACAGCCTTTACAAATGTAGGTGTGCCCCGCCTCTCCCTTCTCTCAGCCCAGGAAGACTATTCAGTATGCAGATGCACCTCTGTGACACCGCCACCCTCCCTGTGTACAGGCTGTCTGAAAAGTATGCATCAAGCCCAACTGTCACTCTGCCCAGACGTGGATTGGAGTCAAGCTGCAAAACACCAGAGTCATAAGCACAGAGAAATGCGCACTTTCTAGAAGTGGCATTTCTGTGATAGTAATAAAAAATACACCTACACCAGTAAGCAGCATTTCTTACCACTGTCACAACCATACAAAACACGCCTACGCTTCCCCCTCATAAATCAGGCAATACCCCTTACACATAAGGCAGGGCATTTCTAATGCAATCCTATGAGAAGGCAGCACTCACAGCAGTGAGACACTAAGTTAGGCTATTTGTCACTAACAGGACAGGCCACACAACCTGGCACATGTCCTGCCTTCTTCATACATGGCACCCTGCCCATAGGGCTAGCTAGGGAGTACCTTAGGGGTGACTTACATGTAGTAAAAGGGGGAGTTCTTGGCCTGGCAAGTAAATTTAGATGTCCCTGTGGCAGAAAACTGCGCACACAGGCCCTGTGCTAGCAGGCCTGAGACAGGTTTGAAAGTCTACTTCAGTGGGTGGCGCAAGCAGCGCTGCAGGCCCACTAATAGTATTTAATTTACAGGCCCTGGGTATAGAGATACCACTGTACAGGGGACTTATAGGTAAATTAAATATGCCAAATAGGTGTAAGCCAATAATACCAACTTTAGATGGGAGAGCACCTACACTTTAGCACTGGTCTGCAGTGTTAAAGTGCTCAGAGTCCTAGAGCCAACAGCGAGAGGTCAGAAAAGGAGGCAAAAAGACTGGGGATGACCCATGTAAATGACCTATGTTTCTCCTGCGGCTGTGGTGGACAAGCAGACTATGCTGCATGTGTTCACATATTTCCATTGGTTCATTGCATAAAGGTGTCCAGTTCAAGTGTGTGGCCATGTGTACCCTGTGTCAGTATTGGCCTGCATGGTGTAACAGTTACGTGCAGGTTTAGTCATGAGTCTGTGGAGCCAACCCTTGAATTAACAGAGTATCCTTCAAAGCAGATTTGACCGAAATCCAAAGATCACCTAACGTCATACAAGGGGATTGGGCAGCTATGGCACAGCCAAAATTTCAGAAGGCTGACGACAGAGCAGCCTTGGTGTGCTCAAATATGTTATGGATCAGTATTAGAAAACAGGCAGGTTTCATCACTACATTTGTACACAGGGTGGGATCTAAAATTCCCACTGCAACAGGGAACATCAGTGCCTCTGTGCTAATTATTCTCACAGCTAGTCACCATGCAAGCCCCATCAAAAGTTGGCGGCAGAAGTGAATTTGTGTCTGGACCGTCAGGGCACAAACATGTTTTGTCCTTACATACACATTAGCAGTCCTTGTTTGTTGGGCTGGGGGCACAGTACCAAATCCATGCACACAGCCATAGCACACTGTCACTGTTTGGCACTAATGAATACATGCAAAACCAGACAAGGGATGGGGGCTGGATTTGCCCATTTGAAAACATGTCCCAGAACAAAATATGATAAGTTAACTAATTAAACTATACTATACATTTGAGGACTGATCGTAGACCTACCAGACACAATACCCCAAGAGGAAACAGAGGGATGGAAACCAACAATGAGGCAAAGGAAGCCACAGGGAACGTCTCTGGTTAACGCAAAGTTTGGAACCAGTCTGGCTAACAGGATGCAGGCTCTGTCAGGAACCAACATGAACAAGGCAAATACACAGTGAGCAGAGTCTGATTGGGACAAGCAGGAACAACACTGTGGGAACAAAGATCAGTTTCTGGTGTACTCTGCACTGTTACACAATCCCCCAAGGGCTCTGGTACACAAATGATTTGTGCTCTAATGCACAACAAGGAGATTCAGGAAATGGCAGCTTCTAAGCAGTTCCAGGCAGCAGCAAGGGCAGGGCAGAGTCAAATGGCTGGGCTGCATAAGAGTGCTCACAGGTGTGTGCATCTTTAGTCTCTCACAAGTCCTGGAGCTGAGAATCCAGTTCAAAGGGCCGACCGGACCTTTCATATGGGAAGCAATGGACAGCAGATTACAGATCTTACCGACTACCAGGCAGTGCATTATGGGACCTAAAGTCCATTCAGACTGATGAACTAGAACTATGGCATGCCATACTGAAGAGGAAAGCACACAGGTGTCAGAATGTGAGTCTGGGTGAATCAAGATGATGATTCTCAGGGTACAGATAGTCCATTTACAGCGCCCCTTAGAGAAGGGTGGGCAGAGACTCAAAACATGGCAGTGGCAGGACTTATTACCTGGGACGGTCTGTGCAGGGCATGTCTTGTGAGCAATGATTGTCATACCTGGGGCCCTTGTGCTATCCATTTTCAGATTTGATGCACTTCTTGTCACACATGCTCCTTGCAGAGATAGCTGATATCACACTTACTGCTGTCAAGGGAGACTGGTCATACATTCCTGTTACCAATGCAATTGCACATCCACTGACTCACGTATGATGCACTTTCTTACCTTATGATTGATGGTGTCTTAGTTGTGTGTCATATGCTGCAATGGACCATGTTGGCAACATGGATGTGTCTCATAGCTGTGGTCCTATGATATTGCCCTTCAAATGTGAAATAGACAGGATGTATTTCATAAAACTGTGTGTGATGTTTGCTGTACATTCATACCCATCAAATGTGATGTGGCATCTGAAGTATGCAAATTTGTCTTTCTACAATGCTCCATGAGTCAATACTCTGATTATAATTCCTAGACATCATGTGATACATAAATAATTACCAAGAGCATATTTGAGTGATGAAGTGAGGTGTTTAGTTCCATATCATAACAAAGTGGTGATAGTGACTATAGTTAGAAAAAGTTTTGTACAATCTGTTGTCTGCGACGCATTCCTGCAGCTGTGTTAGGATGTTCCCCCTCATTTTCTCGGACAGGAACCTCCTCCTCCTCCTCTTCAGGCATTTGTTGTTCAGGTTCATGTAGCGGAATGTTCCACCTCACACAAATGTTGTGCAGGATGGCACAGGTCAAAATGATCTTGCAGACCATGTCTGGTGAAAATAGGAGGCTGCCTCCGGTGATGTACAGGCACCTGAATCTGGACTTCAGGATGCCAAAAGTCCGCTCAACTATGGTGCGTGTCCTACGATGTGCCTCATTATGGGCATGCTCCGCTGCTGTGCTTGGGTTGGCAAATGGGATCACGATCCATGGCTGGATCCCATAACCCTGATCAGCTGAAAGAAAAAATGGGGGTGAGTATTTTGTTGTTGATTGCACCGTGATTGTCACCTGGCATGGCACTTGTTATCTTGTGTCATCTGTGACTCATATGTGTTTGTGGTATTGTGTGGGATCCTAGGCTTCTGTGATGTTCTTTCCGCATTGGGTTGTTTGTCTAGCAATACTGGTGTTTGGCTGATTAACCTGATATCTGTGGTATATTTAGAAACTTGCAGTTCAGTGTGTATCTCCCATGCGTTATGTAGTGAGAAAGATCTGCCCGTGTGCATTCACTGGAGGTGACACGATACTTCCACACACACAATAGATTCCACTGTGGTGGTAACATGGTTGCACTAGATGGCCTGGACATCCCATCCAATTAGACATATGGAATTGCAGGTGAAATGCAACAGTGAGGCCCTTTGATTTAGCTAGGTGACAATGCACTGAAGTGTTCAGTATTGACAATGCACAAGTATCCCATGTGTGACAAGTTCTATGCAAACCTATTTTTGTTCCCTCACCCAGTTGGCTCATGTGCAACCGTGCACCTACACTACTGAACTTGCTCCAGGTGAGCTGGCTAACCTGGTTGTGGGGGTAAAGGTTTTAGTGTAGGAAGGTACATCTCCTTGTACATCTCTTATGTATATGGGGAATTGTCTCATTCAGTATGTGTAGCAGTGTGCACTTTGCATTAGTGTTACATCAACATGTTTTCATGGCACAGTCCACCTCCTTATTGTTAGCTGGCAATGTCACCCCAGGAGTGATGTGAGATGTTGGTTGTGCCTCAATAATTCTATGTCACCTTCATTTTAGTCAGCGTCATCATGCTATGTGTCTCATGTTGTTTGACCTGCAGCAACACACATTACACACCCCTTACACAGGACGTATTGCTTGGAAGTGTGTGGGATTGACTGTAGCCTTATGTGATATTGAATGGTTAATCTTCCAAGTTGTACTGCCAGTTGAGGCCATGTCATTGTCACTGTGTGGTTTTAAATTGGTCCCTTGTGGCTCTAGAGTGGCATCTATTATTATTTGCAGCCGTCATTTGTCCATAGGTGTGTATCCCATTGGGTCAGGATATCAAACATGACTACCAGTGTTACACCTCAGTGTCTTCCTGGCCACATGTCAATGTAGTGGTGTATGTCTTGTTTGTCCTACAGTGTTGCTGTGCTGTGTGTAAATTACTAGGTTTCTGTACTTACCAACAAGAAGGCCATTGCCATATCGTCCATCCTGGAAGTGCCGATTGATGGTGCTGTGGTAGAAGATGAAGGACTCATGTACACTCCCAGGATACTTTGCCATGATGTTGGTGAACAATCCCTGGTGATCCACAAGGCCTGCACATTGATGGAGTGTGTGCTTCCTGTTGCGGTATAGGTGCTCGGTTGCAGCAGGTCGCGCAATCCGGACATGTGTGCAGTCAATGGTACCAAGCACGTGCGGGAAGCCATTAATTTGATAAAACCCCTGTTTAGTCTCCTGCTGCTTCTGCTGTGTGTTGGGGAAGCTGATGTGGCGGGGTGTGAGGGAGATGATGGCATCAAGTATCCTGGGAAAGAAGGTGGAGGATGAGGGCTCTGAGATCCCGGCAACCAGGCCACCAGTAGTTTGAAATGAGCCACCTGCCAACATGTGCAGGACAGCTAGCAGCTTGGTCTCCGGTAGAATGATGTGGGGTGTCTGCAAGCTGGCTGACAACTGTGGCTCAATGTGGCGCAGCAGCTGCTGTATGGCTTGCCAGTTGAGTCTGTACCTCTGGATGATATCATGTCCCTGACGCCCAGAAGGGTTGTCCTGGTCCTGAATATCCTCTCCTGCCTTCTGCATTGCCTTTGGGATCCTTGTTGGTGTGGTGGTAGCTGCTGCTGTTGGTCCTGTGCTCTGCGTCTTCTGCCATGCTGCATGAGTAGTACCTCCATGTCGTCCTTGAGCAATGATGTTGCTTGTGTGAGTTTTCCTTAAGTAGTGGTGTGTTTGCCCTATTTTGACTCCTGCCCTGACCCAGGCGTTAAAATTTGATGCTAATCGGGATTTGCGACATTTTCCAGCTCCGTCTCCCAGCTGTGTGCCATTTTTGCCCGGTTGGATAAATATGGCGCACAGGTGTTTGAGTAATTTTTGGACGGGAATGACTAACTTGCATCTCATTTACGCAAGGCGGTTTCACACATACAGAAAATGACACGCACTCTGATATTTTGACGTTAGATGGGTCTAGCATCAAAATATAAATATGGTGTTACGTTTGCGCCGGATTAGCGTAAAAAAAATGACGCTAATCCAGCGCAAAGGGGGTATAAAATACTAGCGCTGGCGAAGAAATTTGATATTGTGAGCCACGGACACACCTTTGCATAATAGTGCAGGGGTGTCTGCGTGAGTCTAGCATAGGTTTTGTACTGGAAGGATAGCCTTCCAGTACAAAATACTGTGCTTAGACAAACTTTAAAATGTTTCCCTCTTTGTATGTGTGCTGTACAGCACACATGCAAAGTCAGAAAAGAAAGGAGAAATAAAAGCATTTCTCCATTACAGCACCTAGTTGAAATGAGTGCTATTTATTAATGGTAAACCCTGTCTACTTCTTTTAGTAAATAGGATTTTTGTCTCAAACACTTGGTGGTTGCATGGAAATGCCCAGGCACCACCCATGAAATGCCCCTTTGGCGCTGTGTGCTGCTTACTTTCAAATAATTTCCCAGCAAAAACAAGTTTGCCCCACAATGTAAATAGGTTGAAAAAATATTTTGCATCAATTTGTATCACTTTTGAAGCAAGCAGGTTCACAAAATCTTAGAAAATATATCCCTAAATTAAAAACAAAAAAAACTGACAACGTCCCTTGGAATGAGTAAACACTACTTCATTGGTACCAGTAACTTTTTTTGAATGCCTATCTCCTAATTGTTGACTGTTTAGTGGTCCCTGCACTCAAAAAGCTTCACAGCTCCTATGAATACATGCCAACAAACCAGATTCAGAAGAAAAACTCATGATTTTTTAAGTAATACATTGACTTATTTTAGGTGTCTCCTGCCTAAACTTGCCAATGCCTTGATACAAATAAATAGGCAAAATACATTCCCCTGTTATTTTCAAGGTCTGCCACTTCCCAGCTTGAAAGTGTTGGCATGCATGCCCGTGGTGCATGTGAAACTCAAATAAAGGTGGCTTAACCTGAACACCTAAATCATCTAAAGCCAACCTAAGGCAACAGGTGCTTTTAGGCATAAAACATTCTGATGGCAACTGAATGATGTCTGGATACTGGACAAGTTACCCAACAAGTGGGCGATATTGCAACAACTAAGACCTAACAATACGAGTCCAATAAAATACACCCTTTCCTATGACCAGTATTTACCATTCTCCATCCACAAGGAGAATCGACCCAAATAATAATTTAATGAATAGCAAAAAATTCCTTGCACTTCCTACTTTTCCTCATTAGTCCACTCTCTTCTGCGTGTTACTTAATGCCAAGTCTGCTGATGCCTAGAAATCTGACATCGGCCACTTCATCACTAAAGATGGTCTTGATTTACTCTGCATTACTGAATTCAGGATAAACTTACACTCTGAGTCGCAGACGATATCTTCATACCACAAGGCTATGCCTTTATTCACAAAGAAAGGCAGGTGAAACTGGTTGAGGGTATTGCCATCTTGTTCAAAGATATGCTTGATTGGCAACTGATGCCTACTACCACTTTACCATTTCACACTTTAATTTCGTCCCTCCCTTTCAAACTCAACATAATAAGCCACCCTTCTAACTAAAAGTAAACTTCAATGTTCATGTACGAAATTACCTCTCACAGAGCCTTATGGTATTCTTCAAGAGTATATTGCTGGGCAATTTCAGTTTTAATTGGGGAAATCCAAAATGTAAATGATTACTCCATATTTGGAAATTGTAATTCTCCTCAGTGTTGCATAGCACTCATACCATCCCACGCTCAACAAGAACATCATTATTGCTTAGTCTGTAAAGGTTAAATCTTATCCCCTTCTGATTTGATCCCTTTTCTTCATTCCTTCCTATTCACACTGGCATCACAATCCCGAAACAAAGTCAGGTCACTTTATGTGAAGCATGTTAGTCCTTCTGCTCTCAGAAATGCTCTTCTTACCAGGCGCAACTCAATTAAGCTTTCAACAGACATGTTGAATGAGTGGGACTCCTGTCTACATGTACTCCTAGACCTCACATGAGGCCTTGCTAGAGTGGATCACAGTAACCTAAGGCTAACCATGGATTTCAAATATCTTCTGTTGCTAAATAGTTGAAAACTGAATTCCTTATCCCAACTCACATAACTAGAAGTAATTTGGATTCACATTCAAGATGAGTGAATCTGCTCTCTCTCTCTCTCTCAACATCTGGAATGTCACTGGGTTGTTCTCTTGATCATACACTGTCTGTTGTTATTCACTTAAGTAGAATTGCACCACAGAGACAATCAATTCTGAATTTGGCCAACGATCTCCATAGGAGAAGGCTATGCAGGAAAAACAATGTTTTCCTACCAAAGTGAGGATGAACTTCAAGATACGCTGCCTCATTTGCATGACTATTCATTTAAATGGACCTCATTATCTGTGGAATATTGTAATCATCTCAGGTGGTCTAAGAGATCTCTCAGTACCTCAATAACAATGCTCTTTATCCATGGAAACACACAATTTAAGACTTCTCAGACATTTCAACAAACTTTCCCAGAGCTGCCACCTTCATCTTGAAAGTTTCCCCAAGCAGACCTAAAAACCAAACTGATGCAAGTATCATTCAAGAAACACCTAGAGAACTAGCTATTTTGCATTTATCTGACTGGTTGAGTCCCTCTCTGTATCTGGATTCCAATATTCTACTACAGTTTAAATTTTTGTTACTGGCTACCAGTATCCTCACAACCACTTTTACAGTTTTAATGTTCAATCTTTGTTATATTTTCAACCCCATATCTAATTTCTCTCTATCATATTACAGCAATCTGGTGCATGAGCACTACGTTCCCACATTAAATAAATACATATGAAGACTCAGTCAATCAATCAATCATTTGTAAGGCGCAACGCTATCACCCATAGGGGTATCTGGTTGGTGAGGATGCTGTGTCTCCACTGAAAAGCCAGGTCGTGAGTTACTTTCTGAAGACTGCCACGGTGGGTGCTGTTCAAAGATGCAGGGGGAGGTCATTCGAGGATTTGGCAGTGATGAAGGAGAAAGTGTGGCCCACGCTGCAGGTGCGGGGGCTTGTGCAAAAACGAGTTAAGAGGAGCACAGGTGTCTCAAGGAAAGATGGAAGTTCAGCCGATGGTTAATGTAGGATCATCCCAGTTTGTGGAGGACTTTGTATGCATGTGTGAGTGTCTTGAACTGACATCTTTTCTGGACAAAGAGCCAGTGGAGTTTCCTGAAGTGAGGAGTGATAAGGGTGCAGTTGGGTATATCCAGGATGAGTCTGGCTGCCGCATTCTGAATTGTCTGGAGTCTTCTGAGGAGGTGGGAGGGAATACTGATGTATAGTGCATTACCGTAGTCGAGGCAGCTGGTGACGAGGGCTTGTGCTATGATATTTCTGGTCCATCTGAAGAACTTGCAGCACATGCAGAGGGTGTGGAAACAGGAGGAGGCCACTGCATTGACTTGTTATTTCATGCTCAGTTGGCTATCCAAGATTATGCGGAGGTTGCGAGCATGATCAGTCGGTGTGGGTGCGGGTTCGAGTTCTTCTGGCCACCAGCTGTGGTCCTAAGCAGAGGTGTTCTTTCCAAAGATCAGTACCTTGGTTTTGTCAGAGTTCAGTTTGAGGCAGCTGTCTCTCATCTAGTCATCTATGTCGGTCATGGCATTGCAGAAGTTGGTTTTGATGTTAGAGGGGTCTTTGATGAGTGAGAGTTAGGTGTCGCCATAGGAGATGATGTTGAGTCTGTGGGCTCTGACGATGCCCCAAAGGGGGGGTCATGTAGATGTTGAACAGCATGGGGCTGAGTGATGATCCTTGAGGCACGCTGCATATAATGTTCTTGGGAGCGGAGAATAACAGAGGGAGGTGGACACTCTGGGTGCGGCCTGAGAAGAATGAGGTGATCCATTTGAGGGCATGTTGCTGAATGCCAATGTTGTGGAGTCTGTCAATGAGGATGTGGTGGGCGACGGTTTTGAATGCTGCAGAAAAGTCCAGGAGAATGAGTCTAGGAGGGTTTGGATGCCATTTGTTGTGGCAATTGGCAGGGTCTTGGTGCCATGGTTGGACCTAATTGAGATGCGTTGAGAAGGTTGTTCTGTTCTAGGTAGTAGGTGGGCTGTCAGTTGATGGACTTATCGAGTACTTTGGCTTGGTATGCAGGCTTCTTTAGAAGGAGTCTGATGTCTGCATGCTTCCATCCTTCTGGCAAGGATGCTGTGGAGATGGACACGTTGAGGATGTTGGTTATTTCAGTGCTGATTATGTTGGATCCGAAGTTGAAGAGATGAGGGGTGCACGGGTCAGTGGGTTTCCCAGAGTGGATTGATGACATGATGGTAGTGGTGGTCTGGATGTCGAGTGAGGACCAGGTGGTTATAGCTGGGCTGGGGATCGCTGTTTGGATGAGGTTGTCAGATCTGAAAAAAGCGGGTTGAGGGTTGAAGTTATTGTAGATATTGACAATCTTGCTGTGGAAGTAGTGGGATAGTTGAGTCGCAGAGTTGTTGGGAGGTGTGCACTGTGATTTCTGTTGCAGTTGGAATGGAGCATTCCTTGATGATCTTGAATAGTTCCTTGGTGTGGGTGGTTATGGCGTTGATATGGTCGATGAAGGCTTTTCTTTTGGCCTCCTTAATGTACCGGTGGTAGTGTTTGAGTGCTGTTTTGTGTGCAGCTCTGTCTGAGGGGTTCTTGGAGGTGTGCCATTGCTTCTTGAGTAGAAGAGAGTTATGCTTGGTGATTCTGAGCTCTGGGGTGTATCAGCTGGCTTACCTTGATGTTCTGTAGACTTTTGCCAGGTTCAGAGGGGCGACTTTGTCAGCACATTTGCTGATCCAGGCGAAGAAGTTGTAGACGGCCTGGTCGAGGTTGTTTGACATGTCGGGAGTGTAGTACTGAAAGCCTGCATCCATTGGCTCTTAGTTACTTTTCCCCATCTGCAGTGGGTAGCACTTCGGTGGTGATGGTGTGCTGAGACTTGGAGATGGTGAAGTAGATGATTGTGTGGTTGGTCCAGGAGAGTTTTGTGGTATGGGTGAAATTGATTCTGTCACTGAAGGAGAAGATGATGATGAGGGTGTGTCCGGCTCTGTCGGTGGGTATGGAGACTAGCTGGGTGAGTCCGATGTTGTTGTGGGTCTCCAGTAGGGATGTGGAGTTGACATCCTTGGAGTCCTCGATGTGGAAGTTGGGGTCGCTGAGCATCATGTAGTGGAGGCAGTCGATGGTGAGGAGGGTAATGATGTGGCCAATGAAGTCGCAGAATGATGGTCGTACCCTAGGATAACTATAACTTGCATCCTCGCCAGGCACTGCTAATTACCCCAGATACTAAATCTTATAGTTATAGTTTCTTGAAATAACTCTAAGTAAAACAGCTGAATTTCTAAGGTTTTGTGCATGTAAAATCTAAGCCTAACTATAATGTCTCCATAACCTTTGGCTTTTTAGTGAATATAAATTTAAATATAAATAAATAAAGATGTGTACATATATATATATATATATTTCAAAACAAAGCCCGCCAAGAGAAAAAACGACGCGCACTCAGCTGGTGCGAGGCAAAGAGGGTGGCTGAACCCTCAATTAATTTTGTAAGCAAGAGATAAATGCCACGCACTCCGTTCAGATCCTCAAAAATAAATCACGTTTATTTGATGCAAAAAGAGAAAACCAACGCGTTTCGACTTTACAGTCTTCTTCCTGGTTTTACAGTCCTTTCTCCATTCTCACTATTTACAATGCTTGATTCCCAAAGTCATTACAATGCATTATGGTCCGAGTAGTTTTTCCGTGTATACTCTCATATAATTAACCTAAAAAGGAATTTTTCAGTAGTTAGCAATTGCATTGGGATTAAAAAGAAAATATCTGAGCAAAATACTATGGAGAAGGGAATCAATAATCACTTAAATAAATTAATAATCATCCCATTATATCATTTTGAAAGGTAGGCAAAAAGTAATCAACTTCTTATGTACATGATTAATTTAAAAATACTTATGAGGATTAGCCAAAATAATTGTGTACACAAAATGTTTTGAATTCACATTTTAACATTTAACTTAAATTAAAGTATTCTAGTTTCATAAGGACATCATTAGCATTATAAATACCAATATTCCAAAATTTAAAGATGAACAAAAAGTTCCTCATCATTATTCAATCCCAATGGGTTCTTTGTCCTCATTAAGATAATATATTTAGATTCAAGTTGTCTGAGTTTCTTTACTCTATCTCCACCCCTCTCATGTTCAGGAACATGGTCAATTCCATAATACCGTAACTGTTTCCAACTGTTCACTTCATGTTGCTGAAAATGTTTAGCAATAGCATATGTGAAATCCTTATGCAGAACTGCTCTGATATGTTCTAAAATTCTTTTCTTAAGCATGCAAATTGTACTACCTATGTATTTTAAACCACAATGACGCTCAATGACGTAGACTGTAAATTTTGTATTGCAAGTAATTCCATGTTTTATCTTCAATTTCATATCATTCCATAATTTCACTTCTTTGGTTGATCTACCAATTTTACATGCTTTACAACTATTGCATTTAATAAATCCAAGTTGTTGTTCTGACAGCCAATTTTGTTGATTTTTTATAATGAACTGACTATTAATAAGATGATCTTTTAATGAAGGTGCTTTCCTATATGTTATTAATGGGGCTAAACCAATTTTAGGACCCAAATCTTGATCTTTTCATAAAACATGCCAATGTTTACACAAAATTCCTCTAATTAAGCCACTTTCCTTTGTGTATCCAATATCATTCTAACTTTACTTTCACCAGAATTATCCTGTCTTGTCCTCGCTTGTTTCGGAACCAATGTTTCATCCGGAGGGATGGTTTGTACTCTTTCTAAATTCTTTTGTAGAATTTTCTGATTATACCCTCTTTGTCTAAATCTTTGTATTGTGTCTTGATATTTTAACTCAACTTCCCGATCATTAGAGCAATTTCTATGCATTCTGAGTAACTCCCCATATGGGATACTCTTTATAAGAGGTTCAGGGTGAAAGCTTTTACCATGTAGGATGCTGTTTGTTGAAGTTTTCTTACGATATACTGTGGTTTCTAGTTTATTTTCCACATAGATATTAATGTCCAAATTATTTTTATTCATCGATAATTTGCTCATTTCACATGTGAATTGTAAACCTAAATCATTGTTGTTCAATTTGTTAAAATACAACTGAAAGTCCTCCTGTGATCCCTGCCAAATTATAAATAAGTCATCAATAATCCGAACCCAAAGTGCAATTTTATCCATAAATACATCATTGTCCTTTCCCCAAGCAATTTCCCTTTCCCACCAACCCATTGTGAGGTTGGCATAATTCGGAGAAAGGGAAATGCCCATTGCCGTTCCGCACATTTGTTGGTAAATTTCATGATTAAAAATAAAGATGTTATTTTTGAGACATAATTCTATCATAGATAATAACATTTTTGAATGCTCATACTCCACAATACTTCTCTGCCTCAAAAAATATTCACATGCTCTCAAGCCAATTTCATGATTAATAGATGTATATAACGACACAACATCAATTGTGACCAATAAATATTCATCTGACCAATTTATATCCGATAAAATTCGCAATAAATCTCCTGAATCTTTAATATATGAACTTAAGGTCATCACGATGGGTGCTAGAAAATAATCAACATAATCTGAAATTCTCTCATATAATGAATCACATGCCGAAACTATTGGCCTTCCTGGTGGTGCTGTTAAGGATTTATGTATCTTGGGTAAGAAGTAAATTGTGGGTATGGTTGGATTTTCTTTTTTCAAAAATTTAAGTTCTTCCTTGTTCAAAAGTGATTGTTCATACCAATCATCAAGTCTTGAATATAATTGATAAATCATTCGATTCATGGGATTATGATTTAATTTGTTATAATTGGATTCATCATTCAATTGCCTGTATGCCTCAGACATATAGCTCCGTATGTTAAGAATCACAATATTTCCACCTTTATCCGCAGGTTTTATTATGATGTTATTATTGTTTGTCAATTTCTTTAAAGCCAATCGTTCTTCTTTCGTCAAATTTTCCCGTTGTCCATGATGTCTAGTCTTTTGTAATCTATTTAGATCCTCCATCACTAATTCAGAAAATATGTCAATTTTGTTACCAGGTGATAAGACTGGACAAAACGTTGAAAATTTTTGTTCACAATTATTGTGGCTAATCCTCATAAGTATTTTTAAATTAATCATGTACATAAGAAGTTGATTACTTTTTGCCTACCTTTCAAAATGATATAATGGGATAATTATGAATTTATTTAAGTGATTATTGATTCCCTTCTCCATAGTATTTTGCTCAGATATTTTCTTTTTAATCCCAATGCAATTGCTAACTACTGAAAAATTCCTTTTTAGGTTAATTATATGAGAGTATACACGGAAAAACTACTCGGACCATAATGCATTGTAATGACTTTGGGAATAAAGCATTGTAAATAGTGAGAATGGAGAAAGGACTGTAAAACCAGGAAGAAGACTGTAAAGTCGAAATGCGTTGGTTTTCTCTTTTTGCATCAAATAAACGTGATTTATTTTTGAGGAGCTGAACGGAGTGCGTGGCATTTATCTCTTGCTTACAAAAAAATAAATATATATATATATATATATATATATATATATATATCATGCTTGTTAATGTTTTTCAGAGTATTCATATTTTACTTGTTTACTAAACAGATCCATATTTTACTTTGATTCTATGTATTTTGTTTTATAATTTAGCTTTTGGAATAGTAAATGTGATAATGTTAAAGGTATAAAAACATCAGATCAGTTTTGATTGGGAATAGTGAGCTTGACCTCTTCAATTTCCAAAGCTTTTTTGATTGTTCTTTAGCTTGAAATGGCAATAGAAGATTTGGCCTTTCCAAAGTCCAACACTTTCCTTCCTGTGGATTAGGTTGCAGTGGAAATAGTATATCTTACCCTTCCCAGTATCAACACTTTCTTGCTATTGCGCAGCTTGAAGCTGAAATAGTAAATATGACCATTTAAAAGTACAACAATTTCGCTTCTGATTCTTATGTTGGAGTGGGAAAGGTAAATCTGACCCCTTCAAAGCACCACTCTTTCCATACTTGCTCTGCTTGGAGTGGAAATAGTAAATCATACCCCTTCAAGCTTCCAACATGTTCCCTACAGTATCTTTGGCTGCAGTGAGAATAGTAAATGTAACCCAACCACAGTTCAACACTTTAGAGGTGTAGCATATTTTGGAGTAGAAATAATAATCTATGTACCCCAAGGTCCAACACTTTCCTTATCACTCCTCAGTTTAGAGTGGAAATGCTAACAGCCTTATTACTGCACTGGTGGTCACATCATGGGACTGCCAATGATGTAGGGAGGACACCACCGCCATGCTGGCAGCGTCCCCCCCAGTCATATTACAATGTTGTCACCGGGCTGACCGGTGTGAACATTTTATTCAAACATTCTTGCTGGTCAGCCTGGCAGAAACAGCGCTACAGTATTGGTCTCTCTGAGGCCAATTCCGTAGCACTACAGCACACTAGGAATACGCACTGTCTGCAAAGCAGACAGTGTGCATTCTGATGGTGCTGGGAAGGGGCAGTGAAGGGGCCCTGTGCCCCCAGCCATTAGCTTTCTGCCAGACTTTCCATGGTTGGGTGACCACCATGGAGAAGCTGGCGAAAAGCTGAGTTGTAATCAGTACATCGGTCCAACTGTCACCGCAACTCTGGTAGTCCTCGAACTACCAGACTCGTAATGAGGCTGTAAATCTAACTCATCTAAAATTAAACTGTTTGCCTACTGTTGGTTACGTAGGAGTAGGAGTAGTAAATATAACCCTCTCAAAGTCAAACACTTCTGCCACTATTGCTCCGTTTAGATTGGGACTAGTGCATCTGACTCCTACAAAATCCAACACTTTTCTTCCCCTTGTTTACGTTGGAGTAGGAATAATTAATCTGATGCCTCCAAATTCCAACACTTTTTCTTGTGTTGTTTAATTTGCAGAGTGAATAGTAAATATGAACCTTTGAAAGCCCAACATTTTCTCTACTGTTGCTGAGGTTGGAGTGAAAATAGTAAATAGGACCACTCCAAGGTGCGCACTTCCCTACATTTCTATGATTAGTTGCATGGAAATATAGGGGGTCATTATGACCCTGGCGGAAGGCGGAGAAGTGGCGGTAAGGCCGCCAACAGGCTGGCGGTCTTTTTTTTTGTATTATGACCATGGCGGTTACCGCCATGGTCATCCTCCGGTGCTCCGTTCCGCCCGCCGGGCTGGAGACTTGGGTCTCCAGCCCGGCGGCCGTCACTATACCGCCGGTGGTATTTTGACCTGGCTTACCACCGTGGATTTTCTGCGGTTTGAACCTCCATGAAATCCATGGCGGTAAGCACTATCAGTGCCGGGGAATTCCTTCTCTGGCACTGATAGGGGTCTCCCCCACCCCCCACCCCCACCACCGACTCCCTCCCCTACACCCCCCACCACCCCTGCCACCCCCAAAGGTGGCAGAGCCCCCCTCCCCACCCCGACCCCCAACATCACATCACCCATACCCACATGACACGCACGCAGGCACCACCTACACACATACATACACATACACGCACACATGCTGACATACATGCCTACATCCACACACACAGTTAGACACGCACACCCACATACAAATATACACGCACTCATCCATACAGACATACCCACAGACATACACGCACTCATTCCCAAAACACATAACACCCCCGCAAGCATACACGCACTCACACACCCCCTCCACATACACAGACGCACACCCCCATGCACCCACACAACACACAACACCACCCCATCCCCCTCCCCTAACGGACGATCGACTTACCTGTTCCGTCGGTCCTCTGGGAGGGGACGGGAGCCATGAGGGCAGCTCCGCCGACACCACACCGCCAACAGAACACCGCCACGGCGAATCACAGGACGTGATTCGCTGGGCTGTGTTCTGTTGGCGTGGCGGTGTAGGTGGAGCAACCTCCACTTCCCCGCCTCCCGCCAGTATGGCTGTTGGCGGCTCTCCATCCGTAAAAGGACGAAGAACTGCCAACGGTCATAATAGGCCGAGCGGCAAACCGCCACCACTGGCGGTCTTCCACACGGTCCCTCAGGAGTCTTGTAAAAAGAACGCAGAGGTTGTAATGACCACCATAATGTTGTATCTGTTTTTTTTAAATTGTATATGAAATTAGACTTTGAATTCTAATTATTATTATTTTTTTAAAGTTTATATTTTTGTCTGCTTTTTGGGATTTACGTTTTATTAGTGTTTGTATCTGAATTTGTATGAAAAAGAGTTATTTTTAAATTATCTAATTTAATTTTACATCTTTATTGTGTCTTTGTGTTTTTTGTGTTTAATGTTTTGCGAAATGCTAATTTTTTTAATGTGTTCTTATATTTATTAATATAATTTAATACTTATATTTAATACTTGTAATTGTGCTTATGTTATTAATTATATATATAGGAATATCTTTGTATTTAGTATTTAACCCCTTATTTGCTGTGGCTTTTCCCCTCCCAGTGATGGGTCCTTTTTTATGTTTAGGGAACTTTGCAATTATGCACCTTCATAAATGCTTTTCTCAAAAGGTATCCAGGCCCCACTAGCATTATTTTTCTCAGGCCATAAGAATTCTAAAAGTACCTGGGGTTTCTGGATTCCCTTGGAAGAAACAGAGACCATATTCAAAATAAAACAAAAGTTATTATTTTGTTTGGAAAGATGGGAATAAAGTGCTGTGAAAAAAAGGCATATGTTTTTTGCTCCTAAAACTGGCCTCAACAAAATGTTTGCTATGCTGAGATCACCATTTTCCCAGCTTTGCAGACAAATCGATGTGGAAAAGAAAACAATTTTTGTGTCAATTTTGCACTTTTCCAAGTAGTATTCAATTCTCCTATATTTTTCTGTTTTTGACCTAATGGCAGTTTATGGTAGAACAGATATGATACCAATGGGAGAACACAGAAAGCTATATATTTCAGAGAACTAGACAAAATGACAAGTGAAGAAAAGTATATTTTATATAAATTGCTCATGGTTTTCCTAAACCAACTAACTGCTGAAGTGAAAAAATAATAACTAAATTTAGGACAAACTAGTGATTTATGACATTTCCTTCTGTACTTTGCAGCGCAAGTGAGTAATTTGCAAAAGTAACAAAATATTTGGTCCGGCAGATCCAAAAACACACAATAACAAAAGCTAACTGTGCTACAATGTGAAGTAATTTTTTTACTGTATAGTGACCATGCACCAAATCATATACTAAAATAAAATGAATTAAAACAGAGTATGTAGGAAACCTATGTGCTTTTGAAATCTGCACAGGTTTCTGAATTAAGAGACAGTGGTTATTTGTACACCTCCGATTCCGGGGTGATCAAGCTATCAAGTGGCTCAGAGTCCATTTTGCAAAATGTGTGTCTTGCATACCAGCTTTCATTTGAAAGACAACAATTTTAAAATGAGAGAATTCCATTAAATAATAACAAATGTTCTAGTATTCTGTGTTTCAACACATTTCCTGATAAACTTTGCACCCAAATTGTGGAGGTAGGCCTAGCGTCTGTGACATGAAAGGCCAAAATGCAACATGGAGACATAAACTTTTCCCACCAAAATTGACACATTTATTTAGATGTTCATAGATAATGAATTTGGGCTCACGTTCAACAGCCAGGGAAACCTATCAAATCTAGACTTTTCTGAAAATCTGACATTGAGGAGACTTCATAGAGGTCTGACGTGCTTGAATCACACCACTTTTCGTCTCCAGAATGCTCTGCAATCTGAAAACTTTGGTTAAAAACATACATTTCTCTCACACACATTTATGTGATAGAAATTTCCAGAGTTAGTGTCAGTCCACAAAATTTCTGTCACACAGCAATCTCACAGTTATTCTGATAAAAAAATGTACCCAACTTGCGTGGCTAGACCTAGCTCCTGCAACATGAAGGGCTCAAACCAGGTTCCATGTGAAGACCCTATTAACTTGATCTTAGAAAGTCTAGGGGGCAAATTTACTAACATTTTGGGTAGTGTTTGCCCCACTTTTGTGGTGCAGCCCCAATGTGAAATGCTAATAGATATTTACAAAGCCACTAAATGGTGATTTGTGCTGCCTTGTGTGGCTTTGTATAGAAATGTAGTAAAAAACAGTACCTTTGGCTGCATTGCATTACATTTTGACCTCGGACACATTCTTTGGGTGGAGCACAGGTGTTCCCATGCATCCATCCATGGACTACATGCAATTCAAGATTTACAAAATTTTGTATAACTGGGATTGCATGAAATCGCTACATCTCGAAGAGGATGGTAGAAAGAGGAGAAAATTATTTTTAGACCTCCTTATTTCCTCTTTCTGTGGGTGCTGTAGCTGTTTGAAGTCACACACCCATTGCTGTAGCACGCATAGAAAGAGGAAATTGTCTTGAGCGATTGTTTTTGTGTAGGAAGATATCCCTTCCTGCACAAAAGCAACTCTCCTTGTAACATGGTTCAAGGGTGCCTGCATTGGCACTAGGCTGTTTGAACTACAACAGCGCTAAAAGATAGCAAAAGTGCACCATATCTTAGTAGAAATGGTGCATTTTTGTTCTCTCCCTTTCACACAACTTAACACAGCAGAGGTCAGCAAACTACCTTGCTGCACTGCTTTGCGTGAAGGTTAGAAAATCGGATCCCAGGTTTGGTAGGTTTCCCTGATTGCCAACTAACCCACAGCCCAAATAGTGCTGCCATTCAGCATGATAGGTGAGGGGAAATTGGTATTTGCTCTACTTTGATGTCCCACATGTAAAGCTATACCCAAAAGAATCTGAATTTCTCATTGAATGCCACAGGGATTCAGATGCTTTAGGCCCTGGGAGAGCAGAAAGAGTGTTGACGCATTCAGGGTGGTGGATATACCCTACCCCTGGTCAGCTAGTTCCCAATCCATATTTTCGCCAAAACAAAAAATATATCCTAGGGTCTATAGGGCCTTCTGCTCCCTAAGGGCAGAATGGTGATAAACCCTACAATCTACCTCTATGGGAGGAAGAAAGAGAGTTTGCCTCATTCAGGGGTAGGGCATGACTGATATCTAGGATGGTGACAACACCTTTCTTTTGAGCTTTTTTAGTGTAGTGAGGCAATTTGCCCCCAAGATGGCATGAAGATTGCTGTGCCATTTCTGTGGTGAGAACATGAATTGATGTCTAGTTGGGCTGCTAGCACTCCTTTTTTATTTTTTCCCTAGTGTTTAGTTCCCCCCACAAGGGGGTTTATTGAGAATAAACCTCCCAATTTCCCCAGGAGACAGGAATACTATTGAACGCATTCTGCAGTGGGGCATGGCCTTATGCTAGAGCGGGGCAGCCCCACCCCTTCTTGTTTTAACCTTTTTTTAGTGGGGTTTCTGGTGCTTCAGAAATGGACAGGGGCAGAAAGTCTGTTGCTCCTGGTCTGATGTTGGGGCATGGCTCAGTGCTTAGGTGGCTAGCCCCATCCGCTTTTTTTACTTTTTCCCCACAGTGTCTAGCAACCATACTGCCTTCCTCATGTGCAGATTTTGTGTAAACCCCCCATCGAACCCTGAAGGCAGAAAGACCAAGGTGCCTGTTTTGGGATGGTGTACAGACCTTACGCCTTGGTAGGCAACCTCAATCTCTTCTTTTGTTTACTTTTTTCTCTTCTGTCTAGTAGGCTTTCTGTCACACCTGTGGGCCTTGTTTTGAGTTAAGACCCTCTAGCCACCATCCAGGGACAGAAAGACTGTTTTGCCTTGGGGTAGACGGAAGGACAGTATGTTGCCCGGGCAATAAGATGCCTAATGGAGTAAATCCCTGCTTTGGGACGATGTGTCTGGTGTGATCCCCAAGCAGGGATCTATTAGGGAGAGACAGTGCTGCCTCTCTGACTGAGATCAGTGTTTGAAGGGCAGAGTTATGCCCTCCCAGTAGTGATCAAAATTGAGAGCAGATTGCGTTATTAGTGCGGTGTGCTTTCACTTTGTTTTGCTGTGATATCAACACACAGAGAGCACTGAGGTGGTTATTACGCCAATGCAGCGGTCTGTCATCCACATTTTGACCATGACAAAAGTGCCACAGTCCGACATCAAGCACCGCCAGGCTGACGCCGGTCGATAGCCTGGCGGTGCCAGCAGTCTCAATCCGCCATGGCAGCGATGAAAGCAGTGCTGCCCTGGGGATTATGACCCCCTGCCAGCCAGCCTTTGCATGGCAGTTCGGCCACCAAGCAGAGGCTGGCGGAGCTGAGGTACTTGCCATTGGCAGTGCAGGGGCCCCCATGGACAGCCCTGTCTCACTTTTCTGAAAAGCACGACAAGTGCTGTCACATCCGACGCACCGCATCACATTTGTACAGCTGATGGTATTGTACTGTACACAGTGAGTATTTAAAGGCAGTATTTTTATCCTTGATACTTTTGCTACAATATTTTTGTATTACACCTCAATGTTATGTCATTGAAGCTTCATAAGTGAAGAGAGGAGACTCCTGACATATTATCATCAGTCCTTCCAAGTGTTAACGATTTATGAAGTTCATTGTAGTCTTACAACTCATGACTGAACTTCTTTGCAACCAAATATTAGTACAACCAGTGCTTGTATGTCTGAGCACGTTTCATGGTAGATGCAATTTATCAGCAGAACATAGTCCATTGAGTTTGGGGATATTCCTGTATGGTTAGGTAGGCATTAGATTTAACCCATTCAGACTCACCTAATATAAAGGGCTCATTCTTCGTATTCTGGTTCTTCCTGCTATTTTTTTAACCTTGTGTTCGCTATTTAGCAGTAGTTCTGTGCTACATTATGTCAGTGAATTACAAGGACCACAAATCTTTGCTAGAGATTTTTGGTATCCTGCAGAGACTTGTAAGCCAACTGAACGTTCAAACCAACAGGGAGACTGATCCACAATTTTAAAATCATACAATTTCATTAGATTGCCTAAATCTCAAAGAGAGCTTTGGGTGGCCTTGGGATTTCAACAGTGTCCAGATATCCTTCAGTGATTGAAACAATATTAGTAATAAGTTCAATGGCTCAAATATCTGACATAATTTAGGGAACTATATAAATCCTAAATCCCCGGGGATCATAAAAAGATTGTATGTTTTCTTCCTCTTTGTGAATTTTGCCAGGAAGGAGAAAGTTGGGATGGGGCTGGTCCATACAAGACAGTAGTGATGATAAAGAAGAAGAAAACAGTGTGCATTTGGCTATTGCTGTTCTAAGTGCATTTTACTCATTCAATCTTTATTCTAGTTATAAGTATTATTTTGTACTTCATTACTTGACCACATTTCATTTTTGTGTTTACATTTTTGTCTGATTTATTGAGTGACAGAATAAGCCTCATATGATGTTAAGAAAGGTCCCCAGAGAGATTATCTAGTTGACATGCTCTTTATCTTTCCATCATTGTAAGGATGCAGTCATGGAGAATCACACTGTGCTGAAGCAGGAGGCTCCTGGTGGGAGCACTCAGAATGGTCATGGATGATTTTACCTGAAGAATACGGGTGGATCCTGAGCACTCACTAACAGAAAAGTGATTAATGAAGACAAAAGACACAAGTATAGAGAAGCCGGAGCCCCTGGAGAGATGCTTCATTTCTAGGGTTTTTATTATTTAAAAAAAATGATGAAGATCAAAGCAACTAAAACATTGAGCAAATGACAAAAGCAGCAGGAAAATTATGTTTGTTGCATATCATGAAAAGAGCCATCTGTTTATTTTTAGGAAAAATTTAATTGACTTGCTGGTGGAAAATAGGAAGATTTCTCTTTTTCAATTTACTAGATTTCCAGGGTAAGGCAAATAAAAATTGTATTGATCTAAAAGCTGGAAAAACAGAAAAGGTAAACTGATATATAAATAGTATACACATTAAGTACATATTATATAAATATTGTTATGTATCTGCCCAGATGTGATGAAGTCTGTTTGATCAATAAGTATTGTCTGTGTAGTTGAACACTGTCCTCCTCTGACTTGGCATATCATTTGTAATGTAAAAGGTTCTACAGGAGAACAGATGTTACCATTTGGAACTTGTTCCACTTCAGACACTGATTGCTTTTCCAATACAGAACCTATACTAGATGTGAATGCCTATTTAAAAGGGATACTAAAATGTTAAATGACCTGCTCCTGCAATGGGTCTTATTATTCTATTGCAAACCTGCTCTATATCTCTACACCTAATTAAAAAATTAAAAAATGTAGCATGCAAAATGTTCTAGATGGTAACACCTTCCACATGAGAATTTAAAAACATGGAACATTATAGTAGTACTGGGAGTATTGAAATAATAAAAACATCAGCAGATGCTCATGACCATGGTTTTTCTGGCTGAATGAAAGAATACTAGTGCCTCCTTTTCAGAGTTATTTTCAGGGTGCTGAGAGCATCATATTACCATTTCTTCTTGTGGCAGACACTTTTGTCCATGGATTTTCAGAGGTTTTTTTGGTTTGACATCAGTTGGATAAGCTATCTGTGTCATAACATGTGCAGGATGGCTTCAGTGTCCAATTAGCGTTGTTAATGGAAATGTTGTGAAGGAGCATCAAGCAGTCCTTTTTTTCCACTGCAGAGACCAAGTAGCTCGTAAATGAGATCCAGTGCGTGTTCTTTGAAGTATTTACTTTGCTCACACTGTGACAGTTTTACTGCAGATTTTTTGTTTAGTAAGCGGATGCTGTTTGGATCCTGTAACATATTCAAAGTGCTATGCACTCTTCCCCCTTGTGTGTTAATTTGTTTCACTATGCTGTCATGATAATGGTTGCTGGGTTTACAAATATTTCATTCAGAGTAAGGAATGCATGTGATAATGGGGGTTATTACAACTTTGGAGGAGGTGTTAATCCGTCCCAAAAGTGACGGTAAAGTGACGAATATACCACCAGCCGTATTACGAGTCCACTATATCCTATGGAACTCGTAATATGGCTTTTGCGCAAATGTGACGCCTGGGAGTGACCCTTGCCTACGGGGTCGCTCCCCCTGCGTGACATTTGCGCAAAAAAAAATAATCCCCGGTGCCTAGTGGTTTCTGCCCCACTTGGGGGCAGATCGGTCTAATCAAAATAAGCCGATCACCTCGTCCAGGGCACCGTAGGAGTTAAGTTAATGAAAATGTGTAAATGTGTAAAGCATTCAGAAGTATAAATACAGTTCAAAGTTGAAAACACAACTCAATAAAAATGCCACTCCAATTTATAGTTAATAATCAAAATGACAAAAGTCAAATAAGGGGAACTGTAGGTTTGATTTTCTTTTAAGATTTAGAGGAGAAAAGCAGCAAAAAGAACAGAGCTCTCATGGTAGTCAATGGTTATGGTAGACCCAGGCCTAGGTGTGATTTGAGGATAGCTGATGGAGCGCAGGTGGGATATACCAAGCAGATTGGCACTGCTGCAGCATGGAAGCAGGAAAGTTTAAAAAAGTATAAAAGTTGCAATCTGTAAAGGGACTTTGTCATTTTTCTGAAGAAAAACTCTTCTCTGTACAGGACAAACCTGAAATTCAGTCCAATGCCGTGAAACTGCTGATCATGTACTTTTTGCGATCAGCCCAATCAAATACAGGAATACACTTCTAAGGCCCCTTGGGCCTCATGCGTAGCACTTAGAGACTCACAGAGTGTCAGGCAGAGGGCAACAGCAAAGCCCACTCCAGGCCCAGTTGCACTAGTCAGCTGGGATTCTTCATAGAAATGTCATTTTTTGTGTTCCTGGATCTACCTTGGGTATCAACCTTAAGAACCTTGTGGATCTTTCTGCCCTTTGATTTCACATGGAAGGGAGTCCAACCTCCTCAGGTCATTTTCACAGGTCACCAGTGCCAAGTGCAACATGTCCAGTCTGTCTGGCATTCTTTCACTAGTCCAGACGTACTCTTAGGAAGTCTGGGAGATGGTCCAGCTTTGTAGGATTCAGAAGCCTGTGGGTGGGGAACATCCTCAGACACTACCAGTTCCTGTCTGACCAACAGAGTAAAAGTTCCCAGGCCTTGCTCCACCTACTTGTGCAATAGCTTTTGTTCACCTTACTGCAAACAGGCCCAAATGCAACATATCAGGGCATTTAAAAATGGTGAAAGTCTTTGATCATAATAGACTTTGGCTTTAAAGGCTGGGGATGCGTGTGAGAGTGTCACTAGGAAATCACCAGTGTTGTACCACATCTAACACTAAAATCCACTTTAAAGCAGACACTGTATCCACACAAAAAACAGAGACAGCGGTCTGGTAGGACAAAATGAAGGATCCTTTAGCAACCACACAGGCAATATACAAAAATTGTCCTGACATCCTGCTTTCTCCCTTTGAAGGGCAAAAAGCTTTGGCATGTGCTTCAGACAGATATATGTCATGCATTATTTGACAATGAAGGTAGGGCACAGCTCCACCATGCATATTCTGTTGAGCTCAGAAGAGTGATCTTTCAGCCACCTTTGAGTGCTCCCAGGAGGAGTTTTATGCTTCATTCACACCAGAAGAGTGATCTTTCAGCCACCTTTGAGTGCTCCCAGGAGGAGTTTTATGCTTCATTCACACCTTACTCCAGGCCAAGCACTGGTTAGGATTAACTGGATATCTAATGCAAATTAGACTTCTGAAAGCTCAGGCAATTAAAGGGTAACTTTCTCAAATGTAATTTTCCTTAATGTTTATTAAAGACCCAACTTCACCATGGAATTTGATTGCAATGCCTATTGAAGACAGAGGCTTCATGATTTTTCTCGCTGTTCCATTTCCCGAGTTAGCAGTATTAGTATTTCAATCTGAAATATGATTTTCTATATAGAATGCCTAGCCTTGCCACAGTGAAAATAGCTTTTTGAGCCACGTCACTGTAGGGACATGTTAACATTAATTGGTTGCATGTCCCACAAATGCCGTACTTTGCATGGTCAACCCCATTTTTTCATTGAAGTTTATTGCTGGCTTTTAAACTCTGCACACTGGCTCACTGCTGTCCAGTTTCCAGTGTTCATGCTCAAATCCCTAGAAAATGGCAAAACTAGTTTATCACTATTCAGCTTTTTCTAGTAAAGACATAGGGCCTGAATAGGAGTGTGGTAGTGTATAGACCGCCACACTCACAGTGGCGGTCTGGACCACCGCCGATTCGGGGCTCTGACCGCCACATTACAATCTGGGCAGTAAGGCTGCCATGGAACTGTCAGCTCTGCCAGGATCCCAGATCACAGCAATCTAGAGGTGGCGGCGGTCCTAATCCACCAGGGCAGGGCTGCAAGCTGAGCTGCCCTGGGAATTACAACTCGTTCTCCGCCAGAAATTTCATGGCAGTACCTCCGCCATGAAAAGGTTGACGAAGAATGGCATGGGCATTGCAGGGGCCACTCTGGCCAATACCATTGCAAGGTTCACTGTCTGCTTTGCAGACAGTGAACATTGCTAGGGTGATGGTGCACTCTGCAGACTACAGCATTGCTGCCAGGTCGATTACAAGCTGGAGACAATGCTGAAATCTGTTTCGCACTAGGCCAGCGGATAAAAACTTATCTTTCTGCCTGCTGACCTAGAGGGAAACCCATAATAGCTCCAGTGGAGATGTTGCAGTGTAGGCGGGTGCCCCCTGTCAAGAGTTTGGTGGGCAGAGTTTTTCATCCGCCCAACTCAAAATGACCACCATAGTGTATGAATCAAGAAATGCACTAATGGCATGGAAATGAAACCTGTGGATTGCAGTACTAATTGTGCTGCCCGGTAGCCCAACCAGAAAAATAGGTCTTCAGGCCTCTATATGGGTCCTCACTGCTGCAGCATTTAAACCTGCAGGGACAATATTTGACAGGAAGAAACCATATTTTTGAACATTAAATAATTCCCCCAAGGTAGGCATTATAGCCCACAAGGTAGGGTGCCTAGCACTTATAAGTATATAATGTAAATATTTCAG
The DNA here is from genome assembly GCF_031143425.1 of Pleurodeles waltl. Lineage (NCBI taxonomy): Eukaryota > Metazoa > Chordata > Amphibia > Caudata > Salamandridae > Pleurodeles > Pleurodeles waltl. Next base: position 502,336,606 of record NC_090442.1, on the reverse strand, counting down.
GACGACATGTTTCTACAGTAATTAGCCCACAAAAGCTATGTTCACTGCGTAGGGCTGTAGCATTTTCCATTAGACAAGTATAATTAAAAACCTATTTTCTAACTCTGGTTAATAATAAGCTTTAAAGGCCATTCAAATAACGTTTTTAACATTTAGTAAAAATCCTCTGTTAGTGATGTAGATAGATGATAAAGCTACAGCAAAAGTATAAAACAATTGGTTTGCTGGTTGAGAGGGGCTGTGAGCCCTACTCAAGCAACAGCCACAATCCTTGCCTTGACACAAAAGCAGTCAGGCATAACGTAGAAGAACTATATAAAGTATTTATGCAGCACCTAAACAGTAATAAAGAGGAGTTACAACACAAAAAATAATTAACAGGTTATTTGACATGAAAATGACAAGCATCCAATTAGTAGAGCTAGAGTTATGATTTGTTAAAGTTTTTAATAAGATCTAGTGCCTAAAAGATCAAAGTAGCCAACCACTGACATCTAGCAAAACCGCAACAAAGTAGAAAGTTATGACCTACCATGATGGAGCACAGTTCAGATGCACAAGATGGATTGGCCAATCCCCCTCCTGCTGTCAGACTTAAAAGCTATTTTGGGAAAAATGTCTTGACAATATAAATTTCAGTGGGGCAAGGCAACCAGTGGTGTCCAATGAGAAGGGGTTGTCATGAGAGAGCCGTTGGATGAAGTTGTGGTAAGATTTCTGTTTGGATTTAGGGCCTGATTTATATTTCAGCAGATGAGATACTCCATCACAGCAAGGAGTGCCCCCAAGTGCCTGGTGAAGGCTTTTTTTAAATTATGATTTTTTCTTCTGGTGGTGCATTAGAAGGGCAATGGGTACCACCAATCATATGTATGCTCTTCAGCTGGAGTTCGGAGATTGCTTGTGGTTTGTTGTATTGCTGCATTTGTGGTTTGAAAAATGTTGAAATTGACTCAAACAGATAATTTTTCTAAAAAATGTTGTTGAAAATATTTTATGACAATCACTTTCATTAAACATTCTAATATGAGAATGTATTAAATATATGTTTGATTATAGTTATTGGAAACTTCTTGACAAATCCAACAGGTTTGCTTCATATACGTTGATGTGCTGACTCCTTGATAAAGCCCACAGGCCTGCTTTTTATATTGTGGTGTTTTGACACTTTGACATAGTCAGTAGGTCTACCTTACTGTAATGAAAGCATTTAAATTGTTCAGTCACATAGCTATCCACTCTGTGAGTTTGGGTGCAGAGCTTTATATATGCTGATGTGCTGTCCAATTGATAAAGCCTACCGGCCACATTTCTATATTGTGGTGTTCTGATCTTTTGACAGTCAGTAGGTCTGCCTTACTGTAAATAAAAGACTTGAAATTGTTCTGTCACATAGTCAACTGTCCACTCCATGGGTTCGGATGCAGAGCAGGTCCTGCGTAGAGGGGGGTTGGGCACAAGGGGGTGTTGTGACCAGTCTCTGCACTTAACTCCATGCCAGACCCCTGGAGGTTTTGGCACAAGGCCCTCACTATACATTGCACATTATCACACATATTACATCACTTATGGTATGTTCCATGACATCATGGATAATACCACTACTATAAACGAAATTACATCTTTGATGTCAGCACTGTGCATTGTGGGCACTGGAATGATAGTTACTCTAGGATACAAATTATAGTTACTTAGCATAACTGTCATTGGTGAATTTCAGCTTTTTTGTGAGTATATATATATATATATACAGGTTTAAATTTGAGACAAGCAAAACCAAAGAAATTCAGCTGTTAAAGGCTGTTATAGTCTTACAGTTAGAGTGTTTTCAAGTAACTATATCTTGTGCCCTAAGGTAACTATAACTCGTGCCTGCGCCATGCACAGTTTTCTCATTAATAATTTTACTGCAAATGTTTTAGTGATCTTATCAATGATGTCATAGAAGATGTCATGAGAGATGTAATGTCTGGGGTAATTAGCAGTGCATGGCACAGGCTCGAGTTATTGGTACCTTAGGGCACGAGTTATAGTTACTTGGAAATAACTCTAACCATAACTGTTGAATTTCTTTAGTTTTGTGCATGTAAAATCTGAACCTAACTATTACGTCCCTGTAACCTGTGTTTTTTTAGTGAATTTCTAAGGTTTTTGTATTCTATTTCCTAACTATAATGTCCCTGTAAACTTTGTTACCAGTAAATTCTGTTTTTAACAATAAATAAGATGCTCATGGCAATGCATGGTGGGTGGGGGGGGGTTTGAAGCAGGGCCTGGCCCAGCATTGTGCTCTCCCCACCCAAGCTTGCTCCTCCTGCCCCCGCTCCTCCTTGCCATCCATTGTCCAAGATAATGCCCCATCTCTCTCATTGCAGCCCTCTGTGGCAGTTGTTAGGCCACTGCCCTTCCCACCTGCCTTGAGCATCCACCTCCTCCCTACCCACCTTCCCTCCATTGTCTGCATGTATGCCATTATAGTGTCACTGTTGCCCTCCAAGATGTTCTGGGCTTCCAGTGCCATCCCGCTTGCCCTCCATGGTCAGCTGGCTACTCCTTCTGCCTAGCCCCACCCTTTGTTTTCCATGTGCGGCCCCCTATCCCCTTCCTCCAGTCTTTTCAGGTATGTTGTCATGCCCCTGCCCCCTCCCTCCTGCCCTTCATGGTCTGCTATTCTCCAACTGGCCCTCCTCTCTGTCGTCTGGTATGGTCAGCTTGCTGCCCTTGCCTCTTTCCCCTCCACTCTCTGATGTCCATGTGCATGGTCCTGACCCCTCCCTGTTGTTTTCTATTGTCTGTTGGGCTGCACTGCCGTCCCCCTTGCCTGTGTGGTGTATTATGATATTGCAACCCCTGACATCTGCCCTGTGAGACTAGTCTGGTGCCCCTGCCCATCATCCTCCTGCACTCTGTTGTTCAAGTCAATGTGACTACTCCATTCCTCCTGCACTCAGTGATCCAATGTTCCATACTTTCCAACATTGTGAACTTGTTAAGAGGGAAATAAAAAAAAAAGAATCCTGGGGAATTGATTTTCCCCATTGACTTACTTTAAAAAGAGGAACTTTTAGGCAGGCGACAAATAGAATAAAGTCATTTTGGTTTGAAAAACTGATGTTCATATAAAGCACTCCTCCTCCTCCAACAACCACTCCCTCTACCTCCACTCCCATTCCTCCTCCCACACACATTGGTCTTAAGAAGCTTTTTTTTCCCCGCCTTGACCTCTTCTCTCCACCACCCTCCCGTCCTGCCTGTAAGAGGAAAGTCCTCCCCAGGCCCAGTCCCTCCGGCTCCCATTTGACTCCTGCTCCTACCCCTAAGAGTTCCCCCTCCTCTAAGGGGAACAAAAGTGGCACTCCAGCCCTCCAATCCCAAGGACACTCCTCCACCCCCTACCCAGAAGGGAAAGGACCCGCCACCTCCAAAACCCAAACCCAAGGACCCCCTCCCAAGAAGATACACCACCCACCTCACGCTCCATGAGGTGCCTGCATACCATTTCAATGATGCTCCAACCCAATGAGTGCCAATGTTGTCTGCAGTCAAGTTGGGCCTTGGACGTTGGATACTTGCATACTTTGGACTGGCCAATGGCCCTGCCTGTACATATGTTCTTAATTATGTGTTTAAGTTAACGCTTGTTCTCCAACAATATTATAGTGGTTGGTCCAGAGGTATGTGTCCTAGCTTTCTTTGCTCCTGGGTTCTTTTGCAGTCGATTTACTGTGCAGTTAGTTCTGTGTGTGTGTGGTATGTGTGTGTATGGTGTTGTGCGTGTGTGTCACTCTCCCCTCCCTCCCTTGTGTGCTAGGCGGCTGTACTCACCTTCATCAACTTCTTCGGCATTGGTGCTCCTGGACTGCCATTGCGTGTTACAGCATCGGGAAGACTTTCAGTTCTGGCTCCATGGCGGCCGCAGACTCCGCTGTGTCCCTCGAGGTGAGTGTCTCCTTTTATGTGATGTGTTTCCATCAGGCTTTTGGTGGCAGTGCTAATGCCCCAGAAATCCTGGTGGTCTGCTATGTCATAATATGGTAGGCAGATCCTTGTCTTCTGCCAGCTTGCAGTTGGCTACTGCCGTGGTCAGTGGTCATACCGCAATGGCGGTTGGGGTGGTTCATTGGCTGTCCATGGGAGGGCTCATTGCCATGCTTATAATTTGGCAGTGATTAACGCGATCCTGGCGATGTTTCTACCGCCATTGCCGGCGTGACTGTCACCTGACTGCCAATGTCATAATGACCACCTTAATTTTTTTTTTTTTCTTTTGCAGTTTTATGTAGCGCAGACTAGACCTGAAGGTACTCAATCAATCAATCGAACAAAACATTTATTAAGCTCACTACTCACCCATTAGGGTCTCAAGGCGCTGAGGGGTGGAGGGAAGGGTTGCCGTTTACTGCTCGAAAAGCTATGTCTTGAGGTGCTTTCTCAAAGTTAGGAGGTCCTGGGTCTTGCGTAGGTTGGTGGGGAGGGTGTTCCAGGTCTTGGCGGCGAGGTGGGAGAAGGATCTGCTGCCAGAGGTGGTGCGTTGGATGCGGGGGACTGTGGCGAGGGCGAGGTCAGCGGAGCGGAGAGGTCGAGTAGGTGTGTGGAAGTTTACTCGTTCGTTAAGGTAGGCTGGACCAGTGTCGTGGAGGGATTTGTGAGCGTGGATAAGGACTTTGAAGATGATCCTTTTGCTGATGGGCAGCCAGTGGAGGGATCTGAGGTGAGTGGAGATGTGTTCGTGGCAGGGGACTTTGAGGATGAGACATGCTGCTGCGTTCTGGATTCGCTGGAGTTTTTGCTGAAGCTTGGCTGTGGTACCAGCGTAGAGGGTGTTGCCGTAGTCCAGTCTGCTGCTGATAAGTGACGTTTTTCTTGTTCCTAAGGGAATCCATTTGAAAGCCTTCCGTAGCATGCAAAGGGTGTTGGAGCAGGAGTACGATATGGGGTTGATTTGCTGGGCCATGGAGAGAAATGAGTCTTAGACGATTCCGCTGTTGCGTGCGTGGTGGAGGGTGCTGGGGGTGGTCCGGGGGTGATGGGCCACCAGGAGTCGTCCCATACTGTCTTGTTGGGGCCGAAGATGATGATTTCTGTTTTGTTGGAGTTGAGTTTGAGGTGGCTTGCTGTCATCCATTTGGCATGTCGAGGAGTCCGGCATGCAGGTTTGTCTTGGCGGTGGAAGGGTTCCTGCTGAGGAAGATGATGAGCTGGGTGTCATCTGCTTAAGAGATGATGGTGATTCCGTGGGGGCGGAGGATGTTGACCAGGGGGGCCATGTAAATGTTGAAGAGGGTGTGGCTGAGGGAGGATCCTTGGGGGACCCCGCAGATGATCTTGGTGTCTAGGGACTGGAAGGGAGGGAGGCGAACTCTTTGGGCTCTTTCAGCGAGGAAGGAGGTGAGCCAGTCTAGGGCCTTGTGTCAGATTCCTGTGTCAAAAAGGCGTGCGCGGAGGATTGGTGGCATACAGTGTCGAACGCTGCAGAGATGTCTAGAAGGATGAGAGCGATGGACTCGCCCTTGTCCACTCCAGTTCTGATGCCATCTGTGCAGGCTATGAGGGCAGTTTCAGTGCTGTGGTTCTTCCGGAATCCAGACTGGGAGGCGTCAAGAGCGTTGTTTTCTTCTAGGAAGTGAGACAGTTGGGCGTTCACTATCTTCTCAGCGTCCATGGCGGGGAAGGGGAGAAGAGAGATGGGACGGTAGTTTGTGAGGTCTCCCGGGTCTGCTTTGGGTTTTTTGAGGAGCGCGTTGACTTCGGCGTGCTTCCAGATGTCTGGGAAGGTTGCGGTGTCGAAGGAGCTGTTGATTACGGCGTGGAACTGGGGAGCGATGATTTGGCTGGCCTTGCTGAATATGTGGTGGGGCAGGGGTCTGTGGGGGAGCCTGAGTGGATGGAGTTCATGTTTTTTTTGGTTTCTTAGTCGTTGGTTGGGGTCCAGGTGTGTAGTTGGTTGGGGCGTTGTGATGTTGGTTGTGTCAGTGGTGGTGACGGTGGGTGCTGATGCTATGAAACTGTTGTGTATGTCTATGATTTTGAGGTGAAAGTAGTTGGAGAGGGAGTTTTGGGTGTGAGGGGATCGATGGTGCTGGATTTGGGTTTGGTGAGCTCTTTGACGATGGCAAAGAGTTCCTTGCTGTTGTGTTAGTTATTATCTATGCGTTCTTTGTAGAATGACCGTTTGATGGTCCTGATGAGTTGGTGGTGTTTGCGTATGGTTTTTATGAGGGCGGAGAAATTGGTCATTGAGGGTTCTTGGCGCCATGCTTTCTCAATTTTACTGCGTTCTCGTTTGGAGGCTTAGAGTTCTGTGGTGAACCAGGGGGCGGTTTTGATGGTGCGGGTGTTTTTGTTTCTTTTCAGTGGGGCGCAAGTTGTTAACCATTGTGTGAGGTTGTGTGCGGCAATCGTGGGGTCGTTGGTGATGGGGGGTGGAGCTTGTGTGAGTTTAGCGCTTAGGTGTTCTTTGGAGACTTTGTCCCACTTTCGGTAGGGTGCGATGTGTTGTCGTTGGTGAGTGGGGGGTTTCATGAAGGAGAAGTGGACGCAGTGGTGGTCAGTCCAGTGGAGTTCTGTGGTGTGCGTAAAGGTGACGTGGTTGCTGGAGGTGAAAATTGCATCAAGCGTGTGTCCTGTTGAGTGAGTGGGTGAGGTGACCAGTTGCTTGAGTCCGAGGTTTGTAAGGTTGTCTAGCAGGGTTGTGGAGTTGCGGTCGTAGGTGCTTTCCAGGTGAAAGTTGAGGTCACCAAGGAGTATGTAGTCTGTGGAGGTGAGGGCGTGGGAGCTGATAGTATCAGCAATGGCATCGCAAAATGGGGGGGGTCCTGGTGGTCTGTAAATGAGGGTTCCTCTAAGGGTGGTGTTGGCGTTGATGTGAATTAAAAAGTGTAGGTGTTCTGCGCTGTCTAGGGTATTTGTTGGTGTTGGTGGAGATTTTGATGGTGTTTTTGTGTATGATGGTGATACCTCCTCCTGGCTTGTTTATGCTGTCTCTACGGGAGATTTTGTAGCCTTCTGGGATGGGTATGTTTCCGTGAGGAAGGCGATGTCAGGGGAGTATGTTGTGATCAGGTCCCAGAGCTCTATGGCATGCTTGGGGACGGAGCGGGTGTTTAGGAGCATGTAGTTAAGGTAGTTGTGGGGGTTGTTGTTGTTGTGGTGTGTGTTGGTGTTGTTGTGGTGCGTGCTGGGGTTGTGGTGTGTGTTGGTGTTGTTGGAGTTTGTGTGAGTGCAGGAAAAACGGCATGAGTGGCATGTGAATGGTCCATGTGTCTGCTTGGGGTTGGCCTGGGCGCAGGCGGGGTGCTGTCCTGGGTTGAGGGTGTGGAGTTGAGGGCCAGGGGGACCGGCGATTGGTGTGGTCAAGGCACAGACGGGAACAGACGGGCTTGCCACTGGCGCACCTGCGCACGGCCACACAGCGGCCACCATTAAGAAGGGGAGGTGGAAGGGTGGAGCAGCTGGGAGGCAGGAGGGAAGGGCCAATGGGGGCGCGACAAATCTGTAAGTTTGTGGTGGTCTGCTGCATGCTGCACAATTTGGCTCTCAGACGCCATGTGCACTATCTGCGTGAGGAGGGGGGTGACAATGTACATGTGGCAGCAGTAGACACCGAGGACAATGAGGAGGAAGAAGAGGAGGATGTCGATAACAGGACACATATCATTCTGCAGTACTTCCAATGCCACTCAGGTAAGACTGTTGATCTATAAATGTCTCCATTTTAGTAAAGTGCTGTGTGGCTGTAGTGTTGTGCCAGTTACTACCTTTGCATCACAATTGACTGTCACATATGTCTTCCCTTATTGCAGGTGTTGGTGTGGTTACAACAGTGTACTGATGTCATGATTACTGACTGCTGAGACACATTTGTTGGATGGATTGACGCATGAAAGGACATTTGCAGTTCAATACAGTTCAATTCATTGCACATTTCTATCTGATAAAGCACTATTACTCCAGTTGTGTTCAAGGGTGTTTATTTGACTTTTAGCGAAACATTTGGAAGTGCAATTGAGTTGGATGATGGTTGGGAACAGTCCAGTGTATGGGGCCAGTCTGTTTGTAGCACAGGTCCAGTGTCCAAGGGGCCATAGAAAGAGGAGCAATGGCAGTCCAAAGTGAACAAGGTGATTCAGTGGAACACAAGGGGGACATTCTTGAGGGGTTCATTTCCTGGCGGTGGTCTCGGTCTTGGCAACTGTCTGGATCGGAGGGAAAGTTTGGGGGTGGTTCACCTTCTGCAAAGGGAGGGGTGCTGATGGCCTGTGAGTCCTGTGGCAGGGCCTCCTGTCCACTAGCTGCAGCAGATGTGGAGGGCTGGTCAATACACTGGCTAGTGGTGGGTGCCCGCTGGTGTGCTGTGTACTCCCGCATGATGTTCGCCATGTCACTCAGCACCCCTGCAATGGAGGCCATGGTGGTATTCAAGGACTGCAATTGTTGCATGACTTCCTGGTGGTGTTCCCCCTGCAGCCGCTGGTTCTCCTGAATGATGTTTAATACCTGACCCTTACTGTCCTGGGATTATTGCCATGCCCCTAAAACATTTGTGAGTGCCTCCTGGGCAGTCGGTTCCCTGGGCCTATCCTTCCCACTGTGCACTCCTGTCCTCCGACTGTCCCTGGCCCCTTGTACCTGTGTCCCATGAAGGGTGTGCCCATTCCCACTGACACCAGGACCTTCAATGTCTTGCCTGTGTGGAGCTGACTCGGGTCCCTTTACTGGTGGGCATATTTTTTATTGACATGTCCTGGGGAAAGAGGCTTGGGGTGTTGGCTGACTGCAATGGTGTTTGAGTCTAGTGGGGGGGGTGGACTGGCTTCGGGATGTGGTTGCCGACTGACAAGTGGTCCCAGATGGGCCAGGGAGTTCATCCAGATCAAGACTTCCAGAGTTGATGACATCACTGAGGGGATCGTCTGGTGGGGGACTGGGTTGCCGTGGCACCTCCTCGCCACTGACATTGGCTGCGGCACCTGTGGGGACGTGAGTGATTTGTTAGGGTAATTGTCTGTCACATATTGTGCATTTCTACCTTTCCAAATGATTTTGGTGTTGTCCTCCCAGCTTTGGTAGTGTATGGGATTGGTAGTTCTCCATGCTGTCCATGCATTGGTGGTGGGTGTGCATGCTGAGATGGGAGGGATGTGCTTGCAGTGTGTATGGCATGCAGGGGTAGGCATTTAGGTGTGATAATTGGGGTGGTGCACTGTGTGGGATGGAGTGGGGTGAAGGGAGTCAGGGTGAGGGGATGAGTTGGCATGCAGGTATGGGGGTGGTGGTAGGTTGGTAATGGTGACTCACCGGTGCCCATTCCTCTGGGTACACCAGTGAGGCCCTCAGGATGCAGTATTGCTAAGACTTGCTCCTCCTATGCTGTCACCTGTGGGGAAGGAAGTAGGGGTGCACCACCAGTCCTTCTGATGGCGATCTGGTGACTTGCTGCAATGGAATGCAACTTCCCCTGTAGATCGTTTAACTTCTTCTGATTGTCATCACTTGTGCGTGGATGTTGTCCCATGGTGTTCACCCTGTCCACGATCCTCTGCAATAGCTCCAGCTTCCTGGCAATGGAGATCTGCTGTACCTGTGCTCCAAACAGCTATGGTTCTACCCTGACTATTTCCTCCACCATAACCTGCAACTCCTCGTCAGTGAAATGCGGGTGCCTTTGTGGGGAAATGGATGTGGTGTGGTGTGTGTTGTGCAAAGGCTGTTGAGTAATGTGGCGGGTTGTGTGGTGTGTGGTGCGTGATGGATGGATGGGGATTTGTGGTGTGTGTGCAGTTATCTCTGGGAGTGGCGTGGCAAGGTGTATCGGTCTTCTCATGTTTACAAAGGTGTGTGGGTGATGTGGGGGTGTTTTATGGTGCTGTTGGTAAGTGTGTGGGGTGTGTTTATTTGTGTCAGGTATGGGTTTTTGGTTCTGGCCAATGTTGTCTTGTTTAGTTTTTGAGTGGCCATTTCATCCGCGGTGGTGTGCACCGCCAATGGTTTACCACTGTTGTATGTCCGCTGTGGTGATTCGTGGGTCATTATTTGGAGGGCATTGTTTTGGTGGCGTAACGGCATGGGTGGTAGTTCCAATAGTTTATCGTGTTCGTTGGAACTGGCTGATTTGTGGTTGTGGCTGGTTTCTGTCAGTTTGGTGTATGTGTGTCATTATCTGCTTTTTCTTCCCGTTTATATAACCTGTTGGGAGTGCGCTTTCACATGAGGACAACTTCGTTTTTGATAATTAACCGGCCTGTCCAGCCGGGAAGGCAGCACCACTGCACATCGTAGCAGGTCTGTGTGACTAAAAATGGATTGTCACATAAGAGCAATCAGGTTGGGTTATTCACAGCAAATCTGACAATTTTACTTTGGATTCGCCTACAAAGGTTTTGCACTTTGGGTCATTATTTCGTTTGGCTCCAGCAACCCACTTGGGGCAAAATGAAAAAATTGCAGGACCACCACAACCAGCATGCACTGCTCACTTGAGAGGCCCACTGGGGCGGACTAGTATTTAAAGAGACTAATCAGGTGCCTGTAATTAGACAAGCTGAAGCCATGCCGGTCTTTTCAGTAAGAAAGAGATGCCTGGAACACCTCCAGCACTGGCTGCACCTACGAGGGTGAAACACTTTTATATTTTTCTCAGCTGAAGAAAGGATTGACCTTGAAACACGTGTCCAGAGATGATTTTATAACTTAAGGCCGGGAATAATGAAACTGCTTAAAGAATTCACTGTGAGTTGCTGGCTTTGCTTTTTCTTCCCGTTTATATAACCTGTTGGGAGTGCGCTTTCACATGAGGACAACTTCGTTTTTGATATATATATATATATATATATATATATATATACAAAACACAGTTGTCCCCGGACAAAAGCACACTCCCAACAGGTTGAAGTTTTTATTTAATTTCAGAAAGCAGCAAAATCAGTCACCTTCAAAGAATTCTTTATATTTCCCAGTCCTTACACATTTCAGACATCTCGTCCTTGATCACAGGCCACATGTTTGGATTGAGCAAATAATTGCAGGCACCTGGGGCCAGATGTAGGTACAAAAAAATTAGCGACTCGCAATTTGCGAGCATGTGGGACTCGCAATTTGCGTGTCGCTAACTGGAATGCAGGTAGAAAGTGCGCGAACAAATTGCGACTCGCACCCGGAGTCGCACCGCTGATAGCGAGTCCACTGTTTGCGAGGTCGCTTTTTGCGACCACGCAAAAAACGGACTCGCAATTTGTGAGTGGGTGTCGCAAATAGTGACTGTGCTGAAAATTGAAAGCAGGTGCTGCAGAACACTCCAGAAACCACTCCAGAACACTCAGGAAAACACTTCCTGCCACATGATGATGACATCACAGCCAGGAAGTTTACAAATACACCTGGGGGGAGGGAAGACCACAACCTTTTTTAACTGCAGCACAGCTAACAGAGCACCAGCAACCATGGCTGACACTCCCAGGAAGAGAAAGCTCAAGTTTGCAGAGAAGGAGCTGGAGGTACTGACGGATGAGTGCTGTCAGCACCATGATGAGCTTTTTGGGAAGGCAGCCCTCAATGTGCCAGACTCTGACAAAAAACGAATTTGGCAGGAAATCCAGGAGAAGGTAAACTCCCTGGGGGTCAGCCACAGGAGTGTGGATGAACTAAAGAAGAGGTGGTACGACCTCCGCTCCTGGACCAAGGAGAGGGTGGCAGAAAGGCTCCGGGAGATGAGTGGCACAGGAGGGGGACCATCTTCCTTACCACCACCCACACCCCTGGAGGAAAGGGTTGAGGAGACCCTGGAGCCGGAGGCTGTTACTGGAATTGGAGAACTGGACACCTCTGAGCCTGGACCATCAACCGGTGAGTACCATGTGATATGCCTGTACCCCCAACAATGCCATACCCTCACCCACCATGTACACAGGGGCATGCACAACCAAGATAGCTCCATGTCAGAGTAGCAAACACCAGAATGATGCATTATGGGCAATGTAGTCAAGTAGGCACTTAATAGGCAAATGTTTATTAGGAAGTGTTTAACAGATAGTAGACACTGACAGTGTTTTCCCCATGTCCCACAGGTCTCCCTCAAGACACCCCCACCAGCCAAAGCAGCCAGGTGCCAATAGTCAGCCAGCCCCAAGAGGAGACAACAGGACCAGCCACCACTCCCACCTGCAACACAAACACCATCCCCTCTCTGGCAACACCTGTTGCAACAGTGGTCTTGGAGCCTGCACCAGGTACAATCCGGAGTGCCACATCAGACATCACAGGGCCTCCACCTCTGCGCAGGCGACACAGGATGATGAGAGCAGGGCAGCAGGCAGAGTCAGGGCTTCCATCCACAAAACCAACAGAGGCCCAACTGCTACGGGGTCAGCGCCTGCAAAATCAACAGTTAGGGCGGATTAGTGGGGTTCTGCAGCGCTTTGAGAGGAACCATGCCAACAGCATGCAGCATGTGCATGCACAACTGGAGGTCATTGAGGACAACACTGGTGACCTAACCCTGTCAATGCGCAAACTGGTGGCTGGACTGCTAACGCAGAGTGAGGGTGCCTGGCGCGGGGACCGCCAGCTGCTCCAAAGGCTGGACAGGATGGCCTCCTCTATTGTCAGACTGGCAGTGAACACAACGGGGCTGTCAAGGAGAACAGTCAGCCTCCAGGTTGACATGGGCCACTTTGCGGGTGATGTGGCACGGGGACTGGGCCGGATCACCCATGCAATAGACCTTATGGATGCACGGCAGGTGTCCAGGGGTACAGGTGACACCCCACAAGACAGTGAGGAGGGCTCCACTGTCAGCAGTGTCTCTGCTGGTGACACCAGGGTGCTACGGAGTGGGATTACAAGGCAGAGCACTGCTGAGCAACCTGGTACCAGCCAGGCTGGCCGAGGCCGCTGTAGGCTGTGAGCTGAACACTGTCCCTGATGTTGGGGCACATGATGGCAATGTATCCCATGCCAGGTGGTCATTTGAAGTCCCTGAACAGTTTTTCCTTGTATATAGTTTGGTTTTTGCACATATTAAATCATTTGTTCGTTACACTTAACACATGGAGTGTTTGTTCTATTGGTGAGTTTGGTAGAAGTTGGCACGTACCTTCCAAAGTATTGGGTTGCAATGTGTTCCCGTCTCAGTCTGCCTTGATTTGCGATGCTCCTATCCCCATGATGACAATGTGGTTGCTCTTGCTCTTCATCCTCAGAATCTGGGTCTGCAGGGGTGAGAGGTGGGCCACATCGGGTGGCAATGTTGTGCAGGATAGCGCATGCGACAACTATTTTGAAAGCCGTTATGGGGGTATACTGGAGGGCACCTCCACTTCAGTGGAGGCATCTGAACCGTGCTTTCAGCAGTCCGAAGGTTCTTTCAATCAAGTTCCTGGTCCTCTTATGTGCACTGTTGTATCGCCTCTCACATTCATTGCTGGGTGTTAAGTACGGAGTCAGTATCCATGGCCATAGTGCATATGCACTGTCACCTGTTGGGCACAAAACGTGCACTGTTAGCAAGTCGTGGTTGGTTTGCACATTGATCTGTGTGCATGTCTACAAGGTGCATGCAGCTCTACCTAGGAGGTATCCGTCTCCAAACTCCCCACATTCCAGGAGTTGGTGTATCCCACTGTGCCTAAAAATGTAGGAGTCATGAGTACTGCCTGGAAATTTGGCAACCATGTCAGTGATGACATAATGGGCTTCACATACCACCTGAATATTGAGTGAGTGGGTACACTTTCTATTGCAGAACAGATATTCCAGGTTTGCAGGAGGGCATATCTGAATATGTGTCCCATCTACACACCCTATGACATGGGGAAAGTTGGCAATTCGGTAAAAGTCTAACTTGGTGCTGTTAATTTCTGCCTCATTCCTGGGTAGGTATATGTATCGGGACATGTGTGTGAGTAAGGCATCTAGGAATGCCCTGAGGAACCTTGACAGTGCACTTTGGGATACCCCACCTGCCACAGCAATGACCCCCTGATAGCTCCCCGAGGCCAAGAGGTGCAGTGAGCATAGCACTTGCACATGCGTAGGGATGGCGCAGCCGCGCACAGTCTGGTGTTCTAGCTGTGGTTTGAGTAATTCTATTAAATCTAGTATAGCTGCGCTGCTAAGTCTGTATTTGTCATATATTTCCTCCTCAGTTTGCTGGAAAAGAGTCTGCCTTGTTCTGTAAATCTTCTCCTGTCTCTGGCTCCTCCTCCTCCTCTGCTGGGCTGCGTGGGCTCTCCTCCTCACTGCTATCAGGTATATCTCCGCCATCTTGTGTAACCCAGATGCCTTCTGGGTCCCCTTTTATACTTTGGTAATGATTACTACCTGCTCTGAGTTAGTGGTAAATTGGACATGCAAACTGGGCTTTTTGCGACTAGTCGCAATTTGCGAGTTGCTATTGCATATGGTTTGCGACTCGCAAATTGCGACTTCCTATTAGTGGGTCGCAATATGGGGTCGCAAATTTTGAGAGTCGGTAACGGCTCGCATCGCATTTTGCGAGTCGGAAATGGGATTTTTGTATCCCATTTCCAATTTTGCGGAGTCGCAAATAGCGATTCGGGCCATTTGCGACTCGCAAAAGTTTGCTACATCTGGCCCCTGATTCCTTCATTAAATACTCTGGTAAGTGGCACATTGCATTTTGGTAAAGGTAGTCCTGCATGTTTATATTGTATCTTTAGTAGATACACATCTTTGCCTAATATATATATATATATATATACTTATACTAAATAGATCAAACAACCGTCCTACTATATATATATGTATGCAATATATGTATTTCCAATATTTTCTATGGAAACTAGGGCCTAATTATAAATAACTAGTGTAACTAGTGGCGACCTCCTCTAGGTACTCTATCTATCTATCTATCTATCTATCTATCTATCTATCTATCTATCTATCTATCTATCTATCTATCTATCTATCTATCTATCTATTGAGATATATGCATCTATTGATCTATTGATCTATCTATCTATCTATCTATCTATCTATCTATCTATCTATCTATCTATAGATATATATATATATATTTATAAATACACACACACATACATACATACATACATACATACCACGCAGCCCCCCCACACCCCGGCAACCACCACCTCCCAGGGGCAACATACAGAATTATTGATATGGGGGTCCTATGAACTCCCCTGGCCACCACTTACCTGGGGCAACATTTAAAACAAGGGGGGGCATGCAGCCCCCCAGGTGGAACCATGCCCTGGGGACCGCCATGCCCAAGGGCGGGCTAGCACCTGCTGCCTTCCAAAATGCCCACCCTTGGGAGGTGGCTGTTTGCTTTTGCTTGGAGGAGCTGACAGTTACCACCAAGCAAAAGCAAACATAACTCCTATTTCAGCAATCAGGAGCTGTCAAACAGCTCCCACTTACTGAAAGTGGAGTTTTCATCTCTTTCCCTGCATGCAACTATGCACACACAAAACTGGGCTGAGAACAAAACAGAAAGCAGTGTGAAGAAGAGAAAGGAGGGCAGCAGGCACACACAAAACCGGGCTAAGCAGAAAGCAGTGAGAAGGAAGGAGAGGCAGACAGCCGGCATGCACAAAAATAGGAATTGCGCACGTAGAAAGCAGTGAGAAGGAGGGAGAGGCAGGCAGCAGGAATGCACAAAACCAAACTGATTGCAAGGAGAAAGCAGTGAGAAGGAGGGAAAGGAGGACAGCAGGCACAGACAAAACTAGGCTGAGAAGGAGGGAAAGAAGGACAGCAGGAAAGCACAAAATCCGACTGACAGCAAAAAGAAAGCAGTGAAAAGGAGGGAGAGCCAGGCAGCAGGCACATAATAAAAATGGGATGAGCACAAGCAGAAAGCAGTGAGAAGGAGTGAGAAAGAGTCAGGCAGCAGGTACACATAAAGCTGGGCTGAGAGTAAGCCGAAGGCAGTGAGACGGAGGGAGCGGCAGGCAAGCACAAAACCTGGCTGAGTTCAAGTAGAAAGCAGTGCAAACGGGGATAAGGAGGGCAGCAGGCATTCACGATCTCAGGCTAGCGCTAGCAGAAAGCAGTGGGAAGGAGGGAGAGACTGCCAGCAGACATGCACAAAGCTAAGCTGAGAGCAAGGAGAAAGCAGTGAGAGGGAGGAGGAGAGAGGCATACACAAAACAGGGATTAGTGCAAGGAAAAAGCAGTGAGAAGGAGGGAGCAAGCACGCACAAAACTGGGCTGAATGCAAGCCAAAAGCAATGAGAGGGAGGGAGAGACAGGCAGCAAGCACACATAAAACAGGGCTGAATGCAAGCAGAAAACAGTGAAAAGGAGGGAGAGGGAGGCAGCAGGCACGCACAAAACTGAGCTGACCACAAGCTTAAAGCACTGAGAAGGAGGGAGAGGCAGCCAACAGGCATGCACAAAATTGGGCTGAGAGCAAGGAGAAAGCAGTGAGAAGGAGAGACATGCAGGCAGCAAGCAATGACAAAACAAGACTGAGCGCAAGGAAGAAGCAATAAGAAGGTGGGAAAAGAGGACAGCAGGATGCACAAAACTGGGCTGAGAGCAAGGAGAAAGCAATGAGAGTCAGGCAACAGGCACACACAAGACTGGGCTGAGCGCAAGCAGTGACAAGGAGGGAGAGGCAGACAGCAGGTACACAGGAAACTGGGCTAAGAGCAAAGAGAAAGCAGTGAGAAGGAGGGAGAGGCAGGCATCAGGTATGCACAAAAACAGTCTGAGTGCGAGCAGAGAGCAATGAGAAGGCAGGAGAGGTAGGCAACGGGCATGCACAAAACAAAGCTGAGAGCAAGGAGAAAACAGTGAGAAGAAGGGAGAGGCAGGCAGCAGGCACACACACAACTGGGCTGAGTGCAAAAAGAAAGCAGTGAGAAGGAGCGAGAGGGAGAGAGGAAGCAATCTCAAAACTGGAGAAAGCATTGAGAAAGACAGAGATGCAGGCTGCAGGCAAGCACAAAACCGGACTGAGCATAAGCAGAAAACATTGAGAAGGAGGAAGAGGCAAGCACCATGCATGGACAAAGCTGGGCTGAGCACATGGTCAAAGCAATGAGGAGGAGGGAGAGACAGGTAGCAGCATGCACTAAACCAGGCTGAGAGCAAGCTGAATGCAGTGAGAAGGAGGGAGAGGCAGGCAGCAGGCACACACAAAACTGGGCTGAGTGCAAGAAGAAAGCAGAGAGAAAGAGGGAGAGGCAGGCAGCAAGCACACACAAAACTAGGCTGAGTGCAAGCAGAAAGCAGTGAGAAGGAAAGAGGAGCAGGCAGCAGGCACTGACAAAACCGGGCTGCGCACAAGGCCAAAGCAATGAGATTGAGGGAAAGGAGGGCAGCAGGATGCACAAAACCATGTTGAGAGCTAGGAGACAGTTGTGAGAAGGAGGGGAGGCAGGCAGCTGGCACACATACAACTGGGCTGAGCGCAAGCAGAAAGCAGTGAGAAGTGGGTCAGGGCAGAGTTTGCGGAGTTGTGCTATGCGGAGGACTGCGAAGTGCCCAAAACACTCCGCTGCGCTAGATGGTGTTCCACAAGTAGTGGAGTGTGCTAGGTTGCACCTTTCGCACTGATTTTCAGTGCCAGGCGTTTGTCCTGCACTGAAAACTAAGTGTGAATGGCTCCCTGGGCAGTGCAAGAGGGTGCTGCTTCTTTTCTGCCACTCGAGTTGATTTTCTCGAGCGGCAGTTACCTCAACGTGAATGGAAGGTTTCTCAACACAAGCAGTCGAAACCATACTGCGACTGCTCGCATTGGGAAATCTCGCTGGGATGTGGTCTTGACTAAGATTTTCCTTGCTCACGGTCGCAAACTCACTGTTGAGGATCGCACGTGAGGAAAAACCTTTGCTCCTCTCCACTACACAGAGGGGGTCATTCCTACCCTGGCGGTCCGAGACCGCCAGGGTAGGGGACGGAGGAAGCACCGCCAACAGGCTGGCGGTGCTTCTGGGGCTATTCTGACCGCGGCGGTAAAGCCGCGGTCAGAAAAGGGAAGCCGGCGGTTTCCCGCCGGTTTCCCGCTGCCCCTGTGAATCCTCCACGGCGGCGCTGCAAGCAGCGCCACCATGGGGATTCCGACCCCCTTCCCGCCAGCCTGGTTCTGGCGGTTTTCACCGCCAGAACCAGACTGGCGGGAACGGGTGTTGTGGGGCCCCCTAACAGGGCCCCACATTGATTTTCAGTGTCTGCTTGGCAGACACTGAAAATCGCGACGGGTGCAACTGCACCCGTCGCACACCAGCAACCCCGCCGGCTCCATTCTGAGCCGGCTTCCTCGTTGCTGGTGCTTTCCCGCTGGGTGGGCGGCCTTTTGGCGGTCGCCCGCCAGCCCAGCGGGAAAGTCAGAATGACCGCCGCGGTCTTTTGACCGCGGTACGGTCTTCTGGCGGTTCCCGCTTGGCGGGCAGCGATCGCCGCCCGCCAAAGTAGGAATGAGGGCCAGAGTTTTCAGAACTCTGCGCTCTATGCTGAACGCAAAGTGGGAAAAACTCTGCAAACTCCATGAGCGGAGTGGACTTCACTGCTCACCCCTAGGGGGAAGGAGAGAGGCAGAGAGCAGGCAATCTAAAAACTGGGCTGAGAGCAAGCTGAAAGCACTGAGAAAGAGGGAGATGCATGCTGCAGGACAGCACATAACCGAACTGAGCACAGGCAGAAAACATTGAGAAGGATGGTACCAGGATGGTACCAGGCAAGGACAAAACCAGGCTGAGCACAAGGACAAAGCAATGAGGAGGAGGGAGAGGCAAGTAGCAGGCATGTACAATACCAAGCTGAGAGCAAGGAGAAAGCAGTGAGAAGGGGGGAGAGGCAGGCTGCAAGCGTGGACAAAACCAAACTGAGCGCAAGCAGAAAGCATTGGGAAGGAGGGAAAGGCAGACAGCACACATGAACAAAACCGGGCTGAGCACAAACAGAAAGCATGGAGAAGCAGGCAGAGGCAGGCAGCGGGCATGCACAAAACCAGGCCGAGTGCATGGAGAAAGCAGTGAGAAGGAGGGAAAGGAGGACAGCAGGCACACACAAAACTGGCCTGAGAGCAAATAGAAGGCAGTGAGAAAGAGGGAAGGCTAGCAGCAGGCATGCAGAAAATGGGGCTGAGAGCAAGAAAAAAGCTATGAGAACAAGCAAAATGCAAGCTCCAATTTTTGTGTGCCTTCCCTTTGTTTTTTCCTTGAAGGCTTTTCCCCATGTGTGGTTGAATGCACACACATGAGTTAGATGTACCTGGAGGGTTGGCCACAGGGCCTGGCTACAGGCCAGGCTATGTGGTCAACCCCCTTGGTGCATTAAAAAAACATAGATATTGCCTGAAAACACAAAGGTTATAGGGATGTTATAGTTAAGAAATAAAATAATAAAAACCTTAGAAATTCATTAACCAAAGGTTATAGGGACACTACCGTTAGGTACTGAATTTACTCACACAAAACCATAGAAATTCAGCAGTTATATATACGAGCCCTAACTATAATTTATGCCCCCCCACAGTTCACTGCGTATGACCTCACATATTATATAATTTGTGACATAGTCAGTAACATCACTGATGACATCAGTGATGACATCTCAAATGACTTCACTGATTATATCACTGGTGACATCATCCACCTAGAAACTCTTACACACCACTCACACATAAATGCAAAACCTCTCAAACACCCATTGACACACCACACTACTACTCACATACCCATTCGACACAAATATAGATATACACAACACACTCACTCGTAAAATGCACACACACACCCATTCAGTTACTCATGTAGCCAGTCACACACACCACTCACTTTGCCATGCAATTACTCACACACTGACTTATACACCCATAAACAATTCAGACTGCTATGCAGCCACCTACACAGGTAATACAATCTTCACTTCTTCTTCTTCTACAAATACTAAGAAACCCCCTCACTCACAAATAGAAGTACTCACACATTCACTTGTTTACCCATACATCTACACAGAAACCACTCAATCAGTAAAACAGCTACTGACACGGCCACTCACACAATTGTAAAGCCATTCACACAACCACTCACATACAAATACAGACACACACATATCCACTCAGATGTCATAATGACAAATACTATCACTGATCAGTAGCTGTGGAAGAGTACTAGGTTAACTTATGCAATCCCTGTGTATGCATCGTTAACTCATGTAAACATTTTTCACACACTTACACACACTGGATGATCTCATCAGTGATGTCATTTGAGATGCCATCAGTGATGTCACTGCCCAGGTCATTAGTGATGTAATATGTGAGGTCAAAAGCAGTGCATTGTGTGGGGCATAAGTTATAGTTAACTGCTGAATTTCTATGGTTTTGTGCCAATAAAGTCAGTACTTAACGATAATGTCCCTGAAACCTTTGGATTTTTCAGTGAATATATTTGTATATTCACTGAAAAAAACAAAGGTTACAGGGACGTTATAGTTAGGTTCTGAATTTACTAAACCATAGAAATTCAGCAGTTATAATTACATGAGCTACCATGAACTTGCACCCCCATAATGCACTGATTATGACCTCACATATTACATAATTAATTACATGGTCTGTACTTTGCCCCCGGGACCCGGCCCACTGGGGGCTTCAAAAAACAGCACAGGAGCCCATGCTCCTTAAAAACAAAATTGTCCTAAATTATGCAAATTTGCAAATATATATATTTTTTAATGTTTTGTTTCCCTGCAGTGTCCCTCTGGGACCTCAGCACCAGAACTAAGGGGTCAGGGTTTCTCTACCCTAGCCCCTTTTTCTTTTTTCACCTTTTTCTGAGGGACTCAGCTCCAGCTGAGTCCCAAATGGCTGCCAACACTTCCTGGTTGAAGTGTTGGCAGCCCATCACTGTACATTTCCCTGCCCAAGCTCATCATTATTCGCAAAATCATTGTGAGCAGAGATATCCACATTTGGATTTCCTTTAATTTCTCAAAAACTACTAAAGGGATTTACACCAAATAAACAAAGGTGTAATCTGCATTCTGAAAGCCACCTTTCTGCCATATTCCGTCCAGAGGTTTGGGCTGTGATCGTGTTTTAAGGTCCTATGAGAATTTAAATGGGAAATGAAACTTTTTTGACCCCCTTTTTCTCGGCCTCTGCTTGTCGGATCACCCTGAAACTTTCAGTGAGCAAATAGAATCACTGACACCCTTTGTTTGGATTTTTTTAAAAAGATTTGTCAAATGGTGCCAACGATATAGGCAAGTCAAAAACAACTTTTTCTATTGAAACATGATCCTAACTATAACTACCTAGTATTGATCGCCACTAAATAATATGTATATGTATATTGTATTGTAATGTATTTATATAGTGCTTACTACCCCTGTCGAGGCGTCGAAGTGCTTTTCGATGAGTAACATACTACTCTGGAACCCAACAAGAATTAGTGATGGATTAGTATAGTTAAATAATGAGTACAGTTTTAGTATTATTATGAGTTAATTTGAGCCGCAGATATGAGAGTTTGTTAGTTAGATTGACTGGAGTAATGGAGGGGTGGAGGAAGAAAGAAATCCAGAAGTGTTAATTGGGAGTATATCCTTCATTTACTCAACCCAAAGGCTTGGGATGAGTAAAGGGGGGCAGAGGGGGAAGAGTATGTGGAAGGGTTAGGGGGAGCATAGTAGCAGGGTGAGATAAATGTAGGAGAAATTAGTAGGGTTGTGTGGGAGGTCACAGTAGTAGAGTGAGGTTTGGTGAGTTAGATGTGGAAGCGGAGGGAAGAGCTTAGGCAGAGATATTTAGGAGATGAAAGTAGTAGAAGGGATTTGGGATGAGTCAGAGTGAGAATGGAGGATAGTTTAATAGAGAGATGACATATGATGATGAGTAGATAAGTGTGATAAGATGAGAGCAAAAATTCATAGATAGCTAGTATAACTACCCACCCAGGAGCCATGCAATGATCCACGAACATACCAAGCACAGAAACAACATATACACATACATACATATATATATACACACACACATGCACATGAATACACATACATATGAACATACAATACATAATTAGAACCATGGGTAAAAAATACTTAGTCAAACAGGTTTAAAGAGTGTGTGTGTATTTTATTGTTATGACATAGTAGCAATACATATTTTCTAAAGAAACTATAAATAAATAGAAATATACATATAATCTGAAAAACATATTTAGCAACATAGGCATATGCAGTTCATAGTTGTTTGAATAAGGTGGTTATGAAGGAAAGAGCCAACTTTTGAGTAGTTTTCTGAAGACAAGAAAGTTATCTGTGGCTCTTATAGTTAGGGGTAATGAATTCCATAGTTTGGCTGCTTGGACTGAGAAGGATGTACCACCTATAGTCTTTTTCTTGTATGGTGGTGTTCTAAGGCGGAGTGCCAATCTGGAGCAGAGGGTTCTTTGTTGGATGTATTTGGTAATTTTCTTTCTGATAAAAAGCGGTCCTGTTCCATGTATAGCTTTGTGGGTGATACAAAGCAGCTTGAAAGTGCATCTTCTGGCAAAGGGTAACCAGTGTAGTGCTCTCAAGGCAGGGGAGATGTGGGCTTGCGGCTTTATATGTAATAGTAGCCTGGCTGCGGAATTCTGGATACGTTGTAGTTTTTTCATAACAGATAGAGATGATCCATGGTAGAGGCTATTGGCATAATCCAGTTTGGATAGTACAAGCGAGATAGTAGCTTGCACCTTGTGTGGAAATCCGAGGTGGAGGAAGATGCGTCGTAAAGTCTTCTAGGTGATGAAGCTTGTGTGTGCTAATTTGTCTACTTGGGCATTCATAGTTAACTTGGAATCCATGGTGATTCCTAGGTTTTTAACTTCCTTGGATAATTGAGGAGGTGGTCCGAGATCCTCAGGCCAGACGCACAGAGGGTCATAATTTTTCCAGTCACCACATATGAGTATTTCTGTTTTAGAGGTATTTAGTTTGAGATGGCTCCAGGTCATCCACTGATCAACGGCTCTGAGGCAACTGAAGATTTGTGAGTTTTCAATGTGTTTGTAGCATGTGAGATGGAAATCATTGATCAGTTCTGGTAAAGATATCATGTAGATGTTGAAAAGCAAAGGTGAGATGATTGACCCTTGGGGGACCCCTGCTTTTATGAGGTAGGGTTCGGATGAGAAGGGGGGCGAGTGGATGATATTCGATCTTTTTTGAAGATAGGAAGTAATACTGTCGAGAGCACTCCCTTGTATGCCGGCTTTGTGGAGTCTTTGACTTAGGGTGTCATGGTCAACCGTATCAAAGGCAGCTGAGAGGTCCAAGAGAAGTAGTGCAGCAACTCCATTTCGGTCGACTGTGTTTTTAAGATCGTCCCAGATTGCCATGAGTGTCGATTCAGTGCTTCTTCCTAGGCGGAATCCAGTTTGGAAGTCTGAAAGTATCGAATTGTCTTCAATGAATTGTGACATCTGGGCGAATGGTGCTCTTTCTATCAATTTGCCCCGGAAAGGTCCATTTGTGATTGGTCTGTAGTTGTTGGGGTCTTGCGGGTCTAGGTTTGTTTTCTTTAATAAAGGTCGTATGTATGCCTTTTTCAGGTCTACAGGAAAAGTTCCTGAAGTTAAAGAGTTGTTGAGGATTCTTCTTACAAGTGTGGCAGCAGAAGTAGATAGAAGGATGTTCTTGAAGATTTGTGGTGGGCAAGGGTCAGAAGGGCAACCAGAAGGTCTGCTTGCTTTGACCAAATCCATAAATTCATCCTGGGATATTTGTTTGAAGGACTGTAGAGGTTGGGTTGGTTTATTCTTAAAGGGTATTTTAGGAAAGGGGTTGGTGCTGATGGTTTTCTTCTGTTTTAAATAAGAGTCCAATGTGTCTGCCTTGGTTGTGTGGTGAGTTGCCAATTTGTTTGTGAAATCTTGAGTAGTGGGATGACTTCCTTCCATGCATGTAGGTTTTCTAAATTCATTGAGAATTTTATAAAATTCCTTGGTTGTAGATTGAGCATTTTGAATTCTGTCTGAGTAGTATCTTTTTTTAGCTTTTTTGATTGATGATTTGTATATCCTGTTAAGTTTGTGTAGCTGGAGTTTGTCTTGACTGTTGTTTGTTTTGAGCCAGGTCCGCTGCAACTTTCTGATTTGTTGCTTTATCTTTTTAAGTTCTGTGTTTCTCCAAGGTGTTGGTTTTCTTTTGTCGTGTTTAGTTTTTCTGAGTGGTATTAGGACATCAAAAGCTTCCTCTAGCCACTCATAAAGTTTTGGTACAGAATTAATTGTATCTAGATCTGTGTTTGCTGTTAGTTGTGTTTCTAAGTGATCCAAATTGAGTTTGCTCCATGGTCGATAGGTGTATGTATGTAAGTAGTTGTGGGGCGTGTTGATTTGTGGAGTTGTATGTCGGAAAGTTATCATATGGTGGTCTGTACAGGTGATTGGTGTGATGCTATGAATAGTAACTAGTTCAGGCTTAGCAAAAATGACATCTAGGATGTGACCAGCGATGTGTGTGGGATTGTGTACAATCTGATGTAGGTTCAATGCAACTAGGCCAGTGGTGATAGCTTTTGGATGGGGCATATTGTGTTTGTCAAACCAAATGTTTAGATCCCCAAGAATGCATAGATCGGAGTACAGTGTAATAAGGTTTGAGACTGTGTCTAGAAAAGCATCTGGGAAAGTGGAGTTGTTAGGTGGAGGTCTGTAAAGGAGGAGAAAGTTACAGGAGGAAGTTGGAGTAGGGTGGCATCTGGTAAGGAGGGCTTCACAACCTTGTATGGAGACGTTGTCTGTTTTACTGAGGTTCATTGCCTGTTTGAATATAATAGCTAGTCCACCTCCTCTCTTGCCTATACGGTTTTGAGTGATGGTTTGATAGCCCGGAGGAACGGCTTCGTGCAACACTGGTACCATGTCATCTCCCAACCAGGATTCAGTTATGAATAGTAAGTCAGGTTGTGTGTCTGTGAGCAGGTCGTAGATGTGGTGCTTGTTTTTTGAGAGTGATCGAGCATTTATGAGCTGGCAGTTTAGAAAAGGTGTGTTAGTGGTAGTGTTGTTTTGTTTAGTAGAAGGGTAAGTATTGTAATGTGAGCTTGAAGCAGGAGTGTTGCTAGTTGTAATAACTGTTTGAGGCTCACAATATATAGTTATAAATATAGATAAATATATATATATCTATGTATATATATATATATATATATATATGTATATATGTTTTGGGTTTTTTTCACTGACAAAAAACAAAGGTTACATGGATTTTATAGTTATGAAATAACATTTTTTTTTTAAACATGGAAATTTACTTAAAAAATCAAAGGTTACAGGGACTTTATAGTTAGGCTCACATTTTAAACATAAGAAACCATAGACATTCACCACTTATACTCAGAGTTAACTATAACATGGGCATAAGGTAACTATATCTCATGCCCCGCCATGCACTATTTTTTCATCAAAACATTTACTGCAAATATTACATTGATATTATCAATAATGTTATCAAAGATGTCATGAGTGCTGTAATTTGTGGGGTCATTAGCAGTGCATGGCAAGGGCATGAGTTATAGTTACCTTAGGGCAATAATATATATATATATATATATATATATATATATATATACCTATATATATATGTACATATATATATATATATAGAGAGAGAGAGAGAGAGAATTGCCACTAGGTAGTTATAGTTAGGACTTTTTTTTACCATGCACAGAGCATTTTTTGTTTTGCCAGTAACTTTTGCTCCGCTTGACGGATCTTCACAAAATTTTCAAAACTTATACTTTGGTCAGTTCAACTGCTGTCTTGAAAGTTTTGGAGTGATCCGTCAAGAAGGTGCAGTGAAAAAGGGGGTCCCAAAACACATTTACCTCATTTTAAGTTAATCAGATTTTTCACATTTTTTAACACGACTACAGCCCGAACCGTTGGACATAATTACACCAAATTTGGCAGAAAGCTAGCTTTTGGTCGAAAAATTGTGCTTTTTGCGATAAATTCATTCAGTAGTTTAAGAAATATATAAGGCCAAAATATATAGATATATGGGACACAAATCCTTCACCGATCCACCACAGATCGTTCTGCGAATCCATGAATGATAGGAGGCTTCTGATTGGCTGGCTGCAACCTGAAAGGGAATTTGCGGCCCCCATTTTGTTTTTATCAGGGAATTGTCCCCAAGGCTGACATGTGGGCTGCAATTGTTATGAAGGTGTCAGTGTAGGAGTCCCCTGAACTCATAGGGTTCATGTAAATGTGGCTTATGTGTAAAATAAATAGCAAAAAAATATGTAAAATGTTTTTTTTTTTTACCTTTTTCAAAATCCACGGATCCACTACAGATTCACATGGGAGCTGCGCTGAGGCCCCTAGGAAACCTTCAGAAAGAAAATATATAAAATAAGACATACTCAGGCATTCATGCATACACTTTCACACCAAGGCATAGCCTGTTGCACTCACTTTCGCACCCTGACAGACACTGTCACACCCACTCTCACATCCAGATAGACACTGTCACATCTGCTCCAAGCCCAACAGAGACACTCTCACACCCACTCTCACTGCAAGATATACCCTCTCACAAATGGCAGGGTTGTGAGTATTGTGTTGGCTCAAATAAAGCATCCATGACAATGACAGCACTGCACCATTAAGGAGACAAATAGCTTAATCCTGTCCTTGTCCCCTGGGTTTGCAACCAAATTCTGATGTACACAAATGCCAATCCAAATGAGTCATGGTGGAAGGGTACATGGTTACCAGAAACACATGTCCATGTCTACTAAGGGTCTAACTACTGTTGTATGTAGCATAGTAATTTATATTTAAGGGAGCCATGGCAGAGTGTGTCTTGTGAGTCATGTATATGCAAAGTGACATTACATTTAGCAATGCTTGGAAAATGATTCAGTAGTAAGTCATCTGTAGTAACTATAGCGGTGACATGTATGTCAGGTTCCAGCACATATGTGTACATGTCAACCTAGCCTACCATTGTATGTCACTGAGACATCTATAATGGCCTAACTGAGTATTCCTCAACATAGGTATGCTATGGTCATTGGCAAATGATGTTTGATGTGCAATAGTTGTTCACAGTGTTCATGTGTAACATTCACAGTGCCATGTCTCACGTTCCCTCTTGCAGGTAGACCCCAAGCATACACTATTGGAGAGGTGGCAAGGTGTGATGACCCAGATGCAACCAGTGAGTCACAATCTGTATGTGTCATGTGTTGTGCAAGTGTTGTCTGTGCTGTGCTATGCGATGTCATGTACCAAGTGCATGTATGGTACTGCAAACATAACATGGGAAACATGGATATGGACTGTATGGTTGTAGTTGTGTGTAGGATGTGCATCACTAGAAATGGATTCACTGGTGGCAGCATATGCAGCAAGGGTCATGGAAATGTGGGAGACGGTACATGAGTCCAATAACAGTGATAACACTATGGACATGTGGCCGATGTTAAGGGTCCAACACATATGTGCAGGTTTGCGAGATGTTCATTATACATGTTACTGATCTGCGTGCCACGCACAGCACTAAGTAACTCAGGTCATGGTGTGATGCATAACCGTGTGACTAGTTACCTAAGATTAGCAGGAAAGTGGTCAACATACCATAATTGATATGCCAAACTTTAGACTACCTTTGTGATGTGATGCCCCATTATCTGAGTTATAGTTTTCAACATTTCTCACATATGTCATCCTCACATATCTTGTCAAGTACTTTTGGCTATTGGGATGTCCATACTACATTGACATTCAACATGCCATAATCCACAGCATCATCTACTCATGGTGATCCAGACAGTGTCCACAATGTGATGTAATAAAAACAAATGACATAAACGCACACACATATGAAATGGTGGTGCTGAGTGCTGTTATGCAACACACTGAGCATAGTTTAGGGCACATATAAAACAAGTTAATCTAGGACTATGCATCAATACATGGCACAGCTCACTAGCTACTGACCTGTGTTAATATGAGAGTTGTGTCATCATCCTCTGTGTGACATGAGTGAGTGCACCACCCAACAATTTCACATATCACATCAACTGTCATATCCAGTTTTGCATATAGCAATGTGTCCTGACATCTGTCCTTGCCATATGTGGATCTGTTGTGAGACCACATTTTACTTGCAATCTTGCTCAAATGAGTTGTTGTATGCCAACAGATCTGAGATCACTTGCACAAGCATGAGGGACACTGACAAGCAATCCAGCATAATAAGTGTAAAGTTGCATGTTCACATAGCTGAATTGTATGACAATCTTAGTCAATGGTGACATGGTCCCTTAATGATTTTCCAAGATGGATCAATGTTATTGTGCAACAAAAGCTACTCTTGATAACATGGACATGGGCAATGTAAAGAAAATATTAGTTGAGCAGATGTATGTCCCCCCAGACCTTCAGGATGTTATGGTGATTAGTGCTGGCAAATATATTCTTTCCTGCACGACAACACTCATCCCTGCAACAAAGGCCTCCTTGCAGTATGTGTGCAAAGGTTCCTGTGTTGCAGGGCTGAGTGCTTTTGTGCATGAAGGGACACCTTCTCATACATTCCCATGCACGGAAAGTGGTTGCATCTTACTATGGGTGGTTCAGGATACAGCACACATGATAAGAGGTGACAAGGAGAATGCTTTGTGACAGCTCTCCCCCTTGCATCACTCCTACCACACACATAGGTTGGCATAAGCAACTGACACATTGCCAAACATGTGAATGTGTGGATGTCTCAGGTTGCTACACTGCCTCTGGGGTGGCATTGTAATAGTGATACGCATGACTGACATTGTAGTGGGCCCATTTATTGCATCACTCAATGTGTGTTATAATTGGCAATAGGCATTGGAAGTGGCAGACACCATTCCTGATTGTTGATGTTGCAGGATGTGTCCCTACCTGCAAATGTGCAATCAAACCTGCAACACAGGCACCCTACACCATGCTCAATCTGTGCCAGTGTTGATGTTAGACAGCAGTTAGTGCCCCATCACCAAGGGTAGTACAGGGATGCATTGCATGTTAGTGACAACTACACATCCAAGCACATTCAAGATGATGGAGCACAGCAGGCAGGGCTGCTGTACTGAACTGCAAAATTTCATCAAACATGGTTAACAATGGGCCACATTTCCCAGACACTGACAGCACACTGCCCCTACCAGAGCATACTTTTTATGTTATACTCGAGTGAGGCAGAGTGGCAGACCACATTTCCTAGGCCAAGGAGGGCGCCTTGTGTGCCTTTTAATAGCCTGGTTTTATTTGTCAATGTCAGACCTCAGACTGCATGTAGGTGTCATTCCATTTGTGTTGCAGGGTGTGTTTCTGCAGAACACACATGTAGCCTACCCAACTCCTGAGGCATTCCCAAATATTCACATCTGAAAATGCTGCAGTTTCATACACCACGTCAGGTTTTGTGTGTAAGTGACATGAGGGTGAGCGTCATCTTTGTTAGTTCCAGTAATGTCATGTTACTCTGTGTGCTGCATTGTGCATTACACAGGACGGAAACACCCACTTGTACCTGACGTTGTGCAAGAAGATGTCCCTTCATGCACAATAGCAATCATCCCCCAAACACAGTCACCCTTGCAGCATGGTACAGGTGTGCCTGTGTCAGCACATGGCAGCATATTGGGCACCAGCTCAGACGGTAATGCAAGAAATGCCCCGTATGCTGTGTGCAATTACATTAGTGCTGTTTCCCAGTAGTATAGGAAGGCACATCCCTGCCCTTGCTGTCTCACCCTGCAAAACAAGCCTTGTAGATGGTGGCCAATGAGGGTTAAACATGGCCAGATAGTACAGTTGACACAGTGAAGATAGAGGTGTGAGGGTTGGAAAGTGGTCTGTGCATATAGTGGGGGGGGTAAGTGCATATTACATGTGTTTGGTGTTTAGCTGTTATTGTGCCCCCACACAACCCTTTCACATGCATAGAGTATCTCCTATGTGCCTCCCTCTCTTGTGCCATTATTTATTTACAACATTGCCTCCTGTGGAACTTACCCTGTGTTTGTTGTTGCTCATCATATGCCGCTCTGTCCTGTCCCTGGACTCTGGTCACCAACTCCTCTGGGATGACACCTGCCACCATCTCCTCAAGCTCGTCCAGCTCCTCCTGGGGTGCAGGACTTCCATCACTGGTCTGTAGTGCTGACTTTCGGTTTCTGGCTTTTTTCTCTTTGTTCTATGCTTGCAATCGTGCCAGGGCTTCATGCAATCTGTCACAGTCCTCTTCACCTCTGCCACCATGTTGACTTTATCAACTATGGATTGCCATATGGCCTCCTTCCTACTTATTGGTAATTTAGAGTTGACGAACAGCTGGTGTTGGTGCTCCGTCAGGACTTGATTCTCCTCCTCACTGAACCTACTTTTCCTCTTCTTTTTCCCCTTCCCCTGGGAGTCTGTCTGAACATCTTGGCTTGTAAAGGGCTGATTGGGGTCTCTCTGTGGTCTTTCTTGTCCTGAATCCTCCATTTTTTTACCTCATGGATTCTGTTTGGCGTTTTTGCAGGGTTTTTCCTTTACTCTTTTAAGGCCAAAAGTGGCACCTGCACAATTAGCATCAAAGAACGTACTGCAAATCATGCTAGTGCTTCTTTTGCGGAACAAGCGTCATTGTTTCTGCAACATGTCGCAAAGGTTACCATAATTTGTTTTGCGCTAGCCTTTACTTACTGCCATGCTGCGCAATTTTAGAAATATGGTGTAAGCATGGAGGTAAGATTTGACAATAGCTAGCATTAACATTTTTGATGCACAACTGCGTTAGGGCAGTTGTGCTTCATTTCTTGTAAATATGCCTGTAGTGTCTAACTAATACTACAACTCACATAGCTAATCACAAAATAATAGTATATAAAAATAGAGCTATATGTATTTTTTATTTCATTTGCAGATATTCACTTGTACGGGAAAAAGAAAAATCTGAATGCCTAATAAGACACAAATTAGAAAGAAACAGAGAAAACAATACTAGCTAATTCAAACTGACAGCAAAAAAGACAGATAAGGTGCAGAATGGTGACAAGAAAAAAAGAACAGCTGGTAAGAGCAGTAAGGACGTTCTAAAAGAATATGTCAAAATATGCAAATTGAAAAAAAAGTCCAACGAGAAGAGGAGTTGCAAATTAAATGACAAAGAGGAAGGTTTACTTGCTAGTGAAAGTAGAAAATGTAATCAACAATGGAACAATTTGACTTGGAGACAAAACCATTTTAGGGACATTAGAGCAAAATTGCTTTGAACGAAAATACATAAAATTTGATGAACAAGATGAAGCAGAAAGAGTAGAGCTATATTTAAGCAGAAGCAACTTATTTAGAGCATATTGGATAAAGCATTAGTTTTGAAAAGGAAACTTTTTATCCTACTATCAAACAGAATGAGGACACTAGGCAAAACAGTACTCTCCATGAGGAAAAGAACATTAACCGGTACGGTGCCTTGGACGAGGTGATCTCGTCCAAGGCACCGGTTCCCGGGTGCCTTGGACGAGATCACCTCGTCCTGCACCCGGGAACTGGGGGGAGCAATAGTGCTCCCCCCATGGGCCCCCCACCCAAACACCCCGGTCGTGGATGGATGGGGAATCCCTTCCCCTTCCACCCCCGACCCTACCTCGGCAATCCGATGACGTCAGCGCGCTCACAACGCGCCGACGTCATCAAATATTGCCGAGAGACGCGCTGGAAGCCATTTGCTTCCAGCGCTTCGAGGGAACAGGACCTACAGGTAAGTCCTTCCCTCTTTGGGGGTTGGGGGGGGGGAACAGACACGTAGAAAGGAAAAGGTTTTTCCTTTCCCCCTGTGCCTGTTTTCAGTGGGCCCGCGATCGTGGAGCAGGAATCCCCACTAGGCACCAGGGATTTCCTTTTGGTGTTAGTTTTGGGGGCGACCCCTTGAGAAAGGGTCGCTCCCATTGGGGGCCATTATTTACCTTTTTCTGGGCAGATCGTCCAGTTTTTCGGCCGATCTGCCCCCAGGGGGGACTGAAAAACCACAACACCAGGGAAATAATTTTTTGCATACATTTTGGGAGCGACCCCTTGGGCAAGGGTCGCTCCCATTGGGAGCAAATTGTTTCTGTATTTCGGCCCCCCCCTGGGGGCAGATCGGCTGATTTTTCGGCGGATCTGCCCCCGGGGGTGGCCCAAATCCACTAGACACCAGGGAAATGATGTAGGGCATGCATTTTAGGGAGCGACCCCTTGGGCAAGGGTCGCTCCCATTGGGGGCTAATTTATTTTCCTATTTCGGCCCCCCCTAGGGCAGATCGGATGATTTTTTGGCCGATCTGCCCACGGGGGGGGGAAACACTAGACACCAGGGAAATTATTTTCTTTGTTTTAGGGCAGCGACCCCTTAGGCAAGGGTCGCTGCCCCGGGGGCAATAATTTTGTTATATGTTTCAGCACCCCCTGGGTCTAGATAGGCCATGTTTTTGGCTGATCTGGCCCCCGGGGGGGGTCAAAACCCACTAGGCGCCAGGGATTGTGAAGTGTGTGTGTTTTTTTGTGTATTTGGGGGCACCCCTTGGGCAAGGTTCGCCCCCCCAAAGGGGGAAAATTTCATATTGGCCATCTCTGCCCCCCTTGGGGGCAGATGGGCCTATTTTTGTAGGCCCATCTGTCCCCAAGGAGGGCAGAAACCACCAATACGGCAGGAAATTTTTTTTTGGTTCACCTCTTTTTGTTTAGTGCTGGGGGTGCCCCTCGTTTGCCCCCTTTGGCAAGAGTCGCCCCCTAAAGTGGGCACAGAGCTTTTGGCCATTTCTGTCCTCCTTGGGGCAGATCAGCCAATTTTTTTACACCCTTCTGCCCCCAAGGGGGGCAAAATCCACTTAGGCACCAGGGATCCTGTGTGTGTGTGTTTTGTGTGGGGGTGCGGCGGCACCTTTTGCAAGGGTCGCCCCCCAAAGGGGGCACGTTAGTGATGGCCATTTCTGCCCACCTTGGAGGCAGATCAGCCTTTTTTTTTTAGGACCATCTGCCTCCTAGTGGGGCAGAAGCCACCTAGGCACCAGGGACAATTTCTAAGTTCTTGGTGGTGGGGTGTTTGTCAACTGGCGAAGTATTTGTATTTGTGATTATAACAGTTTATTTCTTCTTTTTGTTCTAGTTCAAAGCTTTTGCTTCCTTTGCTGTGAATCCTTGCGGTTTTGGCAGTAGTTGTCCTGCGGTTTGCATAGTTGCATGTTTTAGGTAAGTTAAAGCAATTTACTCCAAAGGAGTATTGTTGACATGCATGAATGACATGTTTGTAGGTGGTGTACTAAATGCAGTATTGTGTGTGAAATTGTCCTTAGATTTGAGCACAATGATATTTGTGTTGTCATATGTCTAATTTGCTTTTTTCTTTTTAGTGGGATATCATTGGTGATTGCTGGGTCTGTGCAGAGTAGTTGCTGGTGAGTAGCTTGTTCAGACAAGTGAGTGGTATAGTTTTTTAGTACATTACTCTTTGTGATAAAGCTACACTTTGTTTATTACTTATTTAAGTGCTAGTTGTTGTTGGCAATCTATTTGTTGTTAGTGAGGATCATGGCTAGCCGCAGAATGACTGCTCAGCAGGTTGTTGGCATGCTCTTTGAGTCGTCTTCAGACCATGATTACCAGACTGACTCTGCATCTGAGGCAGAGGAGGAAGTGAGAGATTCTGGCAGTGAGTTTTCTGTCCGAGAGTATTCTTCTGATGAGGAAGCTACTCTCAGTGCAGATGAAGGGCCTGTTTTAGAGCAGGACAATGATGTGTCAAGAGTGCAGCAGCCTGGGGCTGAAGGGTTTCCCATTAGAAGACCTGACACCTGGATTGCCCCAAACATGGAACAGCCAAAGTTACCTGCATTTACTGGTCTCCCAGGGTGTAGAGTCAATACGGAAAACTTTTTGACTGTCCATTTCTTTCACTTGTTTATGGACAAAGTATTTTTGGAAGAGATTGTGGAGCAGACTAATTTGTATGCAGAGGTCTATGTTCCAGGCAAAGAGATAAGTGTGGCCGAGTCTTTGGTCCTTTTCAAGGGGCGTTTAGTTTTTAAGCAGTACATTCCTAGTAAGAGGGCACGGTATGGGATTAAATTGTATGTGCTGTCAGAAAGCAGTACAGGATATGTGTATAATTTCCGGGTCTACACTGGTAGGGATTCCAGTATTGACCCTCCTGGTTGACGATGTATGTTTGGAAGAGATTGTGGAGCAGACTAATTTGTATGGAGAGCAATATTTGAGGGTCAACGCTGCCAGACTTAGGCCTCAGTCTAGAGCTACTCAGTGGGTTCCCACATATCTGGAAGAGATGAAAACGTTTTTAGGTTTGACTTTTTTGATGGGGTTGATCAGGAAGCCGTCACTGGCTTCTCATTGGTCTACTAGTCCCTTGATGGCAACGGCTATATTTCCTGCAACTATGACACGTAATCGCTATTTGCTTATTTTTCGTATGCTGCATTTTGTAGACAATGCTTTAGCCTTGCCACGAGATCACCCTGATTGTGACTGTCTTTTTAAGATTAGGCCTGTCCTTGATCATTATGTAGATCGGTTTTCAGAGGTCTATGTTCCAGGCAAAGAGATAAGTGTGGCCGAGTCTTTGGTCCTTTTCAAGGGGCGTTTAGTTTTTAAGCAGTACATTCCTAGTAAGAGGGCACGGTATGGGATTAAATTGTATGTGCTGTCGGAAAGCAGTACAGGATATGTGTATAATTTCCGGGTCTACACTGGTAGGGATTCCAGTATTGACCCTCCTGGTTGTCCGGCCACTTTTGGAGTTAGCGAAAAAATTGTGTGGGAACTTGGTAGACGACTGTTTAACAAAGGTCACGATTTGTACGTAGATAATTTCTACACTGGAGTGCAGTTGTTCAAGGAGTTGTTTAGAGTGGACACTGTTGCTTGTGGCACAATCCATTCTAACCGGAAAGGCTTTCCAAGGGAGCTTGTCTGTAAAAAACTTGAGAGGGGACAGTGCAGTGCCCTGCAGAATAATGAGCTGCTAGCTCTGAAATTTTCAGACAGGAGGGATGGTACATGCTATCTACCATCCATGATGAGAGTACTTCCCCTGTGACTGTTTGGGGTCAGGTTGCGGAAGTGCGCAAACCTGAGTGCATTTTGGACTACAAAAGGCATATGGGTGGTGTTGATAGAGTAGATCAGAGGTTGGAAACTTACGCTGCTCTTCGTAAGTCTTACGTGTGGTATAAAAAGTTGGCCCTACATTTATTTCATTTGGCAACTTTTAATGCTTTTATTGTGTTCACGGATTGTGCACCTGAGTCAAGGATGACATTTGTTAAATTTCAGGAGTCAGTGATAGAGAGCCTTATTGTGGTGGAACGGGCAAGAGTTCCTAGAGTAGAAGTGGTGGAGGAAGTAGCTAGATTGAAAGATCGCCACTTTCCAGATCACATTCCTCCCACTCCCAAAAAAGACTTGCCCACAAAGAAATGTAGAGTATGTGCCCAGAGATCAATCCCGAGGGAGAGCCGGATGTACTGCCCCGAATGCCCTTCAAAGCCTGGGCTGTGTGAGCCCGGCTGTTTTAGAAGTTACCACACTAGGAATTTTTGGGGGGAAATACCGAGAGCGTAAAGTGCCTGTTTTATATTTTCATATGTTCAGTTTTCACGGTTGGCATTACTGTCATGTATTTAGTTAGAGCTTTTGTGTTTGTAGTTTTGTACTTATTTTATAATTAATTAGTGGTTTCTTTATTGTTTATAAACCAAAAAAAAAGTGGTGGCAGTGTGCGTGGGGTGACGCTTGGCTGGCGGTGTGCTTGGGGTGGCGCTTGGCTGGCGGTGTGCGTGGGGTGGCTCTTGGCTGGCGGTATGGGTGGGGTAGCACTTGGCTGTCGGTGTGCTTGGGGTGGCGCTTGGCTGGGGGTGTGCGTGGGGTGGCGCTTGGCTGGCTGTGTGCTTGGGGTGGCACTTGGCTGGCGGTTTGGGTGGTTTGGCACTTGGCTGGTGGTGTGCTTGGGGTGGCGCTTGGCTGGCGGTGTGCTTGGGGTGGTGCTTGGCTGGCGGTATGGGGGTGTGGCACTTGGCTGGCGGTGTGCTTGGGGTGGCGCTTGGCTGGCAGTGTGCTTGGGTGGTGCTTGGCTGGCGGTGTGCATGGGGTGGCGCTTGCCTGGTGGTATGGGTGGTGTGGCGCTTGGCTGGCGGTGTGCTTGGGGTGACGCTTGGCTGGCGGTGTGCTTGGGGTGGTGCTTGGCTGGCGGTGTGCGTGGGGTGGTGCTTGGCTAGCGGTGCTAGCCAAATGCCAGTCCACACACTCCTCAGCTGGGGTGATTGTTGTATCAGGCATGTGGGCGTATGAATGTGATGGGCCCTTGACTGGCGCTGTCTATCGATGCAAGTGTTGTAATGTGCTGGGCCAGTGGCTGGAGGCGTGAATGGTCTTGTGCATGTCATGTATGAAAGGTGTGTGAATGGACTGTAAAGCGGTTGGTGCCTTGCCGTGGCTTTACAACTCACGAGCTGTGAGTCATTGGTTCAGTTTTTTGGCCTTTCAGTTATTACCAGTGCATTTCACTTTTGGGAAATCTCTTGTTAATAAAATTTGATCTACTGAACCATCACTCACCCTCGTGCCAAATCCAACCAGTATGTGTGGTAAAAATGAAAAAACCTGCTCCGCTGTAATCAGGCGTTGCAGCACACTTGTGACACGCTAGGTGTCTCAGGTGGGACCCCGATGTTGAAGCATGCCACCAACTTTGTTGGTGGGTGAGGGGTCTTTTTCACATAACCCAAGTGCGTTTCTTTTCACAATTTTAGTGTTTGGCACATCACAGACGTATGTGGACACATCAAACTGATATATAACAAAACTACCTGTGTTTGGGGGGAAGGGGGCACCTATTGTTTTGGTCCTGGGTGCGGCCTTCATCTAGGGAAACCTACCAAACCCAGACATTTTTTTAAACTAGACAACCCAAGGAGTCCAGGGAGGTGTGTTTTACGTGGATCCCCCAACATTTTCTTACCCAGACTCCTCTGCAAACCTCAAGATTTGCTTAAAAAAGCATATTTTCCTGACTTTCGTTTGTACGATCACCGCTCCAGCACAGAAATTCCTACTCCCCAGTGTTCCCCTCAGTCTCCCAAGTAAAATGACACCTCACTTGTGTGGGTCCCCAAAGCTGAGTCAGCCTAAAGATGTATAAAAGAAGAATGTGTGCTTATCAACTCGCTGTGCTATCCCCATAATCTCTACAAGTTTGTGGCCTTTTTCTGTTGCAGGCACCTGGCCCACCCACACAAGTGAGGTATCATTTTTATCGGGAGACTTGGGGGAACGCTGGGTGGAAGGAAATTTGTGGCTCCTCTCAGATTCCAGAACTTTCTGTCACCGAAATGTGAGGAAAAGGTGTTTTTTTAGCCAAATTTTGAGGTTTGCAAAGGATTCTGGATAACAGAACCTGGTCAGAGCCCCACAAGTCAGCCCATCTTGGATTCCCCTAGGTCTCTAGTTTTTTAAAAAAAGCACAGGTTTGGTTGTTTTCCCTAGGTGCCGGCTGAGCTAGAGGCCAAAATCTACAGGTAGGCACTTTGCAAAAAACACCTCTGTTTTCTGTCAAAAAATGGGATGTGTCCACGTTGTGTTTTGGGGCATTTCCACACAAGTGAGGTATCATTTTTATCGGGAGACTTGGGGGAACGCTGGGTGGAAGGAAATTTGTGGCGCCTCTCAGATTCCAGAACTTTCTGTCACCGAAATGTGAGGAAAACGTGTTTTTTTAGCCAAATTTTGAGGTTTGCACAGGATTCTGGATAACAGAACCTGGTCAGAGCCCCACAAGTCAGCCCATCTTGGATTCCCCTAGGTCTCTAGTTTTAAAAAAAGCACAGGTTTGGTAGGTTTCCCTAGGCGCCGGCTGAGCTAGAGGCCAAAATCTACAGGTAGGCACTTTGCAAAAAACACCTGTTTTCTGTCAAAAAATGGGATGTGTCCACATTGTGTATTGGGGCATTTCCTGTTGGGGCGCTAGGCCTACCCACAAAAGTGAGGTATCATTTTTATCGGGAGACTTGGGCAACGCTGGGTGGAAGGAAATTTGTGGCTCCTCTCAGATTCCAGAACTTTCTGTCACCGAAATGTGAGGAAAATGTGTTTGTTTAGCCAAATTTGGAGGTTTGCAAAGGATTCTGGGTAACAGAACCTGGCCAGAGCCCCACAAGTCACCCCATTGTGGATTCCCCTAGGTCTCTAGTTTTCAAAAAAGCACAGGTTTGGTAGGTTTCCCTAGGTGCCGGCTGAGCTAGAGGCCAAAATCTACAGGTAGGCACTTTGCAAAAAACACCTCTGTTTTCTGTCAAAAAATGGGATGTGTCCACATTGTGTATTGGGGCATTTCCTGTTGGGGCTCTAGGCCTACCCACAAAAGTGAGGTATCATTTTTATCGGGAGACTTGGGCAACACTGGGTGGAAGGAAATTTGTGGCTCCTCTCAGATTCCAGAACTTTCTGTCACCGAAATGTGAGGAAAATGTGTTTGTTTAGCCAAATTTGGAGGTTTGCAAAGGATTCTGGGTAACAGAACCTGGCCAGAGGCCCACAAGTCACCCCATCCTGGATTCCCCTAGGTCTCTAGTTTTCAAAAAAGCACAGGTTTGGTAGGTTTCCCTAGGTGCCGGCTGAGCTAGAGGCCAAAATCTACAGGTAGGCACTTTGCAAAAAACACCTCTGTTTTCTGTAAAAAAATTTAATGTGTCCACGTTGTGTTTTGGGGCATTTCCTGTCGCGGGCGCTAGGCCTACCCAAACAAGTGAGGTATCATTTTTATCGGGAGACTTGGGGAACTCTGGGTGGAAGGACATTTGTGGCTCCTCTCAGATTCCAAAACCTTCTGTCACCGAAATGTGAGGAAAACGTGTTTTTTTTAGCCAAATTTTGAGGTTTGCAAAGGATTCTGGGTAACAGAACCTGGTAAAAGCCCCACACGTCACCCCATCTTGGATTCACCTAGGTCTCTAGTTTTCAATAATGCACAGGTTTGGTAGGTTTCCCTAGGCGCCGGCTGAGCTAGAGGCCAAAATCTACAGGTAGGCACTTTGCAAAAAACACTTCTGTTTTCTGTCAAAAAATGGGATGTGTCCACATTGTGTATTGGGGCATTTCCTGTCGGGGTGCTAGGCCTACCCACAAAAGTGAGGTATCATTTTTATCGGGAGACTTGGGCAACGCTGGGTGGAAGGAAATTTGTGGCTCCTCTCAGATTCCAGAACTTTCTGTCACCGAAATGTGAGGAAATGTGTTTTGTTAGCCAAATTATGAGGTTTGCAAAGGATTCTGGGTAACAGAACCTGGTCAGAGCCCCACAAGTCACCCCATCTTGGATTCCCCTAGGTCTCTAGTTTAAAAAAATGCACAGGTTTGGTAGGTTTCCCTAGGTGCCGACTGAGCTAGAGGCCAAAATCTACAGGTAGGCACTTTGCAAAAAACACCTCTGTTTTCTGTCAAAAAATGGGATGTGTCCACGTTGTGTTTTGGGGCATTTACTGTCATGGGTGCTAGGCCTACCCACACAAGTGAGGTATCATTTTTATTGGGAGACTTGGGGGAACATAGAATAGCAAAACAAGTGTTATTGCCCCTTGTCTTTCTCTACATTTTTTCCTTCCAAATATAAGAGAGTGTGTAAAAATATGTAAATTTGAGAAATGCCCTGTGATTCACATGCTAGTATGGGCACACCAGAATTCAGAGATGTAAACTGTAAACTTTGCACTTGTATAGCACACTACTCACCCTTTAGGGTCTCAAGGCGCTGTACTCATACCACTATGGAACCCCTCCTGGCTTTTCCCTGTGAGGTGCCCACTCCTGGGCACCCCCATGGTGAAGCCAGGCATCCAAGCACTGTTGGGGCCATTGTGGAGATTAAGCAAGCTATTGCCCAGAGTTGCAGAGTGGGACTCATTAATTAGATGAGGCACCGAGGCAAGAATTATCTGGTCCAAGGGAATTGAGCCCAAGACCTGCTGAAGCAGGACTTGAACCCTGGTCTTGAGCCAGAGCTCTGCTTCAGGGTCTGCCACTCTAACCATTGTGCCACACTTCTCCACTGATGTGTAAATAACCACTGTTCCTCAACACCTTATCTTGTGCCCATTTTGGAAAAACAAAGGTTTTCTTGATAGCTATTTTTCACTCTTTATATTCCAGCAAATGAATTGCTGTATACCCGGTATAGAATGAAAACCCACTGCAGGGTGCAGCTCATTTATTGGCTCTGGGTACCTAGGGTTCTTGATGAACGTACAAGCCCTATATATTCCTGCAACCAGAAGAGTGCAGCATACGTAACAGTATATTGCTTTAAAATATCTGACATTGCAGGAAAAAGTTACAGAGTAAAACGTAGAGAAAAATTCCAGTTTTTTTACCTCAATTTCAATATTTATTTTATTCAGTTGTTATTTTCTGTAGGAAACCCTTGTAGGATCTACACAAATTACCCCTTGCTGATTTCAGAAGTTTGTATGCTTTTCAGAAATGTTTAGGTTTCTGAGAGCCAGCATTGGTTTCATGCCCATTTCTGTCACTGACTGGAAGGAGGCTGAAAGCACAAAAAATCATAAAAATGGGGTATGTCCCAGTAAAATGCCAAAATTGGGTTGACAAATTGGGTTTTCTGATTCAAGTATGCCTGTTCCTGAAAGCTGGGAAGCTGGTGATTTTATCACCGCAAACCCTTTGTTGATGCCATTTTCAGGAAAAAAAACACAAGCCTTCTTCTGCAGCCCCTTTTTTTAAAAAAAACGAATTTTTCACTGTATTTTGGCTAATTTATTGGCCTCCTTCAGGGGAACCCACAAAGTCTGGGTACCTCTAGAATCCCTAGGATGTTGGAAAAAAAGGACGCAAATTTGGCGTGGGCCTAAGCGAGAACTATTCCAAATAGGCAAAAAAAGGCCTGGCACAGGAGGGGGAAAAGGCCTGGCAGCGAAGGGGTTAAGGAAAAGGCTTATTAACAAAACACAATTTTGAAAAGTTTTTAAAGGTGAAGGGATACACACATCTAGCACAGGGCCATTTTTTAATGAAGAGAGCTACTTGCAAGGAAACATATTAGTGCACGCAGTTGACACAAGTGGCCATTGCTATGAATTGAAGGATGGCAGTCCTATAGAAAATGAACAGTTAGTTCATAGGAATGTAAAACAAGTGATAGATGAAGAAGTACAAGGTAGGTGTAAACAAGCTCCTGTGTATAAGTGGAAGTGTAGAAGTAGCTGTACTGTCCATCAGGAATCAATTCATAAATTAAAAAAGTTTCTAAGAGAATTTTCATGGAGGAGTCTGAAACAGAAAATTAAGATGCTTCAAGAATTAGATCCATGTAAAGCTGGAAAATACACAAACCTACAAGTCATTTATTGGCATGTCTTTAAAAAATGTGTGCAAAAGTACTTTTCACCACTTTAGAATGTTAGCTGTGCATAATTAAAAAATGCACAATCTAGTTAAGAGACTATTTTGTAAAAAGACCAGCTTTTTGTTTAGGATCTTTGACTAGAGCTCTGTTACATGGTAGTGAGACAGATGTTGAGAAATGTTCCGAAGATATTCAATTAAATTTATTTGCCCCTGAAGAAGATAACAGGGAAAATTAGGAGGATACTTTGAGAACTGTAAAAGAAGTGGATAGACAGATAAGTGCTGCAAACTTTACACAGGAAATAAAAAAGTTAAATGTAGTGTGTTCTGAGAAACTTGAGCATCTGTTGTCACCGTACATATTACAAAATCGGAATTCGTAATGTAGGTGTGTTTTCTAAAACTGAAGAAAACAGCAATGATGAGTGAAATTAATTTGTTGCATATCTATTTGTAGAAGAATGGTTTAATTTAGATGCAAAAGCAACAATATGTAAGTATTGCTATACCAAATTGGAGAATGATATAAAGCAAGCTGGAGCAATTCATAATAGATAGAGTTAGTACCAATTCCAAAAGAACTTGATGAATTAAATGTGTATGAATCAATTCTAGTACAAACTGTGCACCCATTTCAAGAAAATATTTGAAAGGCGCCAAAAACAGGGAAACTGCCACCAACATAACTACTGAAAGAACTTAGAGGAACAGTTGTACATTTACCTCAAGGTTTAAAAAAATGTTGATACTGTTGGTGTTGAACAAGATATAGAAGGACCACTGATTATTCTCGTAAATGGAGTACCTACCAAGTAAGAAAGTCAGGCAAGAATTAGTGGATGTGAATAAAGTAAAAAAAGCTACAATATACTTGAAAGAAAATAATGGCCCTTATTTAAACTTTTTTAGTGCTGCATTTGCATAATTTTTTTAGTAAAAGCGGTGCAAACTTACAAAATACAATTGTATTTTGTAAGTTTGCACCGCTTTTGCATCAAAAAGCAGTGCAAATGCGGTGCTAAAAAAGTATAAATATGGGCCAACGTTTTTTACAAACATGTGAATAT
Source organism: Pleurodeles waltl (assembly GCF_031143425.1). Taxonomy (NCBI): domain Eukaryota; kingdom Metazoa; phylum Chordata; class Amphibia; order Caudata; family Salamandridae; genus Pleurodeles; species Pleurodeles waltl. The sequence goes on along the minus strand of NC_090442.1, from coordinate 502,294,164 downwards.
CACTGGAGAGGTAAGTTGTATTGATGATGAAGCACTACAATTAAGTGAACAAATAGAGAAGGTGGATAAGCAGAAATCAGAAGAAATATATGAGCATTACAGTATTTATTCACTACATTCAAAAAAGGATATTGGGAACGCCATTGATCGTTTTCACATGAAACAAGTTAGAGGAGCTCCAATGAGTGTCTGGGAGAAAGGTTTCGAGACTTGCTGTTTTCGACAGCTATTTCTTACCGGAGAAGGTTGGTGCTAAGATGAGAGACCTATACAAATACCAGCATCTGAATATAGGTCAACAAGACTATATTCAGAGGACCCTAGGTTTCAAAAATCTATTTCATCTGTTACCTGAAAGTGACTTGTCAGGACTCTCTTATGCTGTGATCCACATTCTTAAGAATGGGATCAATCTGCAAAATCTTTCTGCAAGGGAGATTGTGGATAAAATACAAGGTAAAGGTCAAAACCTAGAGCACAACTTAATTGATTTATTGGTACGTCTACATGGGACTCATGGCTACTGGTATCGTCGTAATGGAGAACTTAAATGTATGCTCCACAACTTAGGTCCACCTACTTGGCTTTCAGCACTTAGTTGTGCAGAGTACGCATGGGATGCTTTGCTACAAATTCTAAAAGAAGCAAACTCTAACATTAAGGATATCCATTTGAAGACAGCAGGAGAAATTTGCTCTTTGGATCCTGCTAATATATGTAGGTATTTCAATCATAAGTTTCAATTGATGATACATTTTATATGCAATAAAATCAACCCTCCTCACAGATTTTTTGGGTGAAAAGAATACCAAGCAAAAGGTGCTTCCTATATAAACATGCTCTTATTGATAAATGAAGCACCAAAATTCAGCACTGATACTAATGAATGTGTACTGTCTTTCATAGAATAATATGTTACGTGTAGTATTCCAGATGAGAAGAAAAACAAAGCACTGTGACACCAAGTTGTATTTTTCCAAACACAGAGATGTAGCAAGTATTGCCGCAAAAGATACAGATCTAAAGTAAAGTTTTATACCAGGTGTTCTTTTGGATTTCCAAGGCCTATCATTTCAAAAGGAAGAGTCAACAGCTTTTTATCTGCAGTGAGACACACATTGACAAGAAAATCACCCCAAAATGCAGACAGTCTAAAAAGATCAGAGGTCTCCAAATATATTAACGATTATAATCCTGTGATCCTTAAATTATGGAATGGAAGCAAGGATATACAGTTTGTTGCTGACAATTCCAATGCTGTTGCTCGCTTTGCCACTACACACATTACAAAATGAGAAAAAAACCATGATGAAGGAAACATGGGAAGAGATTTCTGCAGAAAAATATACAAAGAAAAAATTATACAGTTTCAGCTTAAAAAAGTTCTTACATAGAGAGATAAGCTCCTATAAGTGCTGTGATAAATTAAGTTCAACTAGTTTGTTCTCAAAGTCTAGAGGAATTCTTTGGGTTAGTCTAGGCCTTGCCAACATGCGAAACAAAGTCTTGAAATTGTATCAAGAAATTCAGTACTTATCAGAGTTTGATACAGACAGTACAGATATTGTAAAAACAAATTTGCTGGATACTTACCATCCAAAGAGGAGTCCACAACTACAAATGATGTGTCTTTATGAAATCCTGCAGCACTATAGGTACAAAAATAATGTTTTAGAAAACATTGGTGAACAAAAATATGATGTAGCTGGTTGTGATTGTTGTTTGGTTTGGCATCTAAAAGGTAACTTAATAAACCATGGAAAAAGTAAGCGTCAAACTGCTGAGAAAAAATAATTGTTCTACTTAGCTCTTCTCCAGCTGTTCAAACCTTTGTGTTCTGAAACAGAGTTACTTGGACAATACTACTCCTATGAAGTCTCTTTCCATGCTGTAAAAGACAGCATTCAGTGTCCAATATTTCCAAACTATCTGAGAATGTTGAATGAAGAAATTGAACAAGAGGAGACAATTTCTACTGAGATAGCAAACAACAGGTCCCAAAGCAGCCAGATTTCTAGATCTCTTAGTCAAGATCCCCTTGGACAGCCAATAATCAAAAATGAAGCTTCCATTGCAATGAATGAAGTAGAGACAGCAATTCAACAAGCAAGAGAAGAAAATGTTGACTTGGAACAGTCAGTAGAACAACTCAATGAAGAGCAGAAAGAAATATACAACAAAGTTAAAGAAAAAATAGGCCATAGACTTCCATGAAATGAATCAATGTAAATGTTCAAGTTTTAAGGTCATTCTTTTCTATGTAAATGGACAAGCTGGCAGTGGAAAAAGGTTTTTTAATGCAAGTTCTCACCACTTTTCAGCATAAGACTGCAGATTCTATTTTATCATATGTAGTAATGGCACCTACTGGATTGGCTGCACACAATATCAAAGGAATTACCTAACATCACCTACTTATGCTGCCTGTTGAACACAGTAATAAACTGGAGTACCAGACGTTATGTGGAAAATCTTGTCACAATATTTCCAGCGTTTTGAAGAAATTGAAACATTTAATCATTCTTGAGGTCAACATGGTCTCAAACTAAATGCTCACCTTTGTACGTTTAAGAATGCAACAGATATTGAAGACAGATTATGTTGTCCTTTTTGGTGAAAAACATGTAATTGGGTTTGGTGGTTTGGTACAACTTGCCCCAGTGAAAGGATAGCCTGTATTCAAAACACTCTTACATGAAGAAAATGGTAATTCTTTAGGAAGTGTTGGAAATGTCAACATTTGGTTGAATGTGCTCTACAAAGAACTAACTAGAATCATACATCAAGCATCTGATATGCAATATGGGAATATTCTAAACAATATAGGAGTAGGAATACTGTAAAAAGAAGGGAAACATTGTTTGGAAACCCAACTTATCAAAAACATCTGCAGCACAGTTAACGTTTGAATTCATTCAACAAGGAAAATCCATTGTGTGTCTAATGCCTACTATTAAACAATGTAGCTGTTTCAATGAAGAATTACTACAACTGGAGAAAGAACAAATATTGAAACTCATATCAATTGATAAAATGTAACATCAAGGAGTGACAATAATGTTGAGTGAAAACTATAATCAAAACTCAACTATTTGGAAAAGTCTGTTTCCAAAACTGCAGGATTAGAAAAGGTCTATATGTTTGTAAGAACTATAGGGTGCCTTTAAAGTTTAATTTGAAAGTTGAAGAAGGATTAGTTAAAGGAGCTATCGGTAAAATAATTAATTTCATTCCGTATACAAAAATGAGGTTCAGTATCTAGCAATTCAATTTGGTGATCTTGAATGTATAAATCATATAGCAAGGTCTGTTGCACGTTTCTTACTTGTAAAAGACTTGTATGTCCACTCAAAGCAGTTTCCAATATTTTTAGCATATACTGTGACAATACATAAGTCTCAAGGTTTAAGTGTTGATGCAGCATTTATTAATACTGGCAGCACTGTGTTCAAGGGAGGTGATAGACTTTTCATCCTTGTTGGGGTCTCCCTTAACTTTTTTCCTCTGTTTCCCAGGTTGTTGATGTGTGCTGAACTCTGTTTTTGCTGTTTTTGTTACCCTGTGTACTTTATCACTGCTAACCGGTGCTAAAGTGCAAGTGCTCCTATACAAAATGTATAAGTAATTGGTTCATCCATGATTAGCATATTTGATTTACTAGTACGACCCTAGTAAAGTGCACTAGAGATGCCCAGAACCTGTAAATCAAATGCTACTAGTGGGCCTGCAGCACTGGTTGTGCCACCCACATTAATAGCTCTGAAATCATGTCTCAGACCTGCCACTGCAGTGTCTGTGTGTGCAGTTTTAACTACAAATTCGACTTGTCAAGTGTACACACTTGCCAGGCCTAAACCTTCCCTTTCCTTACATTTAAGGCACCCCTATGTAGGCCGTAGGTAGCCCCAAGGGCAGGGTGCAGTGTATGGTTAAGGTAGGACATATAGTAACGTGTTTTATACTGTATGTCCTGACAGTGAAATACTGCTAAATTTGTTTTTCACTGTTGCAAGGCCTGTCCCTCTCATAGGTTAACATGGGGGCTACCTTTTAATATGGTTAAAGTGTAGATTCCCTTTGGGATTGGATTGACATGTGGAGTCTGGGGTCTCTGAGCTCACAATTTAAACATACATCTTTTAGTAAAGCTGATTTTATGATTGTGTGTTTGAAAATGCCACTTTTAGAAAGTGAGCATTTTCTTGCTTAAACCATTTCTGTGACTCTGCCTGTTTGTAGATTCCCTCTCTGGGTCAGTTTGACAGTTGGGCTGGTTGCACCTCTCACTAGACACTGACACAAAGGGAGATGGGGTGAAGTCTGCATTTCCTGATGAGCCATCTGTGCTAGGAGGGAGGAGAGGAGTGGTCACTCACACCTGAAAGGTTTGTGCCTGCCCTCACTCAATTCAGTCTCCAACCCCCCTTGTGTGTGTCTGGGGCATGGCCTGGGCAAGGCAGGATTTAACAAACAAAAGAGACTTTTCCTTTGAAATAAGCCTACTTCAAAGGGTAAAATGGGTATAAGAAGGGCACCCAAAACCACAGACTTTAGAACACTTCTGGAAAGCAAGAGGAACCTCTGCCTGGAGAAGAGCTGAAGAGCTGAGGAAGATGAGCTGCCCTGCCTGTGACTCTGCTTTGTGAGGCTATCCTGCAGTTCCTTCTTCTGCCTGTGCTAGAGGCCAAAAACTGGACTTTGTGTTGCTTTCCTTCTTGTGCAGATCACCAAGGGCTTCATTTAGAGCTTGCCTTCTGTTATTTGAAGTCTCATGGACAGCAAAGACTTCTCTCTGCCAGCACCTGAAGTCTCTGGAGAGACTCCTACTCTGCCAAGCGGTGCCCCTCCAGTTCCTGGGACCCTGAAAGGAGAAGCTGGCAGTCCAAGAATGAGAAATCTACACACAGAACGCCATGGGGGGAAAAGATCGACGCAACTCCGATCTGTGGCTGAAAAATCAACGCGCTGCTGGTTTTGCAGCTGAAAATCGATGCTCGCCTACAACGTGACCCGAAGATCAGCGCCAGGGGCTGGAGAAACGATGCACAGCATCGCTGATGGAGGCTGGTGAGATCGCAACCGGCGCTGCATGGTTTTCAGATCATCGTGCGGCCGGATTTCTGACGTGAACTCCACTGGGTGTGTAAAAACGACGCAAGGCCTGCCCGGACCTGAGAGTGCTGACCTGATTAACGCATCGCTCTCCTGCAGAGAGAAGAACCAACGCACACGACCGACTAAAGGAGAAACAATGCAAGGTCTCGCTCGTTGGTAATATTAACACATAACATGCCCTTTTTGACACACTCTCGCTGGTGCGGGGTTATTTTTGACACACCCAAGGTATGTTTTCACGCTAACAGTGTTAGTGTGTGTTTAAAATCACATGATGACTCTTTCGATTTTTTGTGATAACTTGACTTGTGTATTGTGGATTTTTGTCGTTTTGGTCTTGTTTTGTTTGGATAAATATTTTCTATTTTTCTAAACTTGGGTTGTGTCATTTTGTAGTGTTTTCATTAAGTTACTGTGTGTATTGGTACAAATACTTTACACCTAGCACTCTGAAGTTAAGCCTACTGCTTGGGCCAAGCTACCAAGGGGGAAAGCAGGGGTTAGCTGAGGGTGATTCTCTTTTACCCTGATTAGAGTGAGGGTCCTTGCTTGGACAGGGGGTAACCAGACTGCCAACCAAAGACCCCATTTCTAACAGAAGGTATGTCATATGTAGCATTGTCTCGGGTTAGAACTTAGTCTGGTTTGCATCTGATGGAGTTTGATGACAATAAAGTAAATGCTGATTCCACTTGTGTACTGGAGTACAACCATTTGAGAAGCATGTGTGCTCCACATCTAGGACATTTTACAAAAAGCTTAAAATCTTACCAAACTGATAAATTTCAAAGGATCAGTCTGATATTCCTTTAAACAGAAGAAAAGAAAGAGGTATTAGAGAAAAATAATAGTAAAAAGGATGTTGAAATTTTAGGTTACCAGTTCTCAAACATCCCTGGAGTCAACTGCTTTGCTAATGTAGTCATCAATTCACGATTCAGTTTTTCTACTCTGATTCATGAACTAAAACAGAGAAAGGAAAAAAGATTATGCTCTATTCTCTTGAGCTTGTTAGAACGCTTGTGCAGTGAAAGAACTAAAATGTACTCTGCATCTTGTATTTGAGATCTTGCACAAGTGTGTGCTTGATTAGTGCAGTTCACTCAAAACATTCAAGAAGATGTACAAGTGTTTTTGATGGTCCTGCTAAGTATTTTAGAGGAAGAGATCATACCTATTGAGCAACTATTTGGACTAGTTATTGATGGGAGCAGAACTGTGATTTTTTTTCCTTTTCTTCAGAAATAGACTCAAAATGATTCATCTATTTGACTCTACCAGACTGTAAAACTGTCAGTTTTGATAAATTGTTTAGCGATGTATCACAGAATAATACCTGCACAAAGTGTAACTCTGACCTTCTATCAACTTCGAACATCAGAAGAACTGGCAGGTATATCATCCTAATGCTACAACAATGCAAAGAAGATGAAACTAAATTAGAAACTCAAATTACCAATTTTAGAGCTGGACAAATCTCTATTTGTGGAAAGCATATACCTGTACAGCCATAAAGTAAGAGAAGGAGTACGTGTTATATCTGGACATTACACTATCTACAAAAAGAATACAATTGGATGGACAGAGTGTAATATTAGTAAACTTACATTTAAGCAGTGATTACCATATCAATTACCAAATTCTGTCCTTCTGTTTCCTGAACCAAAGTTCCAAGGAGGATTACTACTGGAGAAATGCAATAATACAGCTAGGGGATTTCAAGGGACTGTAAATCTTTAAATCTTCTTAGTCTTGGATGGAAACCACATACACGGTCTTAAGCTGGAAATAAAGATCAGAAACTTTGAACTACAAACATATATCTACAAAAGATAGCAAGAAAGACTGGTAAACGTTTGTTTCTGGAACAGCTGATATACTATACTCCTCTTCAATGAATTACTGGACTTTATGACATCATGCGGCCTATCAAGGATGATATCTTTAAACACTTTTTACTAGTACTATGATTCATACACAGTAATTCTACTATAAAGATCTAATTTTATTTATATAATCTGACAAGTATGGGTAAAAGAGTTTGGTTAATATTTATAGTGAATGCCACACATAGCAATGTAAATTTCAAATAACGTGCTATGAACTTAGGTGTTTTTTTAAAGTCCATATGACTTTTTCCCTCTCCCCCACTGCTCAAGGATGAGTACCTATATGCACTGTGCAGTAATATAAATGTATTGTATCTTCTAATTAGCAATTTCATTTTTATTACAGATTGTGAACTTTTAATAGATATGTTAATAATACAAAAGTTCACATTTTATTTGTATTTTCTCTTTTTTTAGACGGATCGAAGGAGCTATTTATTGCAGTAATGTAGGTAATTAATTAGATATTTCTTCATAAAAGACCATTCGTAAACATACTCGAGTACATATGGTTAGTTGTTGTTGGCCTCTCCATAGGATCATTTATGCTGGCCTCTCCATATGATCATTTATGTCACCACAGAATATTGCTAAAAGGCACATGAGTCAGAACCACATTGCTAAATGCAGACAAGGTTGCTGACCACATTCCCTTGTGGTCCATTACACAACTGTAGTTTATAATATACACTGGACATTTATTCAACAAAATAGCTGTTACTAACTAACCAGTAGAAAGTATTTCAATTGCATAGACATTTTATGCAAAACAGTGGACTCTTGTTGAATAAATAGGCAGGTGCAGTTCCTTTATTGCCAAGTCACTCATGGACCCACTAACATGCTTGCACAGACAATCACACACACTATCAAATGCACTCAGACACTCAATCAGACATTCATACACCTAGTCACAGACTCACCCACAGACTCTTCTACTCAAACTCAGACCCACTCACACAATCATTGACCCACTCATACACCCACTGAGACAATCACACACTCACTGAGAGACCCACTCAGACATTCATATACCCACTGTCAAACCACACATGCTCACACAACCACTCACAGACCCACTCAGAATGAGGCACTCACTTAAAGACCCACTCATGCACCCACTCACAGACTCAATCTGGCACATATGCACCCACTCACAAACTTATTGAGGTACTGATGCACCCAGTCACAGGCCCACTCACAGACCCATATAGCCACTCATACACCTTCTTTCACAGTCCCACTCATGCACTTACTCACAGACTCAAACTGGCACAGATGCACCCACTCACAGACGTACTGTGGTACTGATGCACCCAGTCACAGACCCATACAGCCACTCATACACCTTCTCACCTACCTATACAACCATACACACAATCAACTTGAAGATTACAGGTTACAGCTAGGAAATAAAATTTAGAAAAACATTGAAATTAACTGAAAAAACAAAGGTTACAGAGACATTATAGTTATGAAATAACATTTTAAAAAACATAAACATTCACAGAAAAAAACAAAGGTTACACAGGCGTTATAGTTTGGAAATAGAATTTAAAAACCTTAGAAATTAAATGAAAAAAACAAAGGTTACAGGGGTGTTATAGTTAGGCTTTCATTTCATTTGTACCAGTGAAATTCAGCAGTTTTAGTTACCTGAATTAACTATAACTTACGCTCCCGCAATACACTGCTTATGACCTTTCACATTGCATCACTCATGGCATGGTCAGTGACATCACTGATGATATCACTGATTGTATCTCAAGTGTCATCAATGATGACATCACTGATGACATCATCCAAAGAACTACTCACACCCCAATACAACCGCTCATACACCGACTCACACACCAACACAACCACTCACATACCCATTCACAGAACTATTCAACTACTGACACACACACTCACTCATGCAGCCACTCACACATCCACTTGCTTACTCATACAGCCACTCACAGACCCATACATCTACACAAAACCACTTTCTGCTCTTTCCATACTAGAAGGTGACACAGAAGTTAAAAAAGTACTACAACCTTAAATATTGGAAAGTTCAAGAGCCCAGGTTTTCTTCTTACAGAATATATCGAACTTCCTAGTGAATGCTAATCTGGAATAACCAGGTTAGAGGCTAACCCCACAATATTCTAAGATACTAGCTGCATACACACAACCTGCAAATTATTTACATCCCTTAGTTCAATGTTTCTTGTAGTTTAAGAACGTTAAACTCTGGTCGCCATTTAAGATTGTCCCTTTCTGAGTCATTGGTGCCACCATTTTCTTTAGGCAATAGTCAATCAATTCTGTCCGTTGTACTCAATGGGGAAAGAAGTTACTGATGAGTACATTGTATGTAATTATTTGGTCCCTGTAGCCCACCCTTGTGGCAAAACGTTGCATTAATCTGTCACAGTCCATTGGGTGGTAGAAAAGTCTCCATAGTGATGCTTTTCATTTGTTGTAGCCAAGATTCAGAGAGGTGAGTCTGCGCAAAAGATTACTTACAACTAAAGCATTTAAAAAATTTGCCACCACACAGTCCCCCTTCACAGACTTCTGGTAGTAACCCATGCACAAGACTCTTCTGATCACAATAATATCCTTGTTTTGACGTTTGACGTTGAATCTGGCCTACTTCCTGGCCAGCAAAGGGGTTCAACGTGCTTCAATACCACTGCATAAGGGGTTGCTGCAGGCAGTATTTATAGTCAGCAAGTCTCACTGAGAAGGGCACAAAACATATTTGTGGGACAGGTTGGTCTAATCTTCTGAGTCATACCCCTCACTGCGATTGCCTTACATGATCATGGAGCCGTACCTTGATGATAAGTGATCACCCTGCCCTCCCTGTTGTGACACTCAGGGCCTGATTCAGACCCTGGCGGCCGGTGACCGCCAGGGTCACCGGCCACGGGAGCACCGCCGACAGACCGGCGGTGCTCCAAAGGGCATTCTGACCGCGGCGGTTCTGCCGCGGCCAGAAAGGGTAAACCGGCGGTCTCCCGCCGGTTTACCGCTGCCCTTGGAATCCCCCATGGCGGCGCAGCTTGCTGCGCCGCCATGGGGGATTCTGACACCCCCTACCGCCATCCTGTTCCTGGCGGTTCGGCCGCCAGGAACAGGATGGCGGTAGGGGGTGCCACGGGGCCCCTGGGGGCCCCTGCCCTGCCCATGCCAATGGCATGGGCACGGCAGGGGCCCCCGTAAGAGGGCCCTACTGTGTATTTCAGTGTCTGCCTAGCAGACACTGAAATACGCGACGGGTGCAAACTGCACCCGTCGCACATGCCCACTCCGCCGGCTCCATTCGGAGCCGGCTTCCTCGTGGGGAGGGGTTTCCCGCTGGGCTGGCGGGCGGCCTTCTGGCGGTCGCCCGCCAGCCCAGCGGGAAAGCCAGAATGGCCTCCGCGGTCTTTCGACCGCGGAGCGGCCATATGGCGGTTCCCTCCAGGCGGGCGGCGACCGCCGCACGCCGGGGTCAAAATGACCCCCTCAGTCCTTTGTTAGCTTATAGTGTCACCAGGGCATTTTACAGCTGGTCTCTCCTCCAGTGCTGCTGCAGCACAAGTGAATGTCTTTGGACTCACATTAGCAGATTCAATAAGACGACATCCTAGACTTCATCTCACTTAACTTACGTAAAATAGAGTTGCACAGTTGTTTAAGGTGGCCTCCCAGTTTAATCAAACTTTGTCATAGCTCCCAGTGTAATTCCATTAAATCAACATTACAGGACGGTTGCATTGTCTTCAGATTGTTAAACATGCACCTGCCAGTGTTATGGTTAAGATTGCATTCTGTGGAATGTTCCTTTCATGGAATGCAGAGTGCAACCAGTTTATCCTTGACTGTCTTTCTATGAAGGTGGACCTGCTGTGCTACCAGAGCATACCTTTGAACTTCAACTTGGATTAGTATTACTACAAACCAATTGCATTGCCCTCCTATTCAGTATGAAAGTTTAATTTCTGGGGGGGGTGACTTCCTTTGCTGCTTTTGTAGTTTGACACATCATATCTAAAGTGTCATTTTCTTTTTCTTCACCTTGGTAACTATAGAGAGAATCTTGTTATGACTAATAGCTAATGGTGTGTTATACATGCAGAAAGTACTGCTTGCTCCCTTTCTCACCGTGCTTCACCTCTTGTGCTTGGAGGCAGCTCCACTAGGTTTACTAGAAATAGAAGAGACAACTTCTACATTTGGACGTGATGACCCCGGGTCTTTCTTCAATGGTCTTTGTCTCATAATTTATCATCTTCATTGCAGTACTTGATGCTGCTGTTGTCAGGCAATCCTCCTACCTCCTCTGTATAATATGCGTAGATTTTCTCTTACCCATTCAGGAGTTAAATCCTGTAACTCTTACTGTGCAGGTGGTCTACTTTCCACCAAAAAAGCCAAGATGAGTTGCCAAATTCAGTCTTCTTTGGGCTGTGATGTCACAGACAGGCATCCTGCATAAGTACCACAAAGTCCTCTGGTGCCACACACCACCTGTTATAGCTGATTCCAGGGTCCAGTTTCTCAGTTATAGGTATAAATGTGGCACGCCATTTCAAGGTGACTCGTAAGACATCTTGAAAATTCATATAGGAGAAATTCTGTAGAAAGAAGTCATTCTTATTTTTCACAGATTTTAACATTTCCTTCTTTTCACTGTAGAAGTGGAATTTAGCAAGAATGACTTCAGGGCTCTGGCATTGCCCTGCCCCTATCCCATCATGATCTCTGATGTGGCAGAGGATGGTGAAAAAAGGGAGTGCCAACACACATCCTCCAGAGTCCTTCCCACCAGGGCGTCCTATACCGATATGGAACCTCTGAAGTCACCAGCGCTCCTCGTTTACTGGACAGAGCATTATCACAGAAGTCATAGAGGGGCATATTTATACTCTGTTTGCAATTAATTTAGTTCATTTCTTTTTCGCAAATTTAGCGCAAACTTAACTCCATATTTATATTTTTACGCTAGACCCATCTAGCGTCAAAATATGGGAGTTAATGCAATTTTTTAGATGTGTGAAACCACCTTGCGTCAAAGAGATGCACGGCAGGTGTTCCTGTCCAAAAAATGATTCAAAGCCCCTAGCGCATTATTTATCCTCCACTGCAAAAATGGTGCAAGAGAGGGATGCTAAGCCTGCTTAGCGCCTTCATTTAATACTTAGGTCAGAGCAGGCGTTAGGGGACCTGTGGACCCATTTCCATGGTCAAACACCATGGAAAGAGCCCACAGGTGCCCACCCAAGCCCCAGGAAAACCTCCACCCACACCAGAGGGACACCAGAGGATGGGGGACCCCATCCCAGCTAAGTAGGGTAAATAGAGGTAAGTATTTAAAAAAAACAATTAAGTGCCATTGAGGACCCTGAAATGTGCCCCTCTACATGGCACTGAGTGTAATGGCCATGCCCAGGGGACACTTGTCCCCTGTGCTGGCCATTGGGGTGGTGGGCATGCATCCTGTCTTTTAGAAAACAGGAGTCATGTGGTATGGATGGCTTTGCATTGTCGTAGTTTGGACTCTTGCTCTGGGCAAGACTGCTGGTTTAGGATGACAGTACTTTTGTTTGTAAGCGACTACGTCTTTCCTACAACAAGTTGCAACTGTTGTCACAACCTTACCGGCTCACTAACAGCACCTCACCAGAAACACAATAGTAAAAGGTGATTTATGGCAGCCGTTACGCATGGACTCGAGAATCAGATTTCTCAGGGAGTGTCGTGGTTAAACGGAGATTACCCTTTTCTCACAGATATATTATGTCTCATACAAACACAGGCAATGATACAGATGCAGTATGGTTACAATAGTTTTTATTTAACATAACTGCAATTTACGATAAGTTGCATGGGCTGCAATGATTAGGATAATAAAAAATGCAAGAAACAGAATTGTGAAGACGAGAGTCATTATTACAAAGACCCCCACCATCTTGCAATATGTAAAAAAGATATATGAGATGTAATATGCCCTAATACCCTAATGTGAAAAGCCTAACCTCCTACCAAAAGGAGAGCTGGGTTTGTTAAACCTAATCTGCCAATGCCATGTCCATGAGAGGAGCCCCCAACCCTCGTTATCTTGGAATGAGGTCTCTATCTCAGACTCCGCAGGGACACGAAGACTGGGTCAGCATCAAGACGACTGCAGCATCGGTATCAGCGATGGTGGCGATGCCCTCTGGTTGGAATCCCTCTGATTATCTGTCTAAAGTGTGATGTATTTATACAGATCTACAAGGTCCCCTGACGTAGGTGTGTTCCTAAACAATAGATAATAGACATGCTTGGGATGGCAATTAATATCAACAATCCCTAGAAGGTATAGAGAGGGAAAATCCCTAAGTGTGAACACCTACTGTTTGTTTGTCTTTGGTGCTTGATCTTGACGCCTTGGCACAGTGACACTGATAATGTTACCCATAACAAGTGGCCTAACTATAAGCAAAGCAGCCATCTTAGAAGAAATAAATAATTAAATGGGCTAAGACAGAGCAAGCTAAGTAGGTTAAAAGTCACTAGGTGACGGGGGCACAAGCCTACAAGCCAGAGGCTAAGCTAACTCCTGTTATCCCATTAAAACAAACTAGGATTCACTACACCCTCCCCATTGCCGTAACAGGTAAGACGAAGGTACAGGAACCCAAATGCTAAAACTTGCTTCTGAACTAAAAGCTAAAGGCAAAAACAAGCTAAAAAAGCATTAGCATGTGTTAAAAATATGTTAAAACAAATCTGTTAAAATACATACAGAGATGTTAATGTCAACTATGACAAGTACAGCATGCAACAGCAAATGTCAATTTAAATGCATAATTTGGAATCGGGAATGGCAAGTCAATTCATCAAATTATTTGTTATATGCATGATCTTGAAGAATGTTATCGAAGTCACCAACAAAGGACCTCAAAAATGAGTCAACATCGTGCGATGTTAAGTCGAGTGCTGGGCGGACAAATGGATCCACAGAGCAGAAGTGAGCCGTACTTCCAGGTGTATCGTTATCCATTGCAGTGTTCTCATCCATGGTAGATCTCATAACGGAAGGCTCATAGGTGGCCTAACGGAGCAACCTCAGTCTCAAGGGGCATGACCGTGTATGAACCCCCATCGGGGACATCAGCAGTTCGTGGTCCACAGGAGATGTCGGTGCAACAGCAAGACAGACCATAGGCAGATGTTCAAAGAGACACCATATGCAACGGAAGACTGGTTGTACACACCAGAGAAGGGGCAGAAATGACAACGACCAGTCAAGCTCCAGTTCCACCAGCAAAGGTGCACCGAAGATCCGAACCATGCGCTCACGGCACAGTGGAGTTTGTGGGAACGGCTCCATTGTTCTGCGTTGCTGGAAAGAAACAACCACTGCGAATCAGAAGAAATAGCAGTAGTAGTCCGCCAATCAAAGCCAAAATAATTGGAAAGCCACACACTTGAAAAGAGAGAATGGATGGCTGATGGGATGACTCCGAAGACAGTCTGGAAGATGGACACGAAACCAGACCCGACAGCCTTAAAGAAATGAACAATGCCAGTGGTGCTCGAAGCATTGAATATTCTGGATACCAGTTCTACAAAGTGTTTGGGGAAATTGGTATTTAAAAGGGATTGTATTTCGGCTGATGATCTTGCAATCTGGAGAGCATACGTCTCTTTTGCGGATGTCAAGGCGACCTGTTTCTGAAACAATAGCGCCTTTAGCCTACTCAGCTTGTCATAGTTCACATTAATCTTTTGTGTGGGTGGAAATAAAACATGTCCACAACACGTAACGACCTTCATGACCGAGATTGCGTAGGCAATTCAAGGTCTCATGCCGCAATAACTTTGATCGTTCAGTACCACATAACTTCCATTGGAAAGTACATGAAATACCTGACGAATCAGAGGGACGGGAGTACCCTTCAGAAAACAGGCCAAATTCGCGATCCCCGCATTGCAAAGCCCATGAAGAGACACCTGCTTGCATATCATAGAATGACGAACAGCAGTCTCACATTCGCTTCCACTAAGAAAGACCTCCTTCTCACCGTTCAGACATCTATAGTCAAAGGGCAACTCCCACTCTTCCTTAATAAAGCTATCTCCTAGTTGCTAATATCTTCCCACTGCAAGATGTTTCAGGCAGCTTGAGAAACGAAAGGTCAAAATCGGTAAATTAATAATGCCATGTAAGAGCCAGATAGTTGAAGGACTCTCTGCTATCGTGCAGGGCAACTTATCTAACTTCTCTACTTGAAGCAGGGCGAAACTAGCCTCCCTTTTAGCAATTGTCGTTTGTTCCTTGGAAAAATTAAAAGCAGTGAAGAATTCACTCCCATTAATATACTTCCATGGAATGCAGCCACTTTTCAGTGTCTGTAATGTCCAACCTAGCTGCATGATGGAACGTAGCTGTGTTTGCGCATGATATAACCGGGACAAGTCTGTCTGAGTGATATCAATAGCAGATAACACTATATTTGATAGTGAATAAATCCTGTTGGACAGTGTATTCATGCCGTTGTCAACGACAGCTAATGTTTTTTCTAAGTTTTCTCTATCCAGTTGCCCTAAACGAGCAGCACCCTCAATCTGGGAAAGATTCCAATTTCAATTTAAATAGCGTATAAAAACCTCTTTGAGCGCTGTTTCCTAGGACCCAGCAGAAAATCCTGCAAGTCTACATTGTCAGAAAGAGTGTTCAGGTGTTTCTTAACTGCGGTTAACGTGTTTGTTTGTACCCATTGCTGGCACAGCTTACCCACACTGTATGTTGTAACTATACCTGTATGTTGACCCGATATGAAGCAAGGGTCTGGCCTGTTAATTAAAAAAAGACCTGAAGAGTTCAAAAAACGTGCTTGACACCCATTAGTGTCAGTAGACCATATTAACCACCCTCCGGTACTGGAAAGTGAAGAATTATAGGTACCAGCCTCAACCATTGAGTCTAGCCTTTCCTCTGTGATATTAAGGAAGTGTTGCCAATAATAAAACCTTGCCGGAGTAGGGATACTAGGCGTGTTCAGATCTTTAATTTTTGCTAACCCCAGACAGGATGTCTGCTGAATAGTGTCATTTAAGAAAATCATTTGCACAGGAATCAGGCATGCTCGAAATAAAGCCTCCCCATCCTGTATTTGCCAATCTTGTGTTCCCCATACACTTTTTAAGTCAATAGTGTTCTTCCAGTATTCGTAACCCTCAATTGCGAGCCGGGAAACAAAGGGATCTGAATAAATCAGTTTTGTAACAGTTAGCAAAATTTTCGTCATTTGTGCCGGAGGTAATTTAAAACAATACGACTCTGCTTTTCTTGCATCATGCCCAGAAAAGTATGTAAATTTATCGTTATAATACTTCGGACTCCCCACCAGTGGTGTAGAACAATGTTCCCACTGTGTGTAGTTCAATACTGGCCTGTATCTAGTAGCACAGTGTAGGTAGTCATGTCCCCAATTGTTATAGCAGAACCATAATTCATTGTATAATCATATACATCATTACTTTCAAAAGCGGAATAGTCCTTCATTTCAGTTAGCATGGAATTAACTGTTTGGACATCCCAATCATCAGAGACAACATCAGGTGTAATCACATCAGTCATAGAAATTTTGAACACGTATGGTATTTGAATAATTTCTGTAGGCCCGTATATATCGAATGGAACATTGTCCCACACAATCCCATCAGTAATTGGTATTGCTGTAATATTTACAGGGGACAAATCTCTCCGGACCTTATGTGAAGAATGATGCGGTGTTAAAACTTCATCAACAGGCTCCACAGAGGAGCGATCAGGAATATAGTGACCATTTATAAGTAAAAAGAAAACAGTCACAAAACCAATCCACAAAAATAATGCAAAAAATGTCAAACAGAACCACAAGTAGTTCCATGGTTATATCAAATAGTTCTTTTTAAGCCATCGATACAGCCTACTTCCTTTTGAAACATTGCCAATCACAGTAGCGGATGAATCTGAAGAAAAATCAGCAATGTCAATAAATAACCAGAACTAGTCTCTGCAAACACAGGAGCCGATGTACCCTGGTCCATTGCACGTGGAGGCTCTTGGTAGACAACGTCATCAGTCGTTGAAGTGTTCGTGTAAAATACAGCTAAATCTTGAAGCGGGGTGGTCACTGAAGATGTGACTGGAACCAACAAGTGTTCATTTTCCGCCCTCCCCATGGTCGATGAGGTGTCCGGAACAGCAGTTGACATTGTTACATAGTCTGTAGTAGTGATGTTCACCCTACTATGTAGATGGATGTCCTGTTGGGTTGTGAGAGGGGATCGGGAACCACCCAAGGGACCTCCTGGTCTACTGTGAAGGATCGGCCACATGGTGTAGTTTGATGTCATCAATGGAGATGAATTGGTTCTTCTTAGAACCAGACAGTGGTGGTAAGATGACAGTCCTGGTGCCTTGTATTCTGAAGACTGGTACAGGTGCTCTGTATGATGGACCAAACTCCTTCTTCACAGCGATCTTCTCACGAACCAGATCCCCAACTTTAGGAATACAGCCAGTTCAAGTTTTCGCCAAATCCCCTATTCCTAAGGTGGCAACACTTGCAGATGATTTATCATCACAAAATTGTTGAAGGTCCTGTAAAACAGTGAGTCGTTCTTTTATGTCAAATGGTGTGTCTGCTGCCACCATACCAGGGGCATCAAGGTCTGGGACATACATAGGTATCCCAAAGAGAACCTCATACGGTGAGCGTCCCCCAAGGACTGTCTTGGCAGATTATTCAGTGCTCTCTGGACCCCATATAGGTGATGCAACCAACTGCGGCCTGAACCTAATACCAGAGCTGCTAAGGACTGCTTTAGATCACGATTCCACCTCTCCAAGACCAAATTTCCCTCGGGATGGTATGGTGAGGAGTAATGGAGTTCCACACCCATCGTCCCCATGGTGTCCCTGAACGCCTTACAGGCAAATGCAGGGCCCTGGTCCGAATGGAATGCTGCAACTGCATATGTACCAATAAAGATAAGCAAGTCTTTTATAACAGTCCGGGCGTCAGCCGACCGCTGTGGCCATACCCACAGGAATCTAGAACGGGAATCTACAGCTACTAAAATGTATTTGTATGCACCATCAGACTGTAAGGGACCACAATGGTCCAGGTACACACACTGTAGTGGCTTATTGGACACTAAGAGGGATGTCTGCGGTTGGCGTTTGACATTAGAGCCCATAATCAGCTGGCAAATGTCACAGCAAAGGACATACTGCTTTGTTCGTCTACACAGACCAGGCCACCAGTAGCGTTGCTGTAGGAGTGTTATTGTGGCCTGTATCCCAGCATGCGTAGAAGCAACACCCTCATGAGCTGCTGTAATTATGTCTAATCTCTGGTCATCATTGGGGATCACTCAATCTCCAACTCCAGGAATCGTTGTGTAAGCAACATTCTGTGCACTGATATGGTAAGTATAGTTCGTAGGGTATCCTTTTGGAAGGGGCTTGCCTGCAGCCGAAGCTTTAATGGCAATCAGTATTTAATTATCCAACCTCGTCCTAGAACGAGTCAATGCAGCCACAGAAGCCGTAGCTACTGATGCGTTGGCCGCCTCATCAGCCAATGTATTACCGGTAACGTGTACTCCTACACGTTGGTGTCCCAATGTATGGACTACATGGACACACAGTAGCTTATCCTTAAGATCGGCCACCCTCCCCCACAAAGTCTTGTGTTTAATGGTGTTCCCTTTAGAATCTCTGAACCTGTTCAGTTTCCAATGATTGAGATATTCATTGTATGACTGGACGCAGTAATATGAGTCACAGACTATCAAAGTCTGGCTTCCTGTCTCAGTATGTTAGAGCGCTAGAATAAAAGCTTTAAGCTCAGCCAACCGTGCCGTGCAGTCCCCTAAGGTCTGCGTGTAGGTATTGTGAGGGCGGAAAACTTCATCTTCCATCACTCCGCTCACGGCTGCGCAAGCTGCTGGGTTTTGATGTTTAGTACCTACAGCCGGTTGTGCTGAACCGCCATTGTATATGACAGTATGGTAGCTGTCTAGTGGCAAGATATTTAGAGGAGTGGGGTACTCTTGTTCATACTGGAGAAATTCTTGTGTCTGAAGTTTGGGATCGAATATATAATCGACATCAGAGGCGGTCAGAGACGTTGCCCATTGAATCCAACGCGGATGTACTGCTTTTGAGTTAGGAACGCTGGCTTTGGTGACAGCCTCTAAGACCGGCACTGGGGAGACAACAATTATACGTTTCCCCCAGGCAAGTGGCCTCTCCTTTATGACGGCCATCTGAATTGCCATTAGAATCTTTTCTGTAGGTGCAAAACGTTGTTCAGCATTTGAGTATAAATGTGATTTATATGCTATGGGTACCGTGTCATCCTCATTAAAGGTGACATAAGTAAATCCAAGGGCACCAGCAATTATTCTGATGACCAAGTTTCTTTTATTGTCACGTGTGTGTAAGTGTTTAGCTTCTTGCATGTCCTGTTGCATGTCTCTAAGGATGTGCGTGTGTTCAATTGTCCAGCGTCTGTTAGAAAAATTGGGCTGAACTAAGTCATAAAGTGGCTTGATGCGTTCTGCATAATCTGGAATGTATGTTCTGCCAAAATTGAAGAAACCCAGTAACAACTGCAATTTCTTAAGTGTGTTTGGAGGCGGTAGTTGAGCACATTTCTCTAGAAAGTGCGGGCCAGGTTCTTCCCCTCGTTTGACAGCTCATATCCCAGGAATAATACACTAAGAAAGGCTATCTTGCTTTTCTTAAAATGGAATTTATAACCGAGGTCTGCAAACCCCAAAATTACCCGATCGACCCTCGCAAGATGAATGTCGAGGTCGTCGTCTGTGAGATATATGTCATCCACATAGGACAATGCCTCAGAATCAATATCATGTAATAGTGATGTTACATGGGCTGAAAACAGGCCTGGACTATTTTATAGCCTTGAGGTAAACGACAAAAGCGTTTCTGAGAGCCAAATGAAAATGCACTTAGGTCCCGACTTTCATGTGCTAAATTCTGGCAGAAGAATCCATTAGATATCTCTAATGTTGTTTTATATTTTTTACACACTATATTGTTTATCAGTGCTGTGGTATGTGAAGTTTGTGTAGCATACGTGGTGTGTGACTATTTAAGTGTCTATAATCAACGACTATTCTATATGAATGGTCTGGCTTTGCAACGGGGAATAACGGATTATTCATTGCAGATGTACAGGGCTCAATTACACCCTGGTACTCAAGTTGTGATATTATTTCCTTCACCGGAGCTTTCGCTTCATGTTTAACAGGGTATTGTGGCTGCGGTTGGGGTGTAGACCTAACGGGAATAATATGATAAGGAGACTCCTTGTCCCAACCTACATGATTGCGATATAGTGCAGGTGCCTGCACTAATGCCCATTCAGAAGTATAGGCTTCTTTATCTGCTTCTGGAACAAGATCGGAGAAAGAAGGCAAAATGACATCTTCCCCATGCGGGAGCTTGCAGGCGTGTTTAGGTGGCCAATCTCTTTCGGCCAATAGGATATCACTAGTAAGTTCATCCCAAAATATCACACTAATAGTGCGCTCCACATCTCCCTCTATCTGAATTCTTAAATCATAAACCCTATCGGGGGGAGAACGCGGCCATCCACTGTTTCAACTGCGATGTAATCGCTAGTTGCTGTCGCATCCAGATGATCTTTCAGACTCAGGCGACATATCGTGACTTCTGCCGCACTGTCTAACAGAGTCACTGCCCACGTCTTGTTCCTCAACAGCGTTCTCAATTTTACTTGCATTTTTAACTGTCAGAGCCGCCACCTTTTTCTTTTTAAACTGTGGCTTTTGTTGAGCAGTCTTTTCTTCTTTTTTAATGGTAGACTGTGGCGAGTCTTTCTTCTCTTTCACATATTCCGGACATCGATCTTGGCGGCCCCCTCTCTTGCTACGTCTATCCGGTGCATCCTGAAAGGAACGAGAGGGACGTGAATCAGTATATTTGTCTGGAGTTTTAATGTTCTCCCTACTTCTGAGATTACAACTTCTTTCGGAGCTCTCCGGGTGTGGAGAATCAGCTCTCTTATTTCTTCTTTCTTTGAAATCTTTTTGTTTGTCCCAGCGCTTCTTTGAGCCCTCTTGTGCCTGCTTTGTACCCTCCTTATGGGCGGTACCTTGTATTTCCAATTTTTTAGGTTTGGCTTTCAAACTATCCCGTCCTATACCAGTATAGGTATCGGAAATTATTTTCGCTAGCTGTCTCTCTTGTTCCTGGTGTGGAGTTTCCCGGAGACGCTGGTGAATTGCCAGTGCCACCGCTTCCCCTTTAATATTACTGAGTATTATCGAGGATACGGCGTCAAAGTTACGCATTCATTTCATCCCCAAATCCAGGGCTGGTGCAGCCCCATGCTCATTTTGTCTTTGTTTTAACACTTCTGGCAAGTTGGCAAGTGTCGGGGTACCATAGGGGTTAGTATATATGGCAGTGAAGACTGTACCCCATGTGGCACAGTCATCCACCGAGGGAACCATCCCAAAAGACAAGCACATGGTGAGCAATCTATGTTTTTTCTGTGGTCCCGTATGGGGAAACACAGTTTCCAGCTGATTCGTTTTCTGGGCAATCCAGAATGGTATTTTTTCCCGTTTTGTGGGCACTTTACCCATAATAGTATGCACTGTTTGTGGATTAATCCCAGTAGCCAGTTGATAACCACCAGCTACTGGCGGTGCTGGACGCACTGGTGTTGTGTTCAATGTTCGCATTACGAACTGGACTAATCCTCTATATAGTGCCACTAATTCATTATATAAAACTCGTAAAACTGCTATCGGCAAATTTTGTAAGCCTGGGTGAGGAGTGTATGTGGCAAACATAGGCCACGTAGGTCCATCATTACTTAAAGGACCTAACCTCACTCTTTGTAGTACATGTGGTAGGGCGCCTTCGAATCAGTTCTGATTCTCCTGGTATGTGAGTGAAATTTCATGATACTGGTATGCTTGGTACCGTAAAGGTGCGTTTGCAACTTCATATGTGTGAAATGTGTGCGTTCTTTCATTAACCTCAGGAAAGTTGACCCAACAGTAAAATGTTACTGTTTGGTATGCTTCATTAGCTTCTATTATCAGAGTAACATCCCCACCCTCATCTGTAAGGCCATGGGTTAATAAATGTTGTGTTAGTGCATGTCTAGCATTTTCAGGAATGTCTATGGCATTAGCCATAATTGTTTAGAGAAATGGAACACCAGAAATGGGAAGTATAGTCCTTTTATGAGTTTGAGCTCGAACAACCTACAGCTTAATCAGATATTACCCTTTCAGCTGAGGAGGATTCTCCCAAAGACCACGGACGTTTCCATATAATGGTACTAAGGGTACCTGATGTCTGTGAGACAGTGATAGTCAGGGTATCCGTAAATTAGTGCCTAAACACCACCGTTGGTGGCGCCATGTCGTAGTTTGGACTCTTGCTTTGGGCAAGACTGCTGGTTTAGGAAGACAGTACTTTTGTTTGTAAGCGACTACGTCTTTCCTACAACAAGTTGCAACTGTTGTCCCAACCTTACCGGATCACTAGCAGCACCTCACCAGAAACACAATAGTAAAAGGTGATTTATGGCAGCCGTTACGCATGGACTTGAGAATAAGATTTCTCAGAGAGTGTTGTGGTTAAACGGAGATTACCCTTTTCTCACAGATATATTATGTCTCATACATACACAGGCAATGACACAGATGCAGTATGGTTACAATAGTTTTTATTTAACATAACTGCAATTTGCGATAAGTTGCATGGGCTGCAATGATTAGGATAATAAAAAATGCAAGAAACAGAATTGTGAAGACGAGAGTCATTATTACAAAGACCCCCACCATCTTGCAATATGTAAAAAAGATATATGGGATGTAATATGCCCTAATACCCTAATGTGAAAGGCCTAACCTCCTACCTAAAGGAGAGCTGGGTTTGTTAAACCTAATCTGCCAATGCCATGTCCATAAGAGGAGCCCCCAACCCTCGTTACCTTGGACTGAGGTCTCTATCTCAGACTCCGCAGGGACACGAAGGCTGGGTCAGCGTCAAGACGACTGCAGCATTGGTATCAGCGATGGTAGCGATGCCTTCTGGTCGCAATCCCTCTGATTATCTGTCTAAAGTGTCATGTATTTATACAGATCTACAAGGTCCCCTGACGTAGGTGTGTTCCTAAACAATAGATAACAGACATGCTTGGGACGGCAATTAATATCAACAATGCCTCGAAAGTATAGAGAGGGAAAATCCCTAAGTGTGAACACTTACTGTTTGTTTGTCTTTGGTGCTTGATCTTGACGCCTTGGCGCGGTGACACTGATAATGTTACCCATAACAAGTGGCCTAACTACAAACAAGGCAGCCATCTTAGAAGAAATAAATAATTAAATGGGCTAAGACAGAGCAAGCTAAGTAGGTTAAAAGTCACTAGGTGACGGGGGCGCGAGTCTACAAGCCAAAGGCTAAGCTAACTCCTGTTATCCCATTAAAATGAACTAGGATTCACTACAGCATCAGGAAATGATGCTAGGCTGGTTAACAGCTTTTTTTGCCTCTAACCAGCCTAGGGTCATTTTCTGATGCAAAATCCCCTTTCCCCGTACCACCATCCCCACGTCATTTTTCTGACGCTAGCCCAACCAGTGTACCGGCTTGCTGGGTTCCGTAAATTTGCCACCCGGCTGGCGCTCTGGAATGGCGCAAGCCAGCACTATACTTTTTGATGCAAAACTCAGTTTGTACATTTGTGCATAAAAAAAGTATAAATATGGGCCGGAAACCCACGAGAAACTGGAGAATGGGAGGTGCGTCATGGAGCACTGCAGACAAGGGCCCAGCGCACTCACCTTCCCCATTGAGTCCTTAACTCCAGTACCACTTCCTTTTGGTACTCAAGTTTGACAGCGCAGCCTGCACCACCTTCCCCAGAGGTCCAGGCAACCATAGTTCATGCATCTTCACTGCAGCGCCCAGCTGGCCTACCGCCACTTCAGAAAGGCATTACTTCTTAGCTGTCCTGGCCCTTGTGGCACCGAGGCAACACAGCTGCATTGGGCTACAGGTTTTATAAGTGCCATCTCCAGGGCGGGCTCGTGAAAAGGCTCAGAATGCTGAACGTGCTAAAATAGGTTTAAGTGGTCAGTTATGGAAGCCTTACCATTGCAAGTTAGGAGGTAAAGGGAGCCAGGGACAGGGAAAAACATCTGTTCGTACCACTATCTTGGCCACACTGATCTGAACTTTACTTGTTTACTTGTTTTTCTATTGCCAACACTCTTTAGCAACATATTTGAAAGTAAACTTAAATCCTGCCATACCATACAGCATACAACACAAAGATTATCATTGCCAAAGTCCATAATACCTATCTATGCTTTACCAAGAGTCGTAAGTGCAAATAGTTGGATTGATCAGTAATCTCCACATTCAAAAAGGAGCCCTGTAGCGCTAGTCAACAGGACACGATCTCATATTTACACTATGGTGTCAAAAGCTGTGTTTACAGATGCAAGGGTCCGTGTCATCTAAAGTTTCAAGAGCACATGGTTTTGTAAGAACATACTAATGGATTACCACTCCCACTTTCTCTATTCTTGATATTGATAATTGACTTGTATAATTATTTAACTATCAATTTGAGTAACAAGCATTTTCAGTGAATGAACTTCCTTGCAAATTTAGTTACCATAAATGTATCCACTTACTAGAGGCACCTTTATTCACTTTACACTTTCCTGTTCCTGTTATGCTAGAGACCTTTGTCATAAAGTGGGCTAATCATTTGGGGGTTAGAGGTTATATTACCGTGAAAAAATGCTCTGTGATTATGCCTAACATTTCTCTGGAAAACGTAACACTGGGGAGCTCTGGCACAAGTAGCTGACAATTTCTCCGAGAAATGCATGTAAAATTCAGTCACTGGTAAATGTTTAAAAATTTGTAAAATACAATAAAATATCAAACCAATTACAAAACTCAGGAAAATCTTATCAAGCAGCTATAAAGTAAAAAAATAACAATTACATAAGGTAGAAATGGAGGTATGACTAGGACCTTGGCGTGATTCCATGCTGAACGCGATAAAGCGGACATCGGACATGCCAAGCTGTTTGCCCCAGGCAAACAATTTACATTGGGACCAACAGCCTTTGAGCTTGCCTTTCGCTGCCTTAATCCGTAAGTGCAGATGAGAGATACCACTCCTCTGCCCTCTCTGTAGAGCAGTCACCATATTTAGAGATCTCCACCAGACAGGCAGAGATGTATATGCTATCAAAAGGGCTTCCATTGCAGGGGCTCCAGTAAAGGCAATGGACGTTTTCCGAGCGGCTACAACGTTTAATGAAGCCATTCAGCAAAGCGTTTTGTTCTTCACAAACAAACTCTCAAAGTGAGAATTGTTTTCGGAAAATAAATAATTAAGGGGCTGATTCAGAGTTTGGCGGAGAGGGTACTTCAGCATAGTGGTGACAGAGTGACCTCTCTGCCAAACTGGAGGCCCACTCGCCTGAATTACACCATTCCACTGTACAACAATCTGCTCTATGCAACTCCAATCTACTCTATTCTAGTGCATGTAAATCCACTCTACGTCTCTTCAGTGTACGCCACGCCACTGTATGCCACTCTGCTATATGCTACTCCAGTATATGCTGTTCCACTCTACACCATTCTACTGTAAGCATTTCCACATTATGGTATTCCACTGTATGCCACTCCACTGCATGCTGCTCCTTTCTACGCCACTCCATTGAATGCCTGTTTCCAAAACTGTACAACACAGCACTTCACTCTACTGTATGAGATGCCACTCCAATTTATATCAGTTTCCTCAACTCTACACTATGCTACTTCAATATTCACCGCTCCATTCTATACGAATCTACTGTACCCTATTCCACTTTAAGCCACTCCATTGCACACCACTCCGCTCACCCTAAAAGTCTACCACACTTCATAGCACTCTACGACATTCTACTCTACTTTATCCTTATACACTCCACTGTCCAGCACTATACTCCACTCTATGCCCATGCACTCCAATGTACAACACTCTACACAACACAGTACTCCACTCTACTGTACAAAACTGTAGGAGGCTGGCCTGGTTTGTAGTGGGTACCTTGGGTACTTACAAATTATAATAGGTACAGTTATCCCTTATTAGTGACATGTAGTAGTGTTCTAGCATCTTAGGCTGATGGAGGTAGCTATAGCAGAGCAGCTTAGGCTGAACTAGGAGACATGCAAAACTCATGCAATACCAATTATAGTTACACAGTACTTATACACAAGTAAAGACAATACTCAGTGTTGCCAAAAATAAAGGTATTTATTTGGGTGAAACAGTACCAAAAATATCTTCTGGAGGTAAGTATTATACACAATATATACACTAGACACCAAAATTAGACAAGTAAATAGTCATAGAACAATGCAAACAATAGGAAATGCTATTGAATGCAATAGGTCAATGGGAAACACAAACCATTTACTAAGAAAGTGGAATGTGAATCGCGAATTCCCCCCTAGACAAGTGTAGTGTGTGCACAATCGCTGGGAGAGTAAGAATACAGTAAAGGTAAGTAAATTACCCCATCCCAGAGCGCAGAAAAGCAGGAGTAAAGTACTGCAAGTTTCCTTAGGACACACTACACCACGTGATTGGGATATTGCAGCAACCAACCAAGTCTGGAAAGAACAAATGCTGGATTTCTGGACGTGAGGACGTGCAAACAAAGGGGTCTAAGGGCCAGATGTAGGTAGGTTTCCTTTTGCGGGGTGCAAATTGCGAGTCCCAGCGACTCGCAATTTGCACCTCGCAAAAGGAAATGCAGAAAGGTGTCTCAGACACCTTCTGCGACTCGCTGCGGGGTCGCAAAGACCCACCTCATAAATATTTTTGAGGTTGGTCGCAGTTTACGACCCCATAGCGAGTCTAGGCACTCACGGGGATGGTGGCCTGCTGGAGACAGCAGACCACCATGTCCGTGACTGCTTTTAAATAAAGCAGTTTTTTTTTCTCTTTGCAGCCCATTTTCCTTAAAGGAAAAAGAGCTGCAAATAGAAAAAATACCGAAACCTTTTAGTTTCGTTTTTTTTCAGAGTAGGCAGTAGTCCATAGGACCACTGCCTGCTCTGAAAAAATATTATTGTGAGCATTCACAAAGGGGAAGGGGTCCCATGGGGACCCCTTCCCGTTTGCGAATGAGTTACCATCCACTTCAAGTGGATGGTAACTGCGAATTGATTTGCAACCGCTTTCGCGGTCACAAATCAACTCTACATCACGGTGCGACTCGCAAATAGGAAGGGAACACCCCTTCCTATTTGCAAGTCTGAAACACATTTTGCAAGTAGGTACCGACTCGCAATATGTGTTTCTGCATCACGTGAGGGCATTTGCGCCTCGCAAACAGCGTTTTTTGCCCTTTGCGAGGCGCTAATGCCTTC
This sequence comes from Pleurodeles waltl, assembly GCF_031143425.1. Taxonomy (NCBI): domain Eukaryota; kingdom Metazoa; phylum Chordata; class Amphibia; order Caudata; family Salamandridae; genus Pleurodeles; species Pleurodeles waltl. The sequence goes on along the minus strand of NC_090442.1, from coordinate 502,266,672 downwards.
CTACATCTGGCCCTAAGTCCGCAAGTCGAAAGAAGTTCCAGGAAGGACAGGAGCCCCTTCCAACCCAGAAGAGGGTGCAAAAGAAGAGTACCCAGTTAGTTGAAGACTGCAGGAATGCACCCTAAGAAGATGCAAAGGATGTCCCACGATGTGAAGATTGTTGCAGACTTGATTTCGTGTTGGAAGTTGCCAACAAGCCTTGGCTATGACAAAAGTGCATTTTGAGTCAAAATGGTGCTGGATGGACCCAGGGGGCTCAACTCTGTGTGAGGAGGAAGAGGGGGCTCTCAGCACTTTAGAGAGCCCTCAGGATGCCATCCAACACCCCCGGGAGTTGCAGGATCTGGGGACAAATGAGGTGCAAAATGTGGTTGATGCAGCACATCAAAAGAAGGTCCCACGCCGCCGAAGAACAACTCATCGAGTTGAGTGTCCCAGGATGGAGTGCTGGGGACCTGGGTCAGGCTGTGCATGAAGGAATTTTGCAAATAGTGCACAGAGGTCTCAGGAGGTGAAGAAGACGCAGAACACATGGGTACCGTCGCTCTCGGGGAAGGCAAGATCTTACCTCCTCCAAAATGCGTCAGCAGGACCTCAGGACAGTCTATGTCGGTGATGTCCACCCTCTGTGTCCTCAGGAGCATGCTCGTTGCTGTGAGAGGAGTCCAAGGGTCATCGTCTTGGAAGGTGCTTGCTTGAGCAGGGAAGTGACTCCGTCACCCCACAGGAGATTTCTTCAGCCCTTCTGGTGCAGGATGAAGACAGGGGGTCCCCAGAGCGGGAACACCATGGAAACTGTTGCAGTTGCTGACTTGGAGCTGAGGTTGCAGAAGAAAAGTATCCCTTGTGGATACTTTGTTGCAGTTCCACCATTTCTTGGATCAGGCTGCGGTTGATCTGAGGTCAGAGGATGTTGAAGTAATTGTAGAGGATTCCTGAAGGAAACTTGCAAGCAGAATCTGAAGATAACCCACAGGAGGGACCCTAATTAGCCTTGAGAGTGGGGTTGGCTACCTTATTAGGTATGGACCTATAAGGAGGGGTCTCTGCTGTCACCTGCTTTCACTGGCCACTCAGAGGCGTCCACAGTGCCCCCACACATTGCAAAGCAAGATGGCGGAAGTCTGGGACACACTGGAGGAGCTCTGGGCACCACTCCAAGGGTGGTGATGGACAGGAGAGCGGTCACTACCCTTTCCTTTGTCCACTTTCACACCAGAGCAGGGGACAAAGGGTCCCTGAGCTGGTGTAGACTGGCTTATGCATGGAGGGCACCTTCAAAACATTTCCAGAGGCTGAGGGTGGCTACCCTTCCCCAGCCTGTAACACCTATTTCGAAAGGGAGAGGGTGTAACACCCTGCTCTCAGAGGAAGTGCTTTGTTCTGCCTTCCTGGGACTGGGCTGCCAAGACCCCAGGAGGGCGGAACCCTGTCTGTGAGGTGGCAGCAGCTGTAGCTGCAGTGCAAGCCTCAGGGAGCTGGTTTGGCAGTACTGGGGGTCCATAGTGGAGCCCCCAGGATGCATGGAATTGGCTCCCCTATACTAGATTTGGAATGGGGGGAAAATTCCATGATCTTAGACATGTTCCATGGCCATATTCTGAGTTACCATTGTGAAGCTACATATAGGTATTGACCTATATGTAGTGCACGCATGTAATGGCGTCCCCCCACACACAAAGTCCCGGGAAATGGCCCTGAACTATGTGGGGGCACCTTTGCTAGTGCAAGGGTGCCCTCACACTTACTAACTTTGCACCTAACCTTCAGCAAATGAAGGTGAGACATATAGGTGACTTATAAGTTAATTAAGTGCAGTGAAAAGGACTGTGGAATAACATGTGCGTTATTTCACGCAGGCTGCAATGGCAGGCCTGTGCAAGGGTTTGTCTGAGCTCCCTATGGGTGGCAAAAGAAATGCTGCAACCCATATGGCTCTCCTGGAACCCCAATGCCCTGGGTACCTAGGTACTATATACTAGGGACTTATAAGGGGGATCCAGTGTGCCACTTGAAATTGGTCAATTAAGTCACTAGCCTACAGTGACAAATTTAAAAGCAGAGAGAGCATAAGCACTGAGGTTCTGGTTAGCAGAGCCTCAGTGACACAGTCAAGCACTATACAGACACACACATTGGGCCATAAACTGTGAGCACTGGGGTCCTGACCAGCAGGATCCCAGTGCGACAGGCAAAACACACTGACATATAGGTTTTTATCTATGAGAACTGCGGTCCTGGCTAGCAGGATCCCAGTAACACAGTAAAAACACACTGATACAGACTCACAAACAGGCCAAAAGCGGCGGTCACTATGCTAGAAAGAGGCTACTTTCTCACACTACCCCCACCCACCGAAGGACAATAAGGCTAACTTTGGCCTGTTGAGACTTTATTGTCTAAGTGGTGATAAGTGAAGAGTAGATCTGCAATAGAGAGGTTACTCCCTTTCTCATCCACTGTATGGTTACTTCCCTATGGGGATGTAAAACACCATGTTTGGAGATTTTTACCTATCCAACAGTGTGAGTGTAAATTCTCAGAGTTCCTATGAGTATGTTTTAAAGTTGGGCAGTGGTATTGGTCCACTGGGCCTATGTCAAATGCCAGAAATGCTATACAGGGATGCTGTCTCAATAAAGCCATAGCTGGGCAAAAACTTTGTCCATATGGCTGTAAGAGAGAACAGGGTTGCTGTTTTGCTTGAGTTGGAGCAGGGCAGGGCTGCTGTCATATAAGCTCCACACCAGGACAGGGCTGCTGTCGTAAGTGTTTAGAGGCATTTCAGGTCTGCTGCACTAAAGTTTCTCTGGGAGTGCTGGAGTGATGCCCCATATTTAGTAAAATGGTGCAGTTTTCCACATCTGGATTAGTAGTTCCACAGCGAGGTACTTTTACCTCTGGGAGTCCAGCTGCGGTAGCTGATGGCTCCTTTGGTACAGGTTCTACCCCAGGAGAGGTGTTTCCCACCACAGGAGTGGTATCCTTAGTGTCAGGGTGGGGAAGGGATACTTTGATACCCTTCTTACCTGTTTGTGGAGATGGATCCTGAGATTTCAGGCCTTTTTCTCTCTTTTGCTTTTTCATTTCACCAGAAATGAGAGGAAGCAATTCCTCAGGGATACTCAGCATGGATGCATGGGTACTAAACTCTACCTCGGCCCAACCTGAGGCCTCTAGGTCATTCCCTAAGAGACAATCTACAGGTAAGCTAGATGATATTACCTCCTGTTTAGGGCCAGTAACTCCACCCCAACTAAGTTGAACTACAGCTAAGTGGAGAGACTGAGTGGAATTACTGACATCAGTAACTTGGTACTTCTGTCCAAGGGGGTGTTGTGCAGGTGACACCAGGTTTTCAGTCACCAAAGTGATACTGGCACCTGTGTCCCTGTAGGCCTGGGCCTCAACACCATTTATTAAGATCGACTGCCTGTACTTATCCATGTTAAGGGGACAAGCAGCCAAATGTGGCAAGGCCAATGTCAACAGATGTGACAGAAACTGTCTTGGGACTGTCGACTCCAGTTTCTATTATGGTCCCAAAAGTAAACCCAACTACACGTTTAGTTTTACTATTGCCAGTTGTCCCACCACTATTACCACTACTGCTAGGGTCACTAGAGTCTGATGTCTTAGTGGTGGTAGGCTCAGGGGCTTTACCTATGCAGGACTTATTCCCTGGCCAATGGCCTTTATTTCTACACACATAGCACCAAGGCATTTTCTGATTGTGTGAAGAGTTTGAAGAAGATGAAGAAGTTTTATCCCAACCCCCAAGAAGCATTTTGGACCTGAAGAAGGATCTCTGTGTTTACTCTTATGCCCATGCTTGTCCTAAGATTTTTCACCATCTTTCTTTTTGCTGTCTTTGTCACCCCCTGTATGAGCTTTTCTGCTCACCCTTGTTCTGACCCATTTGTCTGCCTTCTTTCCCAATTCTTGGGGAGAGATCATATCTGAGTCCACAAGATATTCATGCAACAAGTCAGACACACAATTATTCAAGATATGCTCTCTCAGAATCAAGTTAAATAGGCTTTCATAATCAGTCACCTTACTGCCATGTAACCAACCTTCTTGGGCCTTCACAGAACAGTCTACAAATTCTGTCCAGTCCTGTGATGACTCCTTTCTGGTCTTTCTGAACTTACGTCTGTACTGTTCAGTGGTTAAGCTAAGCCCAGACCATCGAAGAGTGCATTCTTAAGAATTTGGTAATTATCTGCATCATCCTCTCTGACAATAAGAAGTCTGTCTCTCCCCTTGCCAGAGAAGGATAACCAAGGTATAGCAGCCCACTGTACATGAGTGACCCTCTGAACTTTACAGGCCATTTCAAGTGCAGCAAACCACTTGTTGATGTCATCACGATCCTTGCAAGGAGGGACAACTTTGTGCAGATTCCTAAAATCAAATGAAGGTTCCCTAACATTTGTATTCCTAAAACTGCTATTGCCACCATGGGGAACTAACCCTATACCCTGCCTCTCTTTCTCCACAGCCAGGGATTCCCTGTCTAAGGCCAACTGTTGCTGCATTAGCTTCAGTCTGGCCTCCTCTAGCCTCAGCTTTCTGAGTTCCCTATCTAGGGACTGGTCCTCAGGGTTAGAATTATGTGACGCCTCTGAAACAGAAGTAACATGAGAGTATGCAGAGGCAGACCTATCTCTAACAGGGGCCACTCTAGTGACCTGGCCTCTAGGGGTGAAGGGAGCCCTACTTGAGTGTGAACCCTTCCCACCACCACTTATACCAGGGGGCTTGTTGACAGATAGGTCTGTGGAAGGACCCTCCCCAGGATTGTCATCTTGCTCCTCTGAGCACTCCTGGTTGGAGTCATCCTCTACCTCTTCCCCTGTCCCTGATCTTCCTGGAGGAGAAGATTTAAGAGGAACTCCTTATTGGGGTTCTTCCTAATTCCTAAACTTCTTTCAATGCAGAGACCCCTCAAACATTTAAAGTTTAGATTCTCATAGATAGCCTTGACAGCTCTAGGGGTAGCGTCTACAGAAGACATATTGAAAGAAAAAAGTTTAGGAAACTGAGTAAAAAGTTAGTAGATTAACAGAGCTAACGTTTTAAAGAAAAGAGAAAACTTTTCAGAACTTTGCAAAAAATGTTTGCAAAGTTTACAGAACTTTTAGAAAGTTAGAAAATGGTTTCTAAGTATATATTATATATGCTCTAAGTAATGGAGCATGCTTTTCTTGTGAAAAGCACAGGTACCAAAATGGTAAAGCAATTGCAAGTACTTATCCCACCGCTGCACCAGCAATGTAGGAGGCTGGGCTGGTTTGTAGTGGGTACGTTTGGTACGTACACCTTATATCAGGTCCAGTAATCCCTTGTTAGTGAAATGTAGTAGTGTTCTAGCAGCTTAGGCTGATTGAGGTAGCCATAGCAAAGCAGCTTAGGTTGAACTAGGAGACATGCAAAGCTCATGCAATACCACTTACAGTTGCACAGTACTTATACACAAGTAAAGACAATACTCAGTATTACCAAAATTAAAGGTATTTATTTGGGTGAAACAGTACCAAAAATATCTTAGAGACAATACTCCTTCTGGAGGTAAGTATTATGCACAATATATACAATAGACACCAAAATTAGACAAGTAAATAGTCATAGAACAGTGCAAACAATAGCAAATGCTATAGAATGTAAAGGGAAAGAATAGGTCTAGGGGCAACACAAACCATATACTAAAAAAGTGGAAGGCGAATCACAAATTCCCCCCTAGGCAAGTGTTGTGTGTGCAGAATCTCAAGGAGAGTAAGAATACAGTAAAGGTACATAAATTACTCCACCCCAGAGCCCAGAAAAGCAGGAGTAAAGTACTGCAAGTTTCCTTAGGACACACTACACCTTGTGATTGGGATATTGCAGAAACCAACCAAGTCTGCAAAGAACAACTGCTGGATTCCTGGACCTGAAGACCTGCAAAGGAAAGGGACCAAGTCCAGAAGTCAAAAGAAGTTCCAGGAAGGACAGGAGTCTCTTCCAACCCAGAAGAGGGTGCAAAAGAAGAGTCCCTTGTTAGTCAAAGACTGCAGGAATGCACCCTAGGAAGAAGCCAGTGGGTTCCTGCATGATGCAAAGGATGTCCCACGATGTGAAAATCGTTGCAGATGTGATTTAGTGTTGGAAGTTGCCAACAAGCCTTTGCTACGGCAAAACGGCGAGTTGCATCAAAATGGTGCTGGATGGACCCAGGAGGGATCTGGGGGCCTCAACTCTGTGTGAGGAGGAAGAGGGACTCTCAGCACTTTAGAGAGCCCTCAGGTTGCCGGCAGCACCCTCAGGAGTCGCAGGATCCAGGGACAAAGGAGGTGTAAAACATGGTTGATGCAGCACAACAAAAGAAGGTCCCACCCCGCCGGAGAAAAACTCAGCGAGTTGAGCATCGCAGGATGGAGTGCTGGGGACCTGGGACAGGCTGTGCATGAAGGAATTTTGCAAAGAGTGCACACAGGCCTCAGGAGGTGAAAAAGATGCAGAACACAGGGGTACCATCGCTGTCGGGGAAGGCAAGGTCTTACCTCCTCCAAATTGCATCAGCAGGACCTCAGGACAGTCTATGGCAATGAGGTCTGCCCTCTGTGTCCTTAGGAGCATGCTCGTCGCTGCGAGAAAAGTCCAAGGGTACCGGTCATTGTCTTGGAAGGTGCCTGCTGGAGCAGGGGAGTGACTGCGTCACCCCACTGGAGATTTCTTTGGCCCTTCTGGTGCAGGATGAAGACAGGGGGTCCCCAGAGTGGGCACCCATGGAAACTGTTGCAGTTGCTGACTTGGAGCTGAGGTTGCAGAAGAAAAGTATCCCTTGTGGATACCTTGTTGCAGTTACAGTGTTTCTTGGAGCAGGCTGCGGTTGATCAGAGGTCAGAGAATGCTGAAGTAGTTGCAGAGGATTACTGAAGGAAACTTGCAAGCAGAATCTGAAGAGAACCCACAGGAGAGACCCTAAATAGCCCTGAGAAGGTGATTGGCTACTTTATCAGGTATGGACCTATCAGGATGTGTCTCTGATGTCACCTGCTGGCACTGGCCACTCAGAGGCCTCCAGAGTGCCCCCACATCTTTCAAAGCAAGATGGATGAAGCCTGGGACACACTGGAGGACCTCTGGGCACCACCTCTAGGGTGGTGATGGAAAGGGGAGTGGTCACTCCCCTTTCCTTTGTCCAGTTTCGCGCCCGAGGAGTGTACAAGGGGTCTCTGAACGGGTGTAGACTGGCTTATGCAAGGAGGGCACCATCTGTGCCCTTCAAAGCATTTCCAGAGGCTGGGGGAGGCTACCCCTCCCTAGCCTGTAACACCTATTTCCAAAGGTAGAGGGTGTAAAACCCTGCTCTCAGAGGAAATTGTTTGTTGTGTCTTCCTGGGACTGGGCTGCCCAGACCCCAGGAAGGCATAACCCTGTCTGTGAGGTGGCAGCAGCTGTAGCTGCAGTGCAAGCTTCAGGGAGCTGGTTTGGCAGTACTAGGGGTCCATAGTGGAGCCCCCAGGATGCATGGAATTGGCTCCCCTATACTAGATTTGGAATGGGGGGACAATTCCATGATCTCAGACATGTTCCATGGCCATATTCGGAGTTACCATTGTGAAGCTACATATAGGTATTGACCTATATGTAGTGCACGCATGTAATGGCGTCCCCCCACACACAATGTCCCGGGAAATGGCCCTGAACTATGTGGGGGCACCTTTGCTAGTGCAAGGGTGCCCTCACACTTACTAACTTTGCACCTAACCTTCAGCAAATGAAGGTGAGACATATAGGTGACTTATAAGTTAATTAAGTGCAGTGAAAAGGACTGTGGAATAACATGTGCATTATTTCACGCAGGCTGCAATGGCAGGCCTGTGCAAGGGTTTGTCTGAGCTCCCTATGGGTGGCAAAAGAAATGCTGCAACCCATATGGCTCTCCTGGAACCCCAATGCCCTGGGTACTTAGGTACTATATACTAGGGACTTATAAGGGGGATCCAGTGTGCCACTTGAAATTGGTAAATTAAGTCACTAGCCTACAGTGACAAATTTAAAAGCAGAGAGAGCATAAGCACTGAGGTTCTGGTTAGCAGAGCCTCAGTGACACAGTCAAGCACTATACAGACACACACATTAGGCCATAAACTATGAGCACTGGGGTCCTGACCAGCAGGATCCCAGTACGACAGGCAAAACACACTGACATATAGGTTTTTATCTATGAGCACTAGGGTCCTGTCTAGCAGGATCCCAGTAACACAGTAAAAACACACTGATACAGACTCACAAACAGGCCAAAAGCGGGGGTCACTATGCTAGAAAGAGGCTACTTTCTCACACTACCCCCACCCACACGAAGGACAATAAGGCTAACTTTGGCCAGTTGAGACTTTTTTGTCTAAGTGGTGATAAGTGAAGAGTAGATCTGCAATAGAGAGGTTACTCCCTTTCTCATCCACTATATGGTTACTTCCCTGTGGGGATGTAAAACACCATGTTTGGAGATTTTTACCTATCCAACAGTGTGAGTGTAAATTCTCAGAGTTCCTATGAGTATGTTTTAAAGTTGGGCAATGGTATTGGTCCACTGGGCCTATGTCAAATGCCAGAAATGCTATACAGGGATGCTGTCTCAATAAAGCCATAGCTGGGCAAAAACTTTGTCCATATGGCTGTAAGAGAGAACAGGGTTGCTGTTTTGCTTGAGTTGGAGCAGGGCAGGGCTGCTGTCATATAAGCTCCACACCAGGACAGGGCTGCTGTCGTAAGTGTTTAGAGGCATTTCAGGTCTGCTAAACTAAAGTTTCTCTGGGAGTGCTGGAGTGATGCCCCATATTTAGTAAAATGGTGCAGTTTTCCACATCTGGATTAGTAGTTCAACAGAGAGGTACTTTTACCTCTGGGAGTCCAGCTGCGGTAGCTGATGGCTCCTTTGGTACAGGTTCTAACCCAGGAGAGGTGTTTCCCACCACAGGAGTGGTATCCTTAGTGTCAGGGTGGGGAAGGGATACTTTGATACCCTTCTTACCTGTTTGTGGAGATGGATCCTGAGATTTCAGGCCTTTTTCTCTCTTTTGCTTTTTCATTTCACCAGAAATGAGAGGAAGCAATTCCTCAGGGATACTCAGCATGGATGCATGGGTACTAAACTCTACCTCGGCCCAACCTGAGGCCTCTAGGTCATTCCCTAAGAGACAATCTACAGGTAAGCTAGATGATATTACCTCCTGTTTAGGGCCAGTAACTCCACCCCAACTAAGTTGAACTACAGCTAAGTGGAGAGACTGAGTGGAATTACTGACATCAGTAACTTGGTACTTCTGTCCAAGGGGGTGTTGTGCAGGTGACACCAGGTTTTCAGTCACCAAAGTGATACTGGCACCTGTGTCCCTGTAGGCCTGGGCCTCAACACCATTTCTTAAGTTCGACTGCCTGTACTTATCCATGTTAAGGGGACAAGCAGCCAAATGTGGCAAGGTCAATGTCAACAGAGGTGACAGAAACTGTCTTGGGACTGTCGACTCCAGTTTCTATTATGGTCCCAAAAGTGATCCCAACTACACGTTTAGTTTGACTATTGCCAGTTGTCCCACCACTATTACCACTACTGCTAGGGTCACTAGAGTCTGATGTCTTAGTGGTGGTAGGCTCAGGGGCTTTACCTATGCAGGACTTATTCCCTGGCCAATGGCCTTTATTTCTACACACATAGCACCAAGGCATTTTCTGATTGTGTGAAGAGTTTGAAGAAGATGAAGAAGTTTTATCCCAACCCCCAAGAAGTATTTTGGACCTGAAGAAGGATCTCTGTGTTTACTCTTATACCCATGCTTGTCCTAAGATTTTTCACCATCTTTCTTTTTGCTGTCTTTGTCACCCCCTGTATGAGCTTTTCTGCTCACCCTTGTTCTGACCCATTTGTCTGCTTTCTTTCCCAATTCTTGGGGAGAGCTCATATCTGAGTACACAAGATATTCATGCAACAAGTCAGACACACAATTATTCAAGATATGCTCTCTCAGAATCAAGTTAAATAGGCTTTCATAATCAGTCACCTTACTGCCATGTAACCAACCTTCTTGGGCCTTCACAGAACAGTCTACAAATTCTGTCCAGTCCTGTGATGACTCCTTTCTGGTCTTTCTGAACTTACGTCTGTACTGTTCAGTGGTTAAGCTAAGCCCAGACCATCGAAGAGTGCATTCTTAAGAATTTGGTAATTATCTGCATCATCCTCTCTGACAATAAGAAGTCTGTCTCTCCCCTTGCCAGAGAAGGATAACCAAGGTATAGCAGCCCACTGTACATAAGTGACCCTCTGAACTTTACAGGCCATTTCAAGTGCAGCAAACAACTTGTTGATGTCATCACGATCCTTGCAAGGAGGGACAACTTTGTGCAGATTCCTAAAATCAAATGAAGGTTCCCTAACATTTGTATTCCTAAAACTGCTATTGCCACCATGGGGAACTAACCCTATACCCTGCCTCTCTTTCTCCACAGCCAGGGATTCCCTGTCTAAGGCCAACTGTTGCTGCATTAGCTTAAGTCTGGCCTCCTCTAGCCTCAGCTTTCTGAGTTCCCTATCTAGGGACTGGTCCTCAGGGTTAGAATTATGTGACGCCTCTGAAACAGACGTAACATGAGAGTATGCAGAGGCAGACCTATCTCTAACAGGGGCCACTCTAGTGACCTGGCCTCTAGGGGTGAAGGGAGCCCTACTTGAGTGTGAACCCTTCCCACCACCACTTATACCAGGGGGCTTGTTGACAGATAGGTCTGTGGAAGGACCCTCCCCAGGATTGTCATCTTGCTCCTCTGAGCACTCCTGGTTTGAGTCATCCTCTACCTCTTCCCATGTCCCTGATCATCCTGGAGGAGAAGATTTAAGAGGAACTCCTTATTGGGGTTCTTCCTTATTCCTAAACTTCTTTCAATGCAGAGACCCCTCAAACATTTAAAGTTTAGATTCTCATAGATAGTCTTGACAGCTCTAGGGTTATCGTCTACAGAAGACATATTGAAAGAAAAAAGTTCAGGAAACTGAGTAAAAAGTTAGTAGAATAACAGAGCTAACGTTTTAAAGAAAAGAGAAAACTTTTCAGAACTTTGCAAAAAATGTTTGCAAAGTTTAAAGAACTTTTCGAAAGTTAGAAAATGGTTTCTAAGTATATATTATATATGCTCTAAGTAATGGAGCATGCTTTTCTTGTGAAAAGCACAGGTAGCAAAATGGTAAAGCAATTGCAAGTACTTATCCCACCGGTGCACCAGCAATGTAGGAGGCTGGCCTGGTTTGTAGTGGGTACGTTTGGTACGTACACCTTATATCAGGTCCAGTAATCCCTTGTTAGTGAAATGTAGTAGTGTTCTAGCAGCTTAGGCTGATTGAGGTAGCCATAGCAAAGCAGCTTAGGTTGAACTAGGAGACATGCAAAGCTCATGCAATACCACTTACAGTTGCACAGTACTTATACACAAGTAAAGACAATACTCAGTATTACCAAAATTAAAGGTATTTATTTGGGTGAAACAGTACCAAAAATATCTTAGAGGCAATACTCCTTCTGGAGGTAAGTATTATGCACAATATATACACTAGACACCAAAATTAGACAAGTAAATAGTCATAGAACAGTGCAAACAATAGCAAATGCTATAGAATGTAATGGGAAATAATAGGTCTAGGGGCAACACAAACTATATACTAAGAAAGTGGAAGGCGAATCACAAATTCCCCCTAGGCAAGTGTTGTGTGTGCAGAATCGCAAGGAGAGTAAGAATACAGTAAAGGAACATAAATTACTCCACCCCAGAGCCCAGAAAAGCAGGAGTAAAGTACTGCAAGTTTTCGTAGGACACACTACACCTTGTGATTGGAATATTGCAGCAACCAACCAAGTCTGCAAAGAACAACTGCTGGATTCCTGGACCTGAAGACCTGCAAAGGAAAGGGACCAAGTCCAGAAGTCAAAAGAAGTTCCAGGAAGGACAGGAGTCTCTTCCAACCCAGAACAGGGTGCAAAAGAAGAGTCCCTTGTTTGTCAAAGACTGCAGGAATGCACCCTAGGAAGAAGCCAGTGGGTTCCTGCATGATGCAAAGGATGTCCCATGATGTGAAAATCGTTGCAGATGTGATTTAGTGTTGGAAGTTGCCAACAAGCCTTTGCTACGGCAAAACGGCGATTTGCATCAAAATGGCGCTGGATGGACCCAGGAGGAATCTGGGGGCCTCAACTCTGTGTGAGGAGGAAGAGGGACTCTCAGCACTTTAGAGAGCCCTCGGGTTGCCGGCAGCACCCTCGGGAGTCGCAGGATCCAGGGACAAAGGAGGTGTAAAACATGGTTGATGCAGCACAACAAAAGAAGGTCCCACGCCGCCGGAGAAAAACTCAGCGAGATGAGCATCGCAGGATGGAGTGCTGGGGATCTGGGACAGGCTGTGCATGAAGGAATTTTGCAAAGAGTGCACACAGGCCTCAGGAGGTGAAAAAGATGCAGAACACAGGGGTACCATCGCTGTCGGGGAAGGCAAGGTCTTACCTCCTCCAAATTGCATCAGCAGGACCTCAGGACAGTCTATGGCAATGAGGTCTGCCCTCTGTGTCCTTAGGAGCATGCTCGTCGCTGCGAGAAAAGTCCAAGGGTACCGGTCATTGTCTTGGAAGGTGCCTGCTGGAGCAGGGGAGTGACTGCGTCACCCCACTGGAGATTTCTTTGGCCCTTCTGGTGCAGGATGAAGACAGGTGGTCCCCAGAGTGGGCACCCATGGAAACTGTTGCAGTTGCTGACTTGGAGCTGAGGTTGCAGAAGAAAAGTATCCCTTGTGGATACCTTGTTGCAGTTACAGCGTTTCTTGGAGCAGGCTGCGGTTGATCAGAGGTCAGAGAATGCTGAAGTAGTTGCAGAGGATTACTGAAGGAAACTTGCAAGCAGAATCTGAAGAGAACCCACAGGAGAGACCCTAAATAGCCCTGAGAAGGTGATTGGCTACTTTATCAGGTATGGACCTATCAGGATGCGTCTCTGATGTCACCTGCTGAAACTGGCCACTCAGAGGCCCCCAGAGTGCCCCCACATCTTGCAAAGCAAGATGGATGAAGCCTGGGACACACTGGATGACCTCTGGGTACCACCTCTAGGGTGGTGATGGAAAGGGGAGTGGTCACTCCCCTTTCCTTTGTCCAGTTTCGCGCCCGAGGAGTGTACAAGGGGTCTCTGAACCGGTGTAGACTGGCTTATGCAAGGAGGACACCATCTGTGCCCTTCAAAGCATTTCCAGAGGCTGGGGGAGGCTACCCCTCCCTAGCCTGTAACACCTATTTCCAAAGGTAGAGGGTGTAAAACCCTGCTCTCAGAGGAAATTGTTTGTTGTGCCTTCCTGGGACTGGGCTGCCCAGACCCCAGGAGGGCATAACCCTGTCTGTGAGGTGGCAGCAGCTGTAGCTGCAGTGCAAGCTTCAGGGAGCTGGTTTGGCAGTACTAGGGGTCCATAGTGGAGCCCACAGGATGCATGGAATTGGCTCCCCTATACTAGATTTGGAATGGGGGGACAATTCCATGATCTTAGACATGTTCCATGGCCATATTCGGAGTTACCATTGTGAAGCTACATATAGGTATTGACCTATATGTAGTGCACGCATGAAATGGCGTCCCACCACACACAATGTCCCGGGAAATGACCCTGAACTATGAGGGGGCACCTTTGCTAGTGCAAGGGTGCCCTCACACTTACTAACTTTGCACCTAACCTTCAGCAAATGAAGGTGAGACATATAGGTGACTTATAAGTTAATTAAGTGCAGTGAAAAGGACTGTGGAATAACATGTGCGTTATTTCACGCAGTCTGCAATGGCAGGCCTGTGCAAGGGTTTGTCTGAGCTCCCTATGGGTGGCAAAAGAAATGCTGCAACCCATATGGCTCTCCTGGAACCCCAATGCCCTGGGTACCTAGGTACTATATACTAGGGACTTATAAGGGGGATCCAGTGTGCCACTTGAAATTGGTAAATTAAGTCACCAGCCTACAGTGACAAATTTAAAAGCAGAGAGAGCATAAGCACTGAGGTTCTGGTTAGCAGAGCCTCAGTGACACAGTCAAGCACTATACAGACACACACATTAGGCCATAAACTATGAGCACTGGGGTCCTGAACCAGCAGGATCCCAGTGCGACAGGCAAAACACACTGACATATAGGTTTTTATCTATGAGCACTGGGGTCCTGGCTAGCAGGATCCCAGTAACACAGTAAAAACACACTGATACAGACTCACAAACAGGCCAAAAGCGGGGGTCACTATGCTAGAAAGAGGCTACTTTCTCACACTACCCCCACCCACACGAAGGACAATAAGGCTAACTTTGGCCAGTTGAGACTTTATTGTCTAAGTGGTGATAAGTGAAGAGTAGATCTGCAATAGAGAGGTTACTCCCTTTCTCATCCACTATATGGTTACTTCCCTGTGGGGATGTAAAACACCATGTTTGGAGATTTTTACCTATCCAACAGTGTGAGTGTAAATTCTCAGAGTTCCTATGAGTATGTTTTAAAGTTGGGCAATGGTATTGGTCCACTGGGCCTATGTCAAATGCCAGAAATGCTATACAGGGATGCTGTCTCAATAAAGCCATAGCTGGGCAAAAACTTTGTCCATATGGCTGTAAGAGAGAACAGGGTTGCTGTTTTGCTTGAGTTGGAGCAGGGCAGGGCTGCTGTCATATAAGCTCCACACCAGGACAGGGCTGCTGTCGAAAGTGGTTAGAGGCATTTCAGGTCTGCTGCACTAAAGTTTCTCTGGGAGTGCTGGAGTGATGCCCCATATTTAGTAAAATGGTTCAGTTTTCCACATCTGGATTAGTAGTTCCACAGAGAGGTACTTTTACCTCTGGGAGTCTAGCTGCGGTAGCTGATGGCTCCTTTGGTACAGGTTCTAACCCAGGAGAGGTGTTTCCCACCACAGGAGTGGTATCCTTAGTGTCAGGGTGGGGAAGGGATACTTTGATACCCTTCTTACCTGTTTGTGGAGATGGATCCTGAGATTTCAGGCCTTTTTCTCTCTTTTGCTTTTTCATTTCACCAGAAATGAGAGGAAGCAATTCCTCAGGGATACTCAGCATGGATGCATGGGTACTAAACTCTACCTCGGCCCAACCTGAGGCCTCTAGGTCATTCCCTAAGAGACAATCTACAGGTAAGCTAGATGATATTACCTCCTGTTTAGGGCCAGTAACTCCACCCCAACTAAGTTGAACTACAGCTAAGTGGAGAGACTGAGTGGAGTTACTGACATCAGTAACTTGGTACTTCTGTCCAAGGGGGTGTTGTGCAGGTGACACCAGGTTTTCAGTCACCAAAGTGATACTGGCACCTGTGTCCCTGTAGGCCTGGGCCTCAACACCATTTCTTAAGTTCGACTGCCTGTACTTATCCATGTTAAGGGGACAAGCAGCCAAATGTGGCAAGGCCAATGTCAACAGAGGTGACAGAAACTGTCTTGGGACTGTCGACTCCAGTTTCTATTATGGTCCCAAAAGTGAACCCAACTACACGTGTAGTTTGACTATTGCCAGTTGTCCCACCACTATTATCACTACTGCTAGGGTCACTAGAGTCTAATGTCTTAGTGGTGGTAGGCTCAGGGGCTTTACCTATGCAGGACTTATTCCCTGGCCAATGGCCTTTATTTCTACACACATAGCACCAAGGCATTTTCTGATTGTGTGAAGAGTTTGAAGAAGATGAAGAAGTTTTATCCCAACCCCCAAGAAGTATTTTGGACCTGAAGAAGGATCTCTGTGTTTACTCTTATACCCATGTTTGTCCTAAGATTTTTCACCATCTTTCTTTTTGCTGTCTTTGTCACCCCCTGTATGAGCTTTTCAGCTCACCCTTGTTCTGACCCATTTGTCTGCTTTCTTTCCCAATTCTTGGGGAGAGCTCATATCTGAGTCCACAAGATATTCATGCAACAAGTCAGACACACAATTATTCAAGATATGCTCTCTCAGAATCAAGTTAAATAGGCTTTCATAATCAGTCACCTTACTGCCATGTAACCAACCTTCTTGGGCCTTCACAGAACAGTCTACAAATTCTGTCCAGTCCTGTGATGACTCCTTTCTGGTCTTTCTGAACTTACGTCTGTACTGTTCAGTGGTTAAGCTAAGCCCAGACCATCGAAAAGTGCATTCTTAAGAATTTGGTAATTATCTGCATCATCCTCTCTGACAATAAGAAGTCTGTCTCTCCCCTTGCCAGAGAAGGATAACCAAGGTATAGCAGCCCACTGTACATGAGTGACCCTCTGAACTTTACAGGCCATTTCAAGTGCAGCAAACCACTTGTTGATGTCATCACGATCCTTGCAAGGAGGGACAACTTTGTGCAGATTCCTAAAATCAAATGAAGGTTCCCTAACATTTGTATTCCTAAAACTGCTATTGCCACCATGGGGAACTAACCCTATACCCTGCCTCTCTTTCTCCACAGCCAGGGATTCCCTGTCTAAGGCCAACTGTTGCTGCATTAGCTTCAGTCTGGCCTCCTCTAGCCTCAGCTTTCTGAGTTCCCTATCTAGGGACTGGTCCTCAGGGTTAGAATTATGTGACGCCTCTGAAACAGAGGTAACATGAGAGTATGCAGAGGCAGACCTATCTCTAACAGGGGCCACTCTAGTGACCTGGCCTCTAGGGGTGAAGGGAGCCCTACTTGAGTGTGAACCCTTCCCACCACCACTTATACCAGGGGGCTTGTTGACAGATAGGTCTGTGGAAGGCCCCTCCCCAGGATTGTCATCTTGCTCCTCTGAGCACTCCTGGTTGGAGTCATCCTCTACCTCTTCCCCTGTCCCTGATCATCCTGGAGGAGAAGATTTAAGAGGAACTCCTTATTGGGGTTCTTCCTAATTCCTAAACTTCTTTCAATGCAGAGACCCCTCAAACATTTAAAGTTTAGATTCTCATAGATAGTCTTGACAGCTCTAGGGGTAGCGTCTACAGAAGACATATTGTAAGAAAAAAGTTTAGGAAACTGAGTAAAAAGTTAGTAGAATAACAGAGCTAACGTTTTAAAGAAAAGAGAAAACTTTTCAGAACTTTGCAAAAAATGTTTGCAAAGTTTAAAGAACTTTTAGAAAGTTAGAAAATGGTTTCTAAGTATATATTATATATGCTCTAAGTAATGGAGCATGCTTTTCTTGTGAAAAGCACAGGTAGCAAAATGGTAAAGCAATTGCAAGTACTTATCCCACCGCTGCACCAGCAATGTAGGAGGCTGGCCTGGTTTGTAGTGGGTACGTTTGGTACGTACACCTTATATCAGGTCCAGTAATCCCTTGTTAGTGAAATGTAGTAGTGTTCTAGCAGCTTAGGCTGATTGAGGTAGCCATAGCAAAGCAGCTTAGGTTGAACTAGGAGACATGCAAAGCTCATGCAATACCACTTACAGTTGCACAGTACTTATACACAAGTAAAGACAATACTCAGTATTACCAAAATTAAAGGAATTTATTTGGGTGAAACAGTACCAAAAATATCTTAGAGGCAATACTCCTTCTGGAGGTAAGTATTATGCACAATATATACACTAGACACCAAAATTAGACAAGTAAATAGTCATAGAACAGTGCAAACAATAGCAAATGCTATAGAATGTAATGGGAAAGAATAGGTCTAGGGGCAACACAAACCATATACTAAGAAAGTGGAAGGCGAATCACAAATTCCCCCTAGGCAAGTGTTGTGTGTGCAGAATCGCAAGGAGAGTAAGAATACAGTAAAGGAACATAAATTACTCCACCCCAGAGCCCAGAAAGCAGGAGGAAAGTACTGCAAGTTTTCGTAGGACACACTACACCTTGTGATTGGAATATTGCAGCAACCACCCAAGTCTGCAAAGAACAACTGCTGGATTCCTGGACCTGAAGACCTGCAAAGGAAAGGGACCAAGTCCAGAAGTCAAAAGAAGTTCCAGGAAGGACAGGAGTCTCTTCCAACCCAGAAGAGGGTGCAAAAGAAGAGTCCCTTGTTAGTCAAAGACTGCAGGAATGCACCCTAGGAAGAAGCCAGTGGGTTCCTGCATGATGCAAAGGATGTCCCACGATGTGAAAATCGTTGCAGATGTGATTTAGTGTTGGAAGTTGCCAACAAGCCTTTGCTACGGCAAAACGGCGATTTGCATCAAAATGGCGCTGGATGGACCCAGGAGGGATCTGGGGGCCTCAACTCTGTGTGAGGAGGAAGAGGGACTCTCAGCACTTTAGAGAGCCCTCAGGTTGCCGGCAGCACCCACGGGAGTCGCAGGATCCAGGGACAAAGGAGGTGTAAAACATGGTTGATGCAGCACAACAAAAGAAGGTCCCACGCCGCCGGAGAAAAACTCAGCGAGATGAGCATCGCAGGATGGAGTGCTGGGGACCTGGGACAGGCTGTGCATGAAGGAATTTTGCAAAGAGTGCACACAGGCCTCAGGAGGTGAAAAAGATGCAGAACACAGGGGTACAATCGCTGTCGGGGAAGGCAAGGTCTTACCTCCTCCAAATTGCATCAGCAGGACCTCAGGACAGTCTATGGCAATGAGGTCTGCCCTCTGTGTCGTTAGGAGCATGCGCGTCGCTGCGAGAAAAGTCCAAGGGTACCGGTCATTGTCTTGGAAGGTGCCTGCTGGAGCAGGGGAGTGACTGCGTCACCCCACTGGAGATTTCTTTGGCCCTTCTGGTGCAGGATGAAGACAGGGGGTCCCCAGAGTGGGCACCCATGGAAACTGTTGCAGTTGCTGACTTGGAGCTGAGGTTGCATACCTTGTTGCAGTTACAGTGTTTCTTGGAGCAGGCTACGGTTGATCAGAGGTCAGAGAATGCTGAAGTAGTTGCAGAGGATTACTGAAGGAAACTTGCAAGCAGAATCTGAAGAGAACCCACATGAGAGACCCTAAATAGCCCTGAGAAGGTGATTGGCTACTTTATCAGGTATGGACCTATCAGGATGTGTCTCTGATGTCACCTGCTGGCACTGGCCACTCAGAGGCCTCCAGAGTGCCCCCACATCTTGCAAAGCAAGATGGATGAAGCCTGGGACACACTGGAGGACCTTTGGGCACCACCTCTAGGGTGGTGATGGAAAGTGGAGTGGTCACTCCCCTTTCCTCTGTCCAGTTTCGCGCCCGAGGAGTGTACAAGGGGTCTCTGAACCGGTGTAGACTGGCTTATGCAAGGAGGGCACCATCTGTGCCCTTCAAAGCATTTCCAGAGGCTGGGGGAGGCTACCCCTCCCTAGCCTGTAACACCTATTTCCAAAGGTAGAGGGTGTAAAACCCTGCTCTCAGAGGAAATTGTTTGTTGTGCCTTCCTGGGACTGGGCTGCCCAGACCCCAGGAGGGCATAACCCTGTCTGTGAGGTGGCAGCAGCTGTAGCTGCAGTGCAAGCTTCAGGGAGCTGGTTTGGCAGTACTAGGGGTCCATAGTGGAGCCCACAGGATGCATGGAATTGGCTCCACTATACTAGATTTGGAATGGGGGGACAATTCCATGATCTTAGACATGTTCCATGGCCATATTCGGAGTTACCATTGTGAAGCTACATATAGGTATTGACCTATATGTAGTGCACGCATGTAATGGCGTCCCCCCACACACAATGTCCCGGGAAATGGCCCTGAACTATGAGGGGGCACCTTTGCTAGTGCAAGGTTGCCCTCACACTTACTAACTTTGCACCTAACTTTCAGCAAATGATGGTGAGACATATAGGTGACTTATAAGTTAATTAAGTGCAGTGAAAAGGACTGTGGAATAACATGTGCGTTATTTCACGCAGGCTGCAATGGCAGGCCTGTGCAAGGGTTTGTCTGAGCTCCCTATGGGTGGCAAAAGAAATGCTGCAACCCATATGGCTCTCCTGGAACCCCAATGCCCTGGGTACCTAGGTACTATATACTAGGGACTTATAAGGGGGATCCAGTGTGCCACTTGAAATTGGTAAATTAAGTCACTAGCCTACAGTGACAAATTTAAAAGCAGAGAGAGCATAAGCACTGAGGTTCTGGTTAGCAGAGCTTCAGTGACACAGTCAAGCACTATACAGACACACACATTAGGCCATAAACTATGAGCACTGGGGTCCTGACCAGCAGGATCCCAGTGCGACAGGCAAAACACACTGACATATAGGTTTTTATCTATGAGCACTGGGGTCCTGGCTAGCAGGATCCCAGTAACACAGTAAAAACACACTGATACAGACTCACAAACAGGCCAAAAGCTGGGGGCACTATGCTAGAAAGAGGCTACTTTCTCACACTACCCCCACCCACACGAAGGAAAATAAGGCTAACTTTGGCCAGTTGAGACTTTATTGTCTAAGTGGTGATAAGTGAAGAGTAGATCTGCAATAGAGAGGTTACTCCCTTTCTCATCCACTATATGGTTACTTCCCTGTGGGGATGTAAAACACCATGTTTGGAGATTTTTACCTATCCAACAGTGTGAGTGTAAATTCTCAGAGTTCCTATGAGCATGTTTTAAAGTTGGGCAGTGGTATTGGTCCACTGGGCCTATGTCAAATGCCAGAAATGCTATACAGGGATGCTGTCTCAATAAAGCCATAGCTGGGCAAAAACTATGTCCCTATGGCTGTAAGAGAGAACAGGGTTGCTGTTTTGCTTGAGTTGGAGCAGGGCAGGGCTGCTGTCATATAAGCTCCACACCAGGACAGGGCTGCTGTCGTAAGTGTTTAGAGGCATTTCAGGTCTGCTAAACTAAAGTTTCTCTGGGAGTGCTGGAGTGATGCCCCATATCCAGCTGCGGTAGCTGATGGCTCCTTTGGTACAGGTTCTACCCCAGGAGAGGTGTTTCCCACCACAGGAGTGATATCCTTCGTGTCAGGGTGGGGAAGGGATACTTTGATACCCTTCTTACCTGTTTGTGGAGATGGATCCTGAGATTTCAGGCCTTTTTCTCTCTTTTGCTTTTTCATTTCACCAGAAATGAGAGGAAGCAATTCCTCAGGGATAGGCAGCATGGATGCATGGGTACTAAACTCTACCTCGGCCCAACCTGAGGCCTCTAGGTCATTCCCTAAGAGACAATCTACAGGTAAGCTAGATGATATTACCTCCTGTTTAGGGCCAGTAACTCCACCCCAACTAAGTTGAACTACAGCTAAGTGGAGAGACTGAGTGGAGTTACTGACATCAGTAACTTGGTACTTCTGTCCAAGGGGGTGTTGTGCAGGTGACACCAGGTTTTCAGTCACCAAAGTGATACTGGCACCTGTGTCCCTGTAGGCCTGGGCCTCAACACCATTTCTTAAGTTCGACTGCCTGTACTTATCCATGTTAAGGGGACAAGCAGCCAAATGTGGCAAGGCCGATGTCAACAGAGGGGACAGAAACTGTCTTGGGACTGTCGACTCCAGTTTCTATTATGGTCCCAAAAGTGAACCCAACTACACGTTTAGTTTTATCATTGCCAGTTGTCCCACCACTATTACCACTACTGCTAGGGTCACTAGAGTCTGATGTCTTAGTGGTGGTAGGCTCAGGGGCTTTACCTATGCAGGACTTATTCCCTGGCCAATGACCTTTATTTCTACACACATAGCACCAAGGCATTTTCTGATTGTGTGAAGAGTTTGAAGAAGATGAAGAAGTTTTATCCCAACCCCCAAGAAGTATTTTGGACCTGAAGAAGGATCTCTGTGTTTACTCTTATACCCATGCTTGTCCTAAGATTTTTCACCATCTTTCTTTTTGCTGTCTTTGTCACCCCCTGTATGAGCTTTTCTGCTCACCCTTGTTCTGACCCATTTGTCTGCCTTCTTTCCCAATTCTTGGGGAGAGCTCATATCTGAGTCCACAAGATATTCATGCAACAAGTCAGACACACAATTATTCAAGATATGCTCTCTCAGAATCAAGTTAAATAGGCTTTCATAATCAGTCACCTTACTGCCATGTAACCAACCTTCTTGGGCCTTCACAGAACAGTCTACAAATTCTGTCCAGTCCTGTGATGACTCCTTTCTGGTCTTTCTGAACTTACGTCTGTACTGTTCAGTGGTTAAGCTAAGCCCAGACCATCTAAGAGTGCATTCTTAAGAATTTGGTAATTATCTGCATCATCCTCTCTGACAATAAGAAGTCTGTCTCTCCCCTTGCCAGAGAAGGATAACCAAGGTATAGCAGCCCACTGTACATGAGTGACCCTCTGAACTTTACAGGCCATTTCAAGTGCAGCAAACCACTTGTTGATGTCATCACAATCCTTGCAAGGAGGGACAACTTTGTGCAGATTCCTAAAATCAAATGAAGGTTCCCTAACATTTGTATTCCTAAAACTGCTATTGCCACCATGGGGAACTAACCCTATACCCTGCCCCTCTCTCTCCACAGCCAGGGATTCCCTGTCTAAGGCCAACTGTTGCTGCATTAGCTTCAGTCTGGCCTCCTCTAGCCTCAGCTTTCTGAGTTCCCTATCTAGGGACTGGTCCTCAGGGTTAGAATTATGTGACGCCTCTGAAACAGAGGTAACATGAGAGTAGGCAGAGGCAGACCTATCTCTAACAGGGGCCACTCTAGTGACATGGCCTCTAGGGGTGAAGGGAGCCCTACTTGAGTGTGAACCCTTCCCACCACCACTTATACCAGGGGGCTTGTTGACAGATAGGTCTGTGGAGGGACCCTCCCCAGGATTGTCATCTTGCTCCTCTGAGCACTCCTGGTTGGAGTCATCCTCTACCTCTTCCCCTGTCCCTGATCATCCTGGAGGAGAAGATTTAAGAGGAACTCCTTACTGGGGTTCTTCCTAATTCCTAAACTTCTTTCAATGCAGAGACCCCTCAAACATTTAAAGTTTATATTCTCATAGATAGTCTTGACAGCTCTAGGGGTAGTGTCTACAGAAGACATATTGAAAGAAAAAAGTTTAGGAAACTGAGTAAAAAGTTAGTAGAATAACAGAGCTAACGTTTTAAAGAAAAGAGAAAACTTTTCAGAACTTTGCAAAAAATGTTTGCAAAGTTTAAAGAACTTTTAGAAAGTTTGAAAATGGTTTCTAAGTATATATTATATATGCTCTAAGTAATGGAGCATGCTTTTCTTGTGAGAACCACAGGTACCAAAATGGTAAAGCAATTGCAAGTACTTATCCCACCGCTGCACCAGCAATGTAGAAGGCTGGCCTGGTTTGTAGTGGGTACGTTTGGTACGTAAACCTTATATCAGGTCCAGTAATCCCTTGTTAGTGAAATGTAGTAGTGTTCTAGCAGCTTAGGCTGATTGAGGTAGCCATAGCAAAGCAGCTTAGATTAAACTAGGAGACATGCAAAGCTCATGCAATACCACTTACAGTTGCACAGTACTTATACACAAGTAAAGACAATACTCAGTATTACCAAAATTAAAGGTATTTATTTGGGTGAAACAGTACCAAAAATATCTTAGAGACAATACTCCTTCTGGAGGTAAGTATTATGCACAATATATACACTAGACACCAAAATTAGACAAGTAAATAGTCATAGAACAGTGCAAACAATAGCAAATGCTATAGAATGTAATGGGAAAAAATAGGTTTAGGGGCAACACAAACCATATACTAAGAAAGTGGAAGGCGAATCACAAATTCCCCCCTAGGCAAGTGTTGTGTGTGCAGAATCGCAAGGAGAGTAAGAATACAGTAAAGGTACATAAATTACTCCACCCCAGAGCCCAGAAAAGCAGGAGTAAAGTACTGCAAGTTTCCTTAGGACACACTACACCTTGTGATTGGGATATTGCAGCAACCTACCAAGTCTGCAAAGAACAACTGCTGGATTCCTGGGCCTGAAGACCTGCAAAGGAAAGGGACCAAGTCCAGAAGTCAAAAGAAGTTCCATGAAGGACAGGAGTCTCTTCCAACCCAGAAGAGGGTGCAAAAGAAGAGTCCCTTGTTAGTCAAAGACTGCAGGAATGCACCCTAGGAAGAAGCCAGTGGGTTCCTGCATGATGCAAAGGATGTCCCACGATGTGAAAATCGTTGCAGATGTGATTTAGTGTTGGAAGTTGCCAACAAGCCTTTGCTACGGCAAAACGGCGATTTGCATCAAAATGGTGCTGGATGGACCCAGGAGGGATCTGGGGGCCTCAACTCTGTGTGAGGAGGAAGAGGGACTCTCAGCACTTTAGAGAGCCCTCAGGTTGCCGGCAGCACCCTCGGGAGTCGCAGGATCCAGGGACAAAGGAGGTGTAAAACATGGTTGATGCAGCACAACAAAAGAAGGTCCCACGCCGCCGGAGAAAAACTCAGCGAGTTGAGCATCGCAGGATGGAATGCTGGGGACCTGGGACAGGCTGTGCATGAAGGAATTTTGCAAAGAGTGCACACAGGCCTCAGGAGGTGAAAAAGATGCAGAACACAGGGGTACCATCGCTGTCGGGGAAGGCAAGGTCTTACCTCCTCCAAATTGCATCAGCAGGACCTCAGGACAGTCTATGGCAATGAGGTCTGCCCTCTGTGTCCTTAGGAGCATGCTCGTCGCTGCGAGCAAAGTCCAAGGGTACCGGTCATTGTCTTGGAAGGTGCCTGCTGGAGCAGGGGAGTGACTGCGTCACCCCACTGGAGATTTCTTTGGCCCTTCTGGTGCAGGATGACACAGGGGGTCCCCAGAGTGGGCACCCATGGAAACTGTTGCAGTTGCTGACTTGGAGCTTAGGTTGCAGAAGAAAAGTATCCCTTGTGGATACCTTGTTGCAGTTACAGTGTTTCTTGGAGCAGGCTGCGGTTGATCAGAGGTCAGAGAATGCTGAAGTAGTTGCAGAGGATTACTGAAGGAAACTTGCAAGCAGAATCTGAAGAGAACCCACAGGAGAGACCCTAAATAGCCCTGAGAAGGTGATTGGCTACTTTATCAGGTATGGACCTATCAGGATGTGTCTCTGATGTCACCTGCTGGCACTGGCCACTCAGAGGCCTCCAGAGTGCCCCCACATCTTGCAAAGCAAGATGGATGAAGCCTGGGAAACACTGGAGGACCTCTGGGCACCACCTCTAGGGTGGTGATGGAAAGGGGAGTGGTCACTCCCCTTTCCTTTGTCCAGTTTCGCGCCCGAGGAGTGTACAAGGGGTCTCTGAACCGGTGTAGACTGGCTTATGCAAGGAGGGCACCATCTGTGCCCTTCAAAGCATTTCCAGAGGCTGGGGGAGGCTACACCTCCCTAGCCTGTAACACCTATTTCCAAAGGTAGAGGGTGTAAAACCCTGCTCTCAGAGGAAATTGTTTGTTGTGCCTTCCTGGGACTGGGCTGCCCAGACCCCAGGAGGGCATAACCCTGTCTGTGAGGTGGCAGCAGCTGTAGCTGCAGTGCAAGCTTTAGGGAGCTGGTTTGGCAGTACTAGGGGTCCATAGTGGAGCCCCCAGGATGCATGGAATTGGCTCCCCTATACTAGATTTGGAATGGGGGGACAATTCCATGATCTTAGACATGTTCCATGGCCATATTCGGAGTTACC
The DNA here is from genome assembly GCF_031143425.1 of Pleurodeles waltl. Taxonomy (NCBI): domain Eukaryota; kingdom Metazoa; phylum Chordata; class Amphibia; order Caudata; family Salamandridae; genus Pleurodeles; species Pleurodeles waltl. The sequence goes on along the minus strand of NC_090442.1, from coordinate 502,241,187 downwards.
ATTGTGAAGCTACATATAGGTATTGACCTATATGTAGTGCACGCATGTAATGGCGTCCCCCCACACACAATGTCCCGGGAAATGGCCCTGAACTATGTGGGGGCACCTTTGCTAGTGCAAGGGTGCCCTCACACTTACTAACTTTGCACCTAACCTTCAGCAAATGAAGGTGAGACATATAGGTGACTTATAAGTTAATTAAGTGCAGTGAAAAGGACTGTGGAATAACATGTGCGTTATTTCACGCAGGCTGCAATGGCAGGCCTGTGCAAGGGTTTGTCTGAGCTCCCTATGGGTGGCAAAAGAAATGCTGCAACCCATATGGCTCTCCTGGAACCCCAATGCCCTGGGTACCTAGGTACTATATACTAGGGACTTATAAGGGGGATCCAGTGTGCCACTTGAAATTGGTAAATTAAGTCACTAGCCTACAGTGATAAATTTAAAAGCAGAGAGAGCATAAGCACTGAGGTTCTGGTTAGCAGAGCCTCAGTGACACAGTCAAGCACTATACAGACACACACATTAGGCCATAAACTATGAGCACTGGGGTCCTGACCAGCAGGATCCCAGTACGACAGGCAAAACAAACTGACATATAGGTTTTTATCTATGAGCACTGGGGTCCTGGCTAGCAGGATTCCAGTAACACAGTAAAAACACACTGATACAGACTCACAAACAGGCCAAAAGCGGGGGTCACTATGCTAGAAAGAGGCTACTTTCTCACACTACCCCCACCCACACGAAGGACAATAAGGCTAACTTTGGCCAGTTGAGACTTTATTGTCTAAGTGGTGATAAGTGAAGAGTAGATCTGCAATAGAGAGGTTACTCCCTTTCTCATCCACTATATGGTTACTTCCCTGTGGGGATGTAAAACACCATGTTTGGAGATTTTTACCTATCCAACAGTGTGAGTGTAAATTCTCAGAGTTCCTATGAGTATGTTTTAAAGTTGGGCAGTGGTATTGGTCCACTGGGCCTATGTCAAATGCCAGAAATGCTATACAGGGATGCTGTCTCAATAAAGCCATAGCTGGGCAAAAACTTTGTCCATATGGCTGTAAGAGAGAACAGGGTTGCTGTTTTTGCTTGAGTTGGAGCAGGGCAGGGCTGCTGTCATATGAGCTCCACACCAGGACAGGGCTGCTGTCGTAAGTGTTTAGAGGCATTTCAGGTCTGCTGCACTAAAGTTTCTCTGGGAGTGCTGGAGTGATGCCCCATATTTAGTAAAATGGTGCAGTTTTCCACATCTGGATTAGTAGTTCCACAGAGAGGTACTTTTACCTCTGGGAGTCCAGCTGCGGTAGCTGATGGCTCCTTTGGTACAGGTTCTAACCCAGGAGAGGTGTTTCCCACCACAGGAGTGGTATCCTTAGTCTCAGGGTGGGGAAGGGATACTTTGATACCCTTCTTACCTGTTTGTGGAGATGGATCCTGAGATTTCAGGCCTTTTTCTCTCTTTTGTTTTTTCATTTCACCAGAAATGAGAGGAAGCAATTCCTCAGGGATACTCAGCATGGATGCATGGGTACTAAACTCTACCTCGGCCCAACCTGAGGCCTCTAGGTCATTCCCTAAGAGACAATCTACAGGTAAGCTAGATGATATTACCTTCTGTTTAGGGCCAGTAACTCCACCCCAACTAAGTTGAACTACAGCTAAGTGGAGAGACTGAGTGGAGTTACTGACATCAGTAACTTGGTACTTCTGTCCAAGGGGGTGTTGTGCAGGTGACACCAGGTTTTCAGTCACCAAAGTGATACTGGCACCTGTGTCCCTGTAGGCCTGGGCCTCAACACCATTTCTTAAGTTCGACTGCCTGTACTTATCCATGTTAAGGGGACAAGCAGCCAAATGTGGCAAGGCCAATGTCAACAGAGGTGACAGAAACTGTCTTGGGACTGTCGACTCCAGTTTCTATTATGGTCCCAAAAGTGAACCCAACTACACGTTTAGTTTGACTATTGCCAGTTGTCCCACCACTATTACCACTACTGCTAGGGTCACTAGAGTCTGATGTCTTAGTGGTGGTAGGCTCAGGGGCTTTACCTATGCAGGACTTATTCCCTGGCCAATGGCCTTTATTTCTACACACATAGCACCAAGGCATTTTCTGATTGTGTGAAGAGTTTGAAGAAGATGAAGAAGTTTTATCCCAACCCCCAAGAAGTATTTTGGACCTGAAGAAGGATCTCTGTGTTTACTCTTATACCCATGCTTGTCCTAAGATTTTTCACCATCTTTCTTTTTGCTGTCTTTGTCACCCCCTGTATGAGCTTTTCTGCTCACCCTTGTTCTGACCCATTTGTCTGCCTTCTTTCCCAATTCTTGGGGAGAGCTCATATCTGAGTCCACAAGATATTCATGCAACAAGTCAGACACACAATTTTTCAAGATATGCTCTCTCAGAATCAAGTTAAATAGGCTTTCATAATCAGTCACCTTACTGCCATGTAACCAACGTTCTTGGGCCTTCACAGAACAGTCTACAAATTCTGTCCAGTCCTGTGATGACTCCTTTCTGGTCTTTCTGAACTTACGTCTGTACTGTTCAGTGGTTAAGCTAAGCCCAGACCATCGAAGAGTGCATTCTTAAGAATTTGGTAATTATCTGCATCATCCTCTCTGACAATAAGAAGTCTGTCTCTCCCCTTGCCAGAGAAGGATAACCAAGGTATAGCAGCCCACTGTACATGAGTGACCCTCTGAACTTTACAGGCCATTTCAAGTGCAGCAAACCACTTGTTGATGTCATCACGATCCTTGCAAGGAGGGACAACTTTGTGCAGATTCCTAAAATCAAATGAAGGTTCCCTAACATTTGTATTCCTAAAACTGCTATTGCCACCATGGGGAACTAACCCTATACCCTGCCTCTCTTTCTCCACAGCCAGGGATTCCCTGTCTAAGGCCAACTGTTGCTGCATTAGCTTCAGTCTGGCCTCCTCTAGCCTCAGCTTTCTGAGTTCCCTATCTAGGGACTGGTCCTCAGGGTTAGAATTATGTGACGCCTCTGAAACAGAGGTAACATGAGAGTATGCAGAGGCAGACTTATCTCTAACAGGGGCCACTCTAGTGACCTGGCCTCTAGGGGTGAAGGGAGCCCTACTTGAGTATGAACCCTCCCCACCACCACTTATACCAGGGGGCTTGTTGACAGATAGGTCTGTGGAAGGACCCTCCCCAGGATTGTCATCTTGCTCATCTGAGCACTCCTGGTTGGAGTCATCCTCTACCTCTTCCCCTGTCCCTGATCATCCTGGAGGAGAAGATTTAAGAGGAACTCCTTATTGGGGTTCTTCCTAATTCCTAAACTTCTTTCAATGCAGAGACCCCTCAAACATTTAAAGTTTAGATTCTCATAGATAGACTTGACAGCTCTAGGGGTAGCGTCTACAGAAGACATATTGAAAGAAAAAAGTTTAGGAAACTGAGTAAAAAGTTAGTAGAATAACAGAGCTAACGTTTTAAAGAAAAGAGAAAACTTTTCAGAACTTTGCACAAAATGTTTGCAAAGTTTAAAGAACTTTTAGAAAGTTAGAAAATGGTTTCTAAGTATATATTATATATGCTCTAAGTAATGGAGCATGCTTTTCTTGTGAAAAGCACAGGTAGCAAAATGGTAAAGCAATTGCAAGTACTTATCCCACCGCTGCACCAGCAATGTAGGAGGCTAGCCTGGTTTGTAGTGGGTACGTTTGGTACGTACACCTTATATCAGGTCCAGTAATCCCTTGTTAGTGAAATGTAGTAGTGTTCTAGCAGCTTAGGCTGATTGAGGTAGCCATAGCAAAGCAGCTTAGGTTGAACTAGGAGACATGCAAAGCTCATGCAATACCACTTACAGTTGCACAGTACTTATACACAAGAAAAGACAATACTCAGTATTACCAAAATTAAAGGTATTTATTTGGGTGAAACAGTACCAAAAATATCTTAGAGGCAATACTCCTTCTGGAGGTAAGTATTATGCACAATATATACACTAGACACCAAAATTAGACAAGTAAATAGTCATAGAACAGTGCAAATAATAGGAAATGCTATATAATGTAATGGGAAAGAATAGGTCTAGGGGCAACACAAACCATATACTAAGAAAGTGGAAGGCGAATCACAAATTCCCCCTAGGCAAGTGTTGTGTGTGCAGAATCGCAAGGAGAGTAAGAATACCGTAAAGGAACATAAATTACTCCACCCCAGAGCCCAGAAAAGCAGGAGTAAAGTACTGCAAGTTTTCGTAGGACACACTACACCTTGTGATTGGAATATTGCAGCAACCAACCAAGTCTGCAAAGAACAACTGCTGGATTCCTGGACCTGAAGACCTGCAAAGGAAAGGGACCAAGTCCAGAAGTCAAAAGAAGTTCCAGGAAGGACAGGAGTCTCTTCCAACCCAGAAGAGGGTGCAAAAGAAGAGTCCCTTGTTAGTCAAAGACTGCAGGAATGCACCCTAGGAAGAAGCCAGTGGGTTCCTGCATGATGCAAAGGATGTCCCACGATGTGAAAATCGTTGCAGATGTGATTTAGTGTTGGAAGTTGCCAACAAGCCTTTGCTACGGCAAAACGGCGATTTGCATCAAAATGGTGCTGGATGGACCCAGGATGGATCTGGGGGCCTCAACTCTGTGTGAGGAGGAAGAGGGACTCTCAGCACTTTAGAGAGACCTCAGGTTGCCGGCAGCAACCTCGGGAGTCGCAGGATCCAGGGACAAAGGAGGTGTAAAACATGGTTGATGCAGCACAACAAAAGAAGGTCCCACGCCGCCGGAGAAAAACTCAGCGAGATGAGCATCGCAGGATGGAGTGCTGGGGACCTGGGACACGCTGTGCATGAAGGAATTTTGCAAAGAGTGCACACAGGCCTCAGGAGGTGAAAAAGATGCAGAACACAGGGATACCATCGCTGTCGGGGAAGGCAAGGTCTTACCTCCTCCAAATTGCATCAGCAGGACCTCAGGACAGTCCATGGCAATGAGTTCTGCCCTCTGTGTCCTTAGGAGCATGCGCGTCGCTGCGAGAAAAGTCCAAGGGTACCGGTCATTGTCTTGGAAGGTGCCTGCTGGAGCAGGGGAGTGACTGCGTCACCCCACTGGAGATTTCTTTGGCCCTTCTGGTGCAGGATGAAGACAGGGGGTCCCAAGAGTGGGCACCCATGGAAACTGTTGCAGTTGCTGACTTGGAGCTGAGGTTGCAGAAGAAAAGTATCCCTTGTGGATACCTTGTTGCAGTTACAGTGTATCTTGGAGCAGGCTGCGGTTGATCAGAGGTCAGAGAATGCTGAAGTAGTTGCAGAGGATTACTGAAGGAAACTTGCAAGCAGAATCTGAAGAGAACCCACAGGAGAGACCCTAAATAGCCCTGAGTAGGTGATTGGCTACTTTATCAGGTATGAACCTATCAGGATGCGTCTCTGATGTCACCTGCTGGCACTGGCCACTCAGAGGCCTCCAGAGTGCCCCCACATCTTGCAAAGCAAGCTGGATGAAGCCTGGGACACACTGGACGACCTCTGGGCACCACCTTTAGGGTGGTGATGGAAAGGGGAGTGGTCACTCCCCTTTCCCTTGTCCAGTTTCGCGCCCGAGGAGTGTACAAGGGGACTCTGAACCGGTGTAGACTGGCTTATGCAAGGAGGGCACCATCTGTGCCCTTCAAAGCATTTCCAGAGGCTGGGGGAGGCTACCCCTCCCTAGCCTGTAACACCTATTTCCAAAGGTAGAGGGTGTAAAACCCTGCTCTCAGAGGAAATTGTTTGTTGTGCCTTCCTGGGACTGGGCTGCCCAGACCCCAGGAGGGCATAACCCTGTCTGTGAGGTGGCAGCAGCTGTAGCTGCAGTGCAAGCTTCAGGGAGCTGGTTTGGCAGTACTAGGGGTCCATAGTGGAGCCCCCAGGATGCATGGAATTGGCTCCCCTATACTAGATTTGGAATGGGGGGACAATTCCATGATCTTAGACATGTTGCATGGCCATATTCGGAGTTACCATTGTGAAGCTACATATAGGTATTGACCTATATGTAGTGCACTCATGTAATGGCGTCCCCCCACACACAATGTCCCGGGAAATGGCCCTGAACTATGAGGGGGCACCTTTGCTAGTGCAATGGGTGCCCTCACACTTACTAACTTTGCACCTAACCTTCAGCAAATGAAGGTGAGACATATAGGTGACTTATAAGTTAATTAAGTGCAGTGAAAAGGACTGTGGAATAACATGTGCGTTATTTCACGCAGGCTGGAATGGCAGGCCTGTGCAAGGGTTTGTCTGAGCTCCCTATGGGTGGCAAAAGAAATGCTGCAACCCATATGGCTCTCCTGGAACCCCAATGCCTTGGGTACCTAGGTACTATATACTAGGGACTTATAAGGGGGATCCAGTGTGCCACTTGAAATTGGTAAATTAAGTCACTAGCCTACAGTGACAAATTTAAAAGCAGAGAGAGCATAAGCACTGAGGTTCTGGTTAGCAGAGCCTCAGTGACACAGTCAAGCACTATACAGACACACACATTAGGCCATAAACTATGAGCACTGGGGTCCTGACCAGCAGGATCCCAGTGCGACAGGCAAAATACACTGACATATAGGTTTTTATCTATGAGCACTGGGGTCCTGGCTAGCAGGATCCCAGTAACACAGTAAAAACACACTGATACAGACTCACAAACAGGCCAAAAGCGGGGGTCACTATGCTAGAAAGAGGCTACTTTCTCACACTACCCCCACCCACACGAAGGACAATAAGGCTAACTTTGGCCAGTTGAGACTTTATTGTCTAAGTGGTGATAAGTGAAGAGTAGATCTGCAATAGAGAGGTTACTCCCTTTCTCATCCACTATATGGTTACTTCCCTGTGGGGATGTAAAACACCATGTTTGGAGATTTTTACCTATCCAACAGTGTGAGTGTAAATTCTCAGAGTTCCTATGAGCATGTTTTAAAGTTGGGCAGTGGTATTGGTCCACTGGGCCTATGTCAAATGCCAGAAATGCTATACAGGGATGCTGTCTCAATAAAGCCATAGCTGGGCAAAAACTATGTCCATATGGCGGTAAGAGAGAACAGGGTTGCTGTTTTGCTTGAGTTGGAGCAGGGCAGGGCTGCTGTCATATAAGCTCCACACCAGGACAGGGCTGCTGTCGTAAGTGTTTAGAGGCATTTCAGGTCTGCTAAACTAAAGTTTCTCTGGGAGTGCTGGAGTGATGCCCCATATTTAGTAAAATGGTGCAGTTTTACACATCTGGATTAGTAGTTCCACAGAGAGGTACTTTTACCTCTGGGAGTCCAGCTGCGGTAGCTGATGGCTCCTTCGGTACAGGTTCTACCCCAGGAGAGGTGTTTCCCACCACAGGAGTGATATCCTTAGTGTCAGGGTGGGGAAGGGATACTTTGATACCCTTCTTACCTGTTTGTGGAGATGGATCCTGAGATTTCAGGCCTTTTTCTCTCTTTTGCTTTTTCATTTCACCAGAAATGAGAGGAAGCAATTCCTCAGGGATACTCAGCATGGATGCATGGGTACTAAACTCTACCTCTGCCCAACCTGAGGCCTCTAGGTCATTCCCTAAGAGACAATCTACAGGTAAGCTAGATGATATTACCTCCTGTTTAGGGCCAGTAACTCCACCCCAACTAAGTTGAACTACAGCTAAGTGGAGAGACTGAGTGGAGTTACTGACATCAGTAACTTGGTACTTCTGTCCAAGGGGGTGTTGTGCAGGTGACACCAGGTTTTCAGTCACCAAAGTGATACTGGCACCTGTGTCCCTGTAGGCCTGGGCCTCAACACCATTTATTAAGATCGACTGCCTGTACTTATCCATGTTAAGGGGACAAGCAGCCAAATGTGGCAAGGCCGATGTCACCAGAGGTGACAGAAACTGTCTTGGGACTGTCGACTCCAGTTTCTATTATGGTCCCAAAAGTGAACCCAACTACACGTTTAGTTTTATCATTGCCAGTTGTCCCACCACTATTACCACTACTGCTAGGGTCACTAGAGTCTGATGTCTTAGTGGTGGTAGGCTCAGGGGCTTTACCTATGCAGGACTTATTCCCTGGCCAATGACCTTTATTTCTACACACATAGCACCAAGGCATTTTCTGATTGTGTGAAGAGTTTGAAGAAGATGAAGAAGTTTTATCCCAACCCCCAAGAAGTATTTTGGACCTGAAGAAGGATCTCTGTGTTTACTCTTATACCCATGCTTGTCCTAAGATTTTTCACCATCTTTCTTTTTGCTGTCTTTGTCACCCCCTGTATGAGCTTTTCTGCTCACCCTTGTTCTGACCCATTTGTCTGCCTTCTTTCCCAATTCTTGGGGAGAGCTCATATCTGAGTCCACAAGATATTCATGCAACAAGTCCGACACACAATTATTCAAGATATGCTCTCTCAGAATCAAGATAAATAGGCCTTCATAATCAGTCACCTTACTGCCATGTAACCAACCTTCTTGGGCCTTCACTGAACAGTCTACAAATTCTGTCCGGTCCTGTGATGACTCCTTTCTGGTATTTCTGAACGTACGTCTGTACTGTTCAGTGGTTAAGCTAAGCCCAGACCATCTAAGAGTGCATTCTTAAGAACTTGGTAATTATCTGCATCATCCTCTCTGACAATAAGTAGTCTGTCTCTCCCCTTGCCAGAGAAGGATAACCAAGGTATAGCAGCCCACTGTACATGAGTGACCCTCTGAACTTTACAGGCCATTTCAAGTGCAGCAAACCACTTGTTGATGTCATCACAATCCTTGTAAGGAGGTACAACTTTGTGCAGATTCCTAAAATCAAATGAAGGTTCCCTAACATTTGTATTCCTAAAACTGCTATTGCCACCATGGGGAACTAACCCTATACCCTGCCTCTCTTTCTCCACAGCCAGGGAATTCCCTGTCTAAGGCCAACTGTTGCTGCATTAGCTTCAGTCTGGCCTCCTCTAGCCTCAGCTTTCTGAGTTCCCTATCTAGGGACTGGTCCTCAGGGTTAGAATTATGTGACGCCTCTAAAACAGAGGTAACATGAGACTATGCAGAGGCAGACCTATCTCTAACAGGGGCCACTCTAGTGACCTGGCCTCTAGGGGTGAAGGGAGCCCTACTTGAGTGTGAACCCTTCCCACCACCACTTATACCAGGGGGCTTGTTGACAGATAGGTCTGTGGAAGGACCCTCCCCAGGATTGTCATCTTGCTCCTCTGAGCACTCCTGGTTGGAGTAATCCTCTACCTCTTCCCCTGTCCCTGATCATCCTGGAGGAGAAGATTTAAGAGGAACTCCTTACTGGGGTTCTTCCTAATTCCTAAACTTCTTTCAATGCAGAGACCCCTCAAACATTTAAAGTTTAGATTCTCATAGATAGTCTTGACAGCTCTAGGGGTAGCGTCTACAGAAGACATATTGAAAGAAAAAAGTTTAGGAAACTGAGTAAAAAGTTAGTAGAATGACAGAGCTAACGTTTTAAAGAAAAGAGAAAACTTTTCAGAACTTTGCAAAAAATGTTTGCAAAGTTTAAAGAACTTTCAGAAAGTTAGAAAATGGTTTCTAAGTATATATTATATGTGCTCTAAGTAATGGAGCATGCATTTCTTGTGAAAAGCACAGGTACCAAAATGGTAAAGCAATTGCAAGTACTTATCCCACCGCTGCACCAGCAATGTAGGAGGCTGGCCTGGTTTGTAGTCGGTACGTTTGGTACGTACACCTTATATCAGGTCCAGTAATCCCTTGTTAGTGAAATGTAGTAGTTTCTAGCAGCTTAGGCTGATTGAGGTAGCCATAGCAAAGTAGCTTAGGTTGAACTAGGAGACATGCAAAGCTCATGCAATACCACTTACAGTTGCACAGTGCTTATACACAAGTAAAGAAAATACTCAGTATTACCAAAGTTAAAGGTATTTATTTGGGTGAAACAGTACCAAAAATATCTTAGAGACAATACTCCTTCTGGAGGTAAGTATTATGCACAATATATACACTAGACACCAAAATTAGACAAGTAAATAGTCATAGAACAGTGCAAACAATAGCAAATGCTATAGAATGTAATGGGAAAGAATAAGTCTAGGGGCAACACAAACCATATACTAAGAAAGTGGAAGGCGAATCAGAAATTTCACCCTAGGCAAGTGTTGTGTGTGCAGAATCGCAAGGAGAGTAAGAATACAGTAAAGGTACATAAATTACTCCACCCCAGAGCCCAGAAAAGCAGGAGTAAAGTACTGCAAGTTTCCTTAGGACACACTACACCTTGTGATTGGGATATTGCAGCAACCAACCAAGTCTGCAAAGAACAACTGCTGGATTCCTGGGCCTGAAGACCTGCAAAGGAAAGGGACCAAGTCCAGAAGTCAAAAGAAGTTCCAGGAAGGACAGGAGTCTCTTCCAACCCAGAAGAGGGTGCAAAAGAAGAGTCCCTTGTTAGTCAAAGACTGCAGGAATGCACCCTAGGAAGAAGCCAGTGGGTTCCTACATGATGCAAAGGATGTCCCACGATGTGAAAATCGTTGCAGATGTGATTTAGTGTTGGAAGTTGCCAACAAGCCTTTGCTACGGCAAAACGGCGATTTGCATCAAAATGGCGCTGGATGGACCCAGGAGGAATCTGGGGGCCTCAACTCTGTGTGAGGAGGAAGAGGGACTCTCAGCACTTTAGAGATCCCTCAGGTTGCCGGCAGCACCCTCGGGAGTCGCAGGATCCAGGGACAAAGGAGGTGTAAAACATGGTTGATGCAGCAAAACAAAAGAAGGTCCCACGCCGCCTGAGAAAAACTCAGCGAGTTGAGCATCGCAGGATGGAATGCTGGGGACCTGGGACAGGCTGTGCATGAAGGAATTTTGCAAAGAGTGCACACAGGCCTCAGGAGGTGAAAAAGATGCAGAACACAGGGGTACCATCGCTGTCGGGGAAGGCAAGGTCTTACCTCCTCCAAATTGCATCAGCAGGACCTCAGGACATTCTATGGCAATGAGGTCTGCCCTCTGTGTCCTTAGGAGCATGCTCGTCGCTGCGAGCAAAGTCCAAGGGTACCGGTCATTGTCTTGGAAGGTGCCTGCTGGAGCAGGGGAGTGACTGCATCATCCCACTGGAGATTTCTTTGGCTCTTCTGGTGCAGGATGAAGACAGGGGGTCCCCAGAGTGGGCACCCATGGAAACTGTTGCAGTTGCTGACTTGGAGCTGAGGTTGCAGAAGAAAAGTATCCCTTGTGGATACCTTGTTGCAGTTACAGTGTTTCTTGGAGCAGGCTGCGGTTGATCAGAGGTCAGAGAATGCTGAAGTAGTTGCAGAGGATTACTGAAGGAAACTTGCAAGCAGAATCTGAAGAGAACCCACAGGAGAGACCCTAAATAGCCATGAGAAGGTGATTGGCTACTTTATCAGGTATGGACCTATCAGGATTTGTCTCTGATGTCACCTGCTGGCACTGGCCACTCAGAGGCCTCCAGAGTGCCCCCACATCTTGCAAAGCAAGATGGATGAAGCCTGGGACACTCTGGAGGACCTCTGGGCACCACCTCTAGGGTGGTGATGGAAAGGGGAGTGGTCACTCCCCTTTCCTTTGTCCAGTTTCGCGCCCGAGGAGTGTACAAGGGGTCTCTGAACCGGTGTAGACTGGCTTATGCAAGGAGGGCACCATCTGTGCCCTTCAAAGCATTTCCAGAGGCTGGGGGAGGCTACCCCTCCCTAGCCTGTAACACCTATTTCCAAAGGTAGAGGGTGTAAAACCCTGCTCTCAGAGGAAATTGTTTGTTGTGCCTTCCTGGGACTGGGCTGCCCAGACCCCAGGAGGGCATAACCCTGTCTGTGAGGTGGCAGCAGCTGTAGCTGCAGTGCAAGCTTCAGGGAGCTGGTTTGGCAGTACTAGGGGTCCATAGTGGAGCCCCCAGGATGCATGGAATTGGCTCCCCTATACTAGATTTGGAATGGGGGGACAATTCCATGATCTTAGACATGTTCCATGGCCATATGCGGAGTTACCATTGTGAAGCTACATATAGGTATTGACCTATATGTAGTGCACGCATGTAATGGCGTCCCCCCACACACAATGTCCCGGGAAATGGCCCTGAACTATGTGGGGGCACCTTTGCTAGTGCAAGGGAGCCCTCACACTTACTAACTTTGCACCTAACCTTCAGCAAATGAAGGTGAGACATATAGGTGACTTATAAGTTAATTAAGTGCAGTGAAAAGGACTGTGGAATAACATGTGCGTTATTTCACGCAGGCTGCAATGGCAGGCCTCTGCAAGGGTTTGTCTGAGCTCCCTATGGGTGGCAAAAGAAATGCTGCAACCCATATGGCTCTCCTGGAACCCCAATGCCCTAGGTTCCTAGGTACTATATACTAGGGACTTATAAGGGGGATCCAGTGTGCCACTTGAAATTGGTAAATTAAGTCACTAGCCTACAGTGACAAATTTAAAAGCAGAGAGAGCATAAGCACTGAGGTTATGGTTAGCAGAGCCTCAGTGACACAGTCAAGCACTATACAGACACACACATTAGGCCATAAACTATGAGCACTGGGGTCCTGACCAGCAGGATCCCAGTACGACAGGCAAAACACACTGACATATAGGTTTTTATCTATGAGCACTGGGGTCCTGGCTAGCAGGATCCCAGTAACACAGTAAAAACACACTGATACAGACTCACAAACAGGCCAAAAGCGGGGGTCACTATGCTAGAAAGAGGCTACTTTCTCACACTACCCCTACCCACACGAAGGACAATAAGGCTAACTTTGGCCAGTTGAGACTTTATTGTCTAAGTGGTGATAAGTGAAGAGTAGATCTGCAATAGAGAGGTTACTCCCTTTCTCATCCACTATATGGTTACTTCCCTGTGGGGATGTAAAACACCATGTTTGGAGATTTTTACCTATCCAACAGTGTGAGTGTAAATTCTCAGAGTTCCTATGAGTATGTTTTAAAGTTGGGCAGTGGTATTGGTCCACTGGGCCTATGTCAAATGCCAGAAATGCTTTACATGGATGCTGTCTCAATAAAGCCATAGCTGGGCAAAAACTTTGTCCATATGGCTGTAAGAGAGAACCGGGTTGCTGTTTTGCTTGAGTTGGAGCACGGCAGGGCTGCTGTCATATAAGCTCCACACCAGGACAGGGCTGCTGTCGTAAGTGTTTAGAGGCATTTCAGGTCTGCTGCACTAAAGTTTCTCTGGGAGTGCTGGAGTGATGCCACATATTTAGTAAAATGGTGCAGTTTTCCACATCTGGATTATTAGTTCCACAGAGAGGTACTTTTACCTCTGGGAGTCCAGCTGCGGTAGCTGATGGCTCCTTTGGTACAGGTTCTACCCCAGGAGAGGTGTTTCCCACCACAGGAGTGGTATCCTTAGTGTCAGGGTGGGGAAGGGATACTTTGATACCCTTCTTACCTGTTTGTGGAGATGGATCCTGAGATTTCAGGCCTTTTTCTCTCTTTTGCTTTTTCATTTCACCAGAAATGAGAGGAAGAAATTCCTCAGGGATACTCAGCATGGATGCATGGGTACTAAACTCTACCTCGGCCCAACCTGAGGCCTCTAGGTCATTCCCTAAGAGACAATCTACAGGTAAGCTAAATGATATTACCTCCTGTTTAGGGCTAGTAACTCCACCCCAACTAAGTTGAACTACAGCTAAGTGGAGAGACTGAGTGGAGTTACTGACATCAGTAACTTGGTACTTCTGTCCAAGGGGGTGTTTTGCAGGTGACACCAGGTTTTCAGTCACCAAAGTGATACTGGCACCTGTGTCCCTGTAGGCCTGGGCCTCAACACCATTTATTAAGATCGACTGCCTGTACTTATCCATGTTAAGGGGACAAGCAGCCAAATGTGGCAAGGCCAATGTCAACAGATGTGACATGAAACTGTCTTGGGACTGTCGACTCCAGTTTCTATTATGGTCCCAAAAGTGAACCCAACTACACGTTTAGTTTTACTATTGCCAGTTGTCCCACCACTATTACCACTACTGCTAGGGTCACTAGAGTCTGATGTCTTAGTGGTGGTAGGCTCAGGGGCTTTACCTATGCAGGACTTATTCCCTGGCCAATGACCTTTATTTCTACACACATAGCACCAAGGCATTTTCTGATTGTGTGAAGAGTTTGAAGAAGATGAAGAAGTTTTATCCCAACCCCCAAGAAGTATTTTGGACCTGAAGAAGGATCTCTGTGTTTACTCTTATACCCATGCTTGTCCTAAGATTTTTCACCATCTTTCTTTTTGCTGTCTTTGTCACCCCCTGTATGAGCTTTTCTGCTCACCCTTGTTCTGACCCATTTGTCTGCCTTCTTTCCCAATTCTTGGGGAGAGCTCATATCTGAGTCCACAAGATATTCATGCAACAAGTCAGACACACAATTATTCAAGATATGCTCTCTCAGAATCAAGTTAAATAGGCTTTCATAATCAGTCACCTTACTGCCATGTAACCAACCTTCTTGGGCCTTCACAGAACAGTCTACAAATTCTGTCCAGTCCTGTGATGACTCCTTTCTGGTCTTTCTGAACTTACGTCTGTACTGTTCAGTGGTTAAGCTAAGCCCAACCATCTAAGAGTGCATTCTTAAGAATTTGGTAATTATCTGCATCATCCTCTCTGACAATTAGAAGTCTGTCTCTCCCCTTGCCAGAGAAGGATAACCAAGGTATAGCAGCCCACTGTACATGAGTGACCCTCTGAACTTTACAGGCCATTTCAAGTGCAGCAAACCACTTGTTGATGTCATCACGATCCTTGCAAGGAGGGACAACTTTGTGCAGATACCTAAAATCAAATGAAGGTTCCCTAACATTTGTATTCCTAAAACTGCTATTGCCACCATGGGGAACTAACCCTATACCCTGCCTCTCTTTCTCCACAGCCAGGGATTCCCTGTCTAAGGCCAACTGTTGCTGCATTAGCTTCAGTCTGGCCTCCTCTAGCCTCAGCTTTCTGAGTTCCCTATCTAGGGACTGGTCCTCAGGGTTAGAATTATGTGACACCTCTGAAACAGAGGTAACATGAGAGTATGCAGAGGCAGACCTATCTCTAACAGGGGCCACTCTAGTGACCTGGCCTCTAGGGGTGAAGGGTGTCCCTGATCATCCTGGAGGAGAAGATTTAAGAGGAACTCCTTATTGGGGTTCTTCCTAATTCCTAAACTTCTTTCAATGCAGAGACCCCTCAAACATTTAAAGTTCAGATTCTCATAGATAGTCTTGACAGCTCTAGGGGTAGTGTCTACAGAAGACATATTGAAAGAAAAAAGTTTAGGAAACTGAGTAAAAAGTTAGTAGAATAACAGAGCTAACGTTTTAAAGAAAAGAGAAAACTTTTCAGAACTTTGCAAAAAATGTTTGCAAAGTTTAAAGAACTTTTAGAAAGTTAGAAAATGGTTTCTAAGTATATATTATATATGCTCTAAGTAATGGAGCATGCTTTTCTTGTGAAAAGCACAGGTAGCAAAATGGTAAATCAATTGCAAGTACTTATCCCACCGCTGTACCAGCAATGTAGGAGGCTGGCCTGGTTTGTAGTGGGTACGTTTGGTACGTACACCTTATATCAGGTCCAGTAATCCCTTGTTAGTGAAATGTAGTAGTGTTCTAGCAGCTTAGGCTGATTGAGGTAGCCATAGCAAAGCAGCTTAGGTTGAACTAGGAGACATGCAAAGCTCATGCAATACCACTTACAGTTGCACAGTACTTATACACAAGTAAAGACAATACTCAGTATTACCAAAATTAAAGGTATTTATTTGGGTGAAACAGTACCTGTAGGAAAGTACCATCTTGCCTGGCATGTTACCCCCATTTTTCACTGTATATATGTTGTTTTAGTTGTATGTGTCACTGGGACCCTGGTAACCCAGGGCCCCAGTGCTCATAAGTGTGCCTGAATGTGTTACCTGTGTAGTGACTAACTGTCTCACTGAGGCTCTGCTAATCAGAACCTCAGTGGTTATGCTCTCTCATTTCTTTCCAAATTGTCACTGACAGGCTAGTGACCATTTTTACCAATTTACATTGGCTTACTGGAACACCCTTATAATTCCCTAGTATATGGTACTGAGGTACCCAGGGTATTGGGGTTCCAGGAGATCCCTATGGGCTGCAGCATTTCTTTTGCCACCCATAGGGAGCTCTGACAAATGTTACACAGGCCTGCCACGGCAGCCTGAGTGAAATAACGTCCACGTTATTTCACAGCCATTTTACACTGCACTTAAGTAACTTATAAGTCACCTATATGTCTAACCTTTACCTGGTAAAGGTTAGGTGCAAAGTTACTTAGTGTGAAGGCACCCTGGCACTAGCCAAGGTGCCCCCACATTGTTCAGAGCCAATTCACTGAACTTTGTGAGTGCGGGGACACCATTACACGCGTGCACTACATATAGGTCACTACCTATATGTAGCTTCACCATGGTAACTCCGAATATGGCCATGTAACATGTCTATGATCATGGAATTGCCCCCTCTATGCCATCCTGGCATTATTGGTACAATTCCATGATCCCAGTGGTCTGTAGCACAGACCCTGGTACTGCCATACTGCCCTTCCTGGGGTTTCTCTGCAGCTGCTGCTGCTGCCAACCCCTCAGACAGGCAGCTGCCCTCCTGGGGTCCAGCCAGGCCTGGCCCAGGATGGCAGAACAAAGAACTTCCTCTGAGAGAGGGTGTGACACCCTCTCCCTTTGGAAAATGGTGTGAAGGCAGGGGAGGAGTAGCCTCCCCCAGCCTCTGGAAATGCTTTGTTGGGCACAGATGTGCCCAATTCTGCATAAGCCAGTCTACACCGGTTCAGGGACCCCTTAGCCCCTGCTCTGGCGCGAAACTGGACAAAGGAAAGGGGAGTGACCACTCCCCTGACCTGCACCTCCCCTGGGAGGTGTCCAGAGCTCCCTCCAGTGTGCTCCAGACCTCTGCCATCTTGGAAACAGAGGTGCTGCTGGCACACTGGACTGCTCTGAGTGGCCAGTGCCACCAGGTGACGTCAGAGACTCCTTGTGATAGGCTCCTTCAGGTGTTAGTAGCCTTTCCTCTCTCCTAGGTAGCCAAACCCTCTTTTCTGGCTATTTAGGGTCTCTGTCTCTGGGGAAACTTTAGATAACGAATGCATGAGCTCAGCCGAGTTCCTCTGCATCTCCCTCTTCACCTTCTGATAAGGAATCGACCGCTGACCGCGCTGGAAGCCTGCAAACCTGCAACATAGTAGCAAAGACGACTACTGCAACTCTGTAACGCTGATCCTGCCGCCTTCTCGACTGTTTTCCTGCTTGTGCATGCTGTGGGGGTAGTCTGCCTCCTCTCTGCACCAGAAGCTCTGAAGAAATCTCCCGTGGGTCGACGGAATCTTCCCCCTGCAACCGCAGGCACCAAAAAGCTGCATCTCCGGTCCCTTGGGTCTCCTCTCAGCACGACGAGCGAGGTCCCTCGAATCCAGCGACACCGTCCAAGTGACCCCCACAGTCCAGTGACTCTTCAGCCCAAGTTTGGTGGAGGTAAGTCCTTGCCTCACCTCGCTGGGCTGCATTGCTGGGAACCGCGACTTTGCAAGCTTCTCCGGCCCCTGTGCACTTCCGGCGGAAATCCTGTGTGCACAGCCAAGCCTGGGTCCACGGCACTCTAACCTGCATTGCACGACTTTCTAAGTTGGTCTCCGGCGACGTGGGACTCCTTTGTGCAACTTCGGCGAGCACCGTTTCACGCATCCTCGTAGTGCCTGTTTCTGGCACTTCTCCAGGTGCTACCTGCTTCAGTGAGGGCTCTTTGTCTTGCTCGACGTCCCCTCTCTCTGCAGGTCCAATTTGCGACCTCCTGGTCCCTCCTGGGCCCCAGCAGCGTCCAAAAACGCCAAACGCACGATTTGCGTGTAGCAAGGCTTGTTGGCGTCCATCCGGCGGGAAAACACTTCGGCACGACTCTCCAAGGCGTGGGGGATCCATCCTCCAAAGGGGAAGTCTCTAGCCCTTGTCGTTCCTGCAGTATTCACAGTTCTTCAGCCTAGTAAGAGCTTCTTTGCACCAACCGCTGGCATTTCTTGGGCATCTGCCCATCTCCGAGCTGCTTGTGACTTTTGGACTTGGTCCCCTTGTTCCACAGGTACCCTCAGACAGGAATCCATCGTTGTTGCATTGCTGATTTGTGTTTTCCTTGCATTCTCCCTCTAACACGACTATTTTGTCCTTAGGGGAACTTTGGTGCACTTTGCACTCACTTTTCAGGGTCTTGGGGAGGGTTATTTTGCTAACTCTCACTATTTTCTAATAGTCCCAGCGACCCTCTACAAGGTCACATAGGTTTGGGGTCCATTCGTGGTTCGCATTCCACTTCTGGAGTATATGGTTTGTGTTGCCCCTATCCCTATGTTTCCCCATTGCATCCTATTGTAACTATACATTGTTTGCACTGTTTTCTAAGACTATACTGCATATTTTTGCTATTGTGTATATATATCTTGTGTATATTTCCTATCCTCTCACTGAGGGTACACTCTAAGATACTTTGGCATATTGTCATAAAAATAAAGTACCTTTATTTTTAGTATAACTGTGTATTGTGTTTTCTTATGATATTGTGCATATGACACTAAGTGGTACTGTAGTAGCTTCACACGTCTCCTAGTTCAGCCTGAGCTGCTTTGCTAAGCTACCATTATCTATCAGCCTAAGCTGCTAGACACCCTATACACTAATAAGGGATAACTGGGCCTGGTGCAAGGTGCAAGTACCCCTTGGTACTCACTACAAGCCAGTCCAGCCTCCTACATTGGTTGTGCAGCGGTGGGATAAGTGCTTTGAGACTACTTACCACTCTTGGCATTGTACTTTTCATAAGAGAAAAATATACAAAACAAGGTCAGTGTATATACACATAGCCAAAAAGTTTTGCATTTCCTCTTTTCACTCTTTTCTAAGTGCTGAAAAGTACTTCTAAACTTTCAAAAAGTTCTTAAAAGTTTAAAAAGTTTTTTCTGTCTTTCCAAAAAGTTCTGAAAACTTTTTTTTCTCTTTGTCTATCACTTTAACTCTCTCTAAAAAATGTCTGGCACAGGCCAAAAAGTTGAACTGTCCAAACTTGCATATGATCACCTTAGCTGGAAAGGAGCAAGGAGTCTCTGCATAGAGAGAGGTTTGAGTGTAGGGAAGAATCCTTCTTTAGAACTGTTAATTAATATGCTTAGAGTACAGGATAAGGCCATAAGTGCCCAATCTGTAGAAAAAGTAGCTAATGGTTCTCAATCTGATCCAGGGACTCCCCCAGGAAAAGGTTCAGGAAAGAAACTTCTCAGCCTGCCCATTACTAGACAGTCTAGCATAGTTGGTACAGAGGTTGAATCACACCATACTGATGGTGTGCTCTCACATTATACTGGTAGCCAAGCTGTTAGGGTGCCCTCTGTAAGGGACAGGTCTCCTTCTGTTCATTCCCATCATACCTCTGTATCTAGAAATGTCCCTCCCACCCACCCTGATGACAGATTGTTAGAAAGGGAGCTCAATAGATTGAGAGTGGAGTAAACCAGACTGAAGCTCAAGAAGCAACAGCTGGATTTGGATAGACAGTCTTTAGAAATAGAGAGGGAAAGACAGAAGATGGGTTTAGATACCCATGGTGGCAGCAGCAGTATTCCCCATAGTCATCCTGCAAAAGAGCATGATTCCAGGAATCTGCATAAGATAGTTCCCCCTTACAAGGAGGGGGATGACATTAACAAGTGGTTTGCTGCACTTGAGAGGGCCTGTGTTGTACAGGATGTCCCTCAAAAGCAGTGGGCTGCTATCCTATGGCTATCATTTACTGGAAAAGGTAGGGATAGGCTCCTTACTGTAAAAGAAAATGATGCTAACAATTTCCAAGTTCTTAAGAATGCACTCCTGGATGGTTATGGCTTAACCACTGAACAGTACAGGATGAAGTTCAGAGATACCAAAAAGGAGTCTTCACAAGACTGGGTTGATTTCATTGACCAGGCAGTGAAGGCCTTGGAGGGGTGGTTACATGGCAGTAAAGTTACTGATTATGACAGCCTGTATAACTTGATCCTGAGAGAGCATATTCTTAATAATTGTGTGTCTGATTTGTTGCACCAGTACTTGGTGGACTCTGATCTGACCTCTCCCCAAGAATTGGGAAAGAAGGCAGACAAATGGGTCAGAACAAGAGTGAACAGAAAAGTTCATACAGGGGGTGACAAAGATGGCAACAAAAAGAAGGATGGTAAGTCTTCTGACAAGGGTGGGGACAAATCTAAAAATGAGTCTTCATCAGGCCCACAAAAACACTCTGGTGGGGGTGGTGGGCCCAAATCCTCCTTTAATCAGAACAAGGAAAAGAAACCATGGTGCTATTTATGTAAGATAAAAGGCCATTGGACAACAGATCCCAGTTGTCCAAAGAAAGGCACCACAGCTCCTACCACTACAACCCCTACTGCTACACCTAGTGTCCCTACTAATAGCAGTGGTGGTGGGAGCAAACCTACTAATAGCCAATCCAAGGGAGTAGCTGGGCTCACTTTTGGTAATTTAGTTGGGGTTGGTCTGATTAGGGAGACCACGGAGGCTACTTTAGTCTCTGAAGGGGCTATTGACTTAGCCACTTTGGTTGCTTGCCCCCATAACTTGGAGAAGTACAAGCAACTAACCCTAATAAATGGTGTTGAGGTCCAGGCCTACAGGGACACAGGTGCCAGTGTCACAATGGTGATTGAGAAACTGGTGCACCCTGAACAACACATACTTGGACACCAGTACCAAGTAACCGATGCTCACAACATAACACAAAGCCACCCCATGGCTGTTGTAAATCTCAACTGGGGGGGGGGTATCTGGTCCAAAGAAAGTTGTGGTAGCTTCAGATTTACCTGTAGACTGTCTATTAGGGAACGATTTGGAGACATCAGCTTGGTCAGATGTGGAGTTGGAGGCCCATGCAGCAATGCTGGGCATCCCAGGGCATATTTTTGCTTTGACAAGGGCTCAGGCCAAAAAGCAAAAAGGACAGGGAAGCTTGGATCCTGGAACAATGGACCAAGTGCTCCCTAAAGCTAGGGCTAGTAGAAGCAAACCACTTCCTACTATCCCTCCCTCTACAGTGGATTCTACTTCTGAGGAAGAAGAATTCCCTCCCTGTGCAGGACCTACACCAGAGGAGCTGGAAGCAGACACTGCTGAGCTTTTGGGTGAAGGGGGGCCTGCCAGAGAGGAGCTGAGTGTGGCACAGCAAACCTGTCCCACATTAGAGGGTCTCAGACAGCAAGCTGTCAAACAGGCTAATGGGGATGTCAGTGACTCACACAGAGTTTACTGGGAGGACAATCTCTTGTACACTGAGCATAGGGATCCTAAACCTGGAGCTGCCAGGAGATTAGTGATTCCTCAGGAGTACAGAAAGTTCCTCCTAACACTGGCACATGACATTCCCTTAGCTGGGCACCTGGGTCAAATGAAAACTTGGGACAGATTGGTACCACTGTTTCATTGGCCTAGGATGTCTGAGGACACAAAAGAATTTTGTAAGTCCTGTGAAACCTGTCAAGCCAGTGGCAAGACAGGTGGCACTCCAAAGGCACCCCTTATCCCACTGCCTGTGGTTGGGGTTCCCTTTGAAAGGGTAGGGGTTGACATAGTTGGCCCCCTTGACCCTCCTACTGCTTCAGGCAATAGGTTTATCTTAGTGGTAGTGGACCATGCCACAAGATATCCTGAAGCTATTCCTTTAAGGACCACTACAGCTCCTGCAGTGGCAAAGGCCCTCCTGGGAATATTTTCCAGGGTGGGCTTCCCAAAGGAAGTAGTATCAGACAGGGGAAGCAATTTCATGTCTGCATACTTAAAGGCCATGTGGAAGGAGTGTGGTGTAACTTACAAGTTCACAACACCCTATCATCCACAAACAAATGGACTGGTGGAGAGATTTAATAAAACTCTCAAAGGCATGATTATGGGACTCCCTGAAAAACTCCGCAGGAGATGGGATATCCTTCTACCATGCCTCCTTTTTGCCTACAGGGAGGTACCCCAGAAAGGAGTGGGCTTCAGCCCCTTTGAACTTCTTTTTGGACACCCTGTTAGGGGTCCACTCACACTTGTAAAGGAGGGTTGGGAACAACCTTTAAAAGCTCCTAAGCAGGATATTGTGGATTATGTACTTGGCCTCAGATCAAGGATGGCTGAGTACATGAAAAAGGCCAGTAAAAACCTTCAGGCCAGCCAAGAGCTCCAGAAGCAATGGCATGATCAGAAGGCTGTTTTGGTTCAGTACCAACCAGGGCAGAAAGTGTGGGTCTTGGAGCCTGTGGCCCCAAGAGCACTCCAAGATAAATGGAGTGGACCCCACACAATTGTTGAAAAGAAGGGTGAAGTCACCTACTTGGTTGACTTAGGCACTGCCAGGAGTCCCCTTAGGGTGCTCCATGTCAACCGCCTGAAACCCTACTATGACAGGGCTGATCTCACCCTACTCATGGCAACAGATGAGGGACAGGAAGAAGACAGTGATCCTCTACCTGATCTCTTCTCTTCCACAGAACAAGATGCTCTTGTGGAAGGTGTAGTTTTGGCTGATTGTCTTACTGCTGAGCAGAAAGATAATTGCATAAATCTCCTAGGACAATTTTCAGAACTCTTCTCCATTGTGCCAGGCACCACTTCTTGGTGTGAGCACACTATAGATACTGGAGACAGTTTACCTGTCAAAAGTAAGATCTATAGGCAGCCTGACCATGTCAGGGACTGCATAAAGCAAGAAGTTCAGAAGATGTTGGAACTAGGAGTGGTTGAGCACTCTGACAGTCCATGGGCTTCTCCTGTGGTACTGGTACCAAAACCCAATTCTAAAGATGGAAAGAAAGAAATGCGGTTTTGTGTAGACTATAGAGGTCTCAACTTGGTAACCAAAACTGATGCTCACCCTATACCCAGGGCAGATGAGCTCATAGATACACTGGCATCTGCCAAGTATCTAAGCACTTTTGATTTGACTGCAGGGTATTGGCAGATCAAAATGTCAGAAGATGCTAAACCTAAGACTGCATTTTCTACCATTGGAGGACATTACCAGTTTACTGTAATGCCTTTTGGTTTGAAAAATGCACCTGCCACTTTTCAGAGGTTGGTGAACACAGTCCTGCAAGGGCTGGAAGCTTTCAGTGCAGCATATTTGGATGATATAGCTGTCTTTAGCTCCAGCTGGGATGATCACCTGGTCCACCTTTGGAAAGTTTTGGAGGCCCTGCAAAAGGCAGGCCTCACTATCAAGGCTTCAAAGTGCCAGATAGGGCAGGGTAAGGTGGTTTATCTGGGACACCTTGTTCGTGGGGAACAGATTGCACCACTTCAGGGGAAAATCCAAACTATTATTGATTGGGTTCCCCCTACCACTCAGACTCAGGTGAGAGCCTTCCTAGGCCTCACTGGGTATTACAGGAGGTTCATTAAGAACTATGGCTCCATTGCAGCCCCTCTTAATGACCTCACATCCAAGAAAATGCCTAAAAAGGTATTATGGACAGCAAACTGTCAGAAAGCTTTTGAGGAGCTGAAGCAGGCCATGTGCTCTGCACCTGTCCTGAAAAGCCCTTGTTACTCTAAAAAATTCTATGTCCAAACTGATGCATCTGAATTAGGAGTAGGGGCAGTTCTATCACAACTTAATTCTGAGGGCCAGGATCAACCTGTTGCTTTTATTAGTAGAAGGTTGACCCCTAGAGAAAAGCGTTGGTCTGCCATTGAGAGGGAGGCCTTTGCTGTGGTCTGGGCTCTGAAGAAGTTGAGGCCATACCTGTTTGGCACTCACTTCATTGTTCAGACAGACCACAAACCTCTACTTTGGCTAAAACAAATGAAAGGTGAAAATCCTAAATTGTTGAGGTGGTCCATATCCCTACAGGGAATGGACTATACAGTGGAACATAGACCTGGGAGTAGCCACTCCAATGCAGATGGACTCTCCAGATATTTCCACTTAGACAATGAAGACTCATCAGGTAATGGCTAGTCTTATTGTCCTTCGTTTGGGGGGGGGGTTGTGTAGGAAAGTACCATCTTGCCTGGCATGTTACCCCCATTTTTCACTGTATATATGTTGTTTTAGTTGTATGTGTCACTGGGACCCTGGTAACCCAGGGCCCCAGTGCTCATAAGTGTGCCTGAATGTGTTACCTGTGTAGTGACTAACTGTCTCACTGAGGCTCTGCTAATCAGAACCTCAGTGGTTATGCTCTCTCATTTCTTTCCAAATTGTCACTGACAGGCTAGTGACCATTTTTACCAATTTACATTGGCTTACTGGAACACCCTTATAATTCCCTAGTATATGGTACTGAGGTACCCAGGGTATTGGGGTTCCAGGAGATCCCTATGGGCTGCAGCATTTCTTTTGCCACCCATAGGGAGCTCTGACAAATGTTACACAGGCCTGCCACTGCAGCCTGAGTGAAATAACGTCCACGTTATTTCACAGCCATTTTACACTGCACTTAAGTAACTTATAAGTCACCTATATGTCTAACCTTTACCTGGTAAAGGTTAGGTGCAAAGTTACTTAGTGTGAAGGCACCCTGGCACTAGCCAAGGTGCCCCCACATTGTTCAGAGCCAATTCACTGAACTTTGTGAGTGCGGGGACACCATTACACGCGTGCACTACATATAGGTCACTACCTATATGTAGCTTCACCATGGTAACTCCGAATATGGCCATGTAACATGTCTATGATCATGGAATTGCCCCCTCTATGCCATCCTGGCATTATTGGTACAATTCCATGATCCCAGTGGTCTGTAGCACAGACCCTGGTACTGCCATACTGCCCTTCCTGGGGTTTCTCTGCAGCTGCTGCTGCTGCCAACCCCTCAGACAGGCAGCTGCCCTCCTGGGGTCCAGCCAGGCCTGGCCCAGGATGGCAGAACAAAGAACTTCCTCTGAGAGAGGGTGTGACACCCTCTCCCTTTGGAAAATGGTGTGAAGGCAGGGGAGGAGTAGCCTCCCCCAGCCTCTGGAAATGCTTTGTTGGGCACAGATGTGCCCAATTCTGCATAAGCCAGTCTACACCGGTTCAGGGACCCCTTAGCCCCTGCTCTGGCGCGAAACTGGACAAAGGAAAGGGGAGTGACCACTCCCCTGACCTACACCTCCCCTGGGAGGTGTCCAGAGCTCCTCCAGTGTGCTCCAGACCTCTGCCATCTTGGAAACAGAGGTGCTGCTGGCACACTGGACTGCTCTGAGTGGCCAGTGCCACCAGGTGACGTCAGAGACTCCTTGTGATAGGCTCCTTCAGGTGTTAGTAGCCTTTCCTCTCTCCTAGGTAGCCAAACCCTCTTTTCTGGCTATTTAGGGTCTCTGTCTCTGGGGAAACTTTAGATAACGAATGCATGAGCTCAGCCGAGTTCCTCTGCATCTCCCTCTTCACCTTCTGATAAGGAATCGACCGCTGACCGCGCTGGAAGCCTGCAAACCTGCAACATAGTAGCAAAGACGACTACTGCAACTCTGTAACGCTGATCCTGCCGCCTTCTCGACTGTTTTCCTGCTTGTGCATGCTGTGGGGGTAGTCTGCCTCCTCTCTGCACCAGAAGCTCCGAAGAAATCTCCCGTGGGTCGACGGAATCTTCCCCCTGCAACCGCAGGCACCAAAAAGCTGCATCTCCGGTCCCTTGGGTCTCCTCTCAGCACAACGAGCGAGGTCCCTCGAATCCAGCGACACCGTCCAAGTGACCCCCACAGTCCAGTGACTCTTCAGCCCAAGTTTGGTGGAGGTAAGTCCTTGCCTCACCTCGCTGGGCTGCATTGCTGGGAACCGCGACTTTGCAAGCTTCTCCGGCCCCTGTGCACTTCCGGCGGAAATCCTGTGTGCACAGCCAAGCCTGGGTCCACGGCACTCTAACCTGCATTGCACGACTTTCTAAGTTGGTCTCCGGCGACGTGGGACTCCTTTGTGCAACTTCGGCGAGCACCGTTTCACGCATCCTCGTAGTGCCTGTTTCTGGCACTTCTCCGGGTGCTACCTGCTTCAGTGAGGGCTCTTTGTCTTGCTCGACGTCCCCTCTCTCTGCAGGTCCAATTTGCGACCTCCTAGTCCCTCCTGGGCTCCAGCAGCGTCCAAAAACGCCAAACGCACGATTTGCGTGTAGCAAGGCTTGTTGGCGTCCATCCGGCGGGAAAACACTTTGGCACGACTCTCCAAGGCGTGGGGGATCCATCCTCCAAAGGGGAAGTCTCTAGCCCTTGTCGTTCCTGCAGTATTCACAGTTCTTCAGCCTAGTAAGAGCTTCTTTGCACCAACCGCTGGCATTTCTTGGGCATCTGCCCATCTCCGAGCTGCTTGTGACTTTTGGACTTGGTCCACTTGTTCCACAGGTACCCTCAGACAGGAATCCATCGTTGTTGCATTGCTGATTTGTGTTTTCCTTGCATTCTCCCTCTAACACGACTATTTTGTCCTTAGGGGAACTTTGGTGCACTTTGCACTCACTTTTCAGGGTCTTGGGGAGGGTTATTTTGCTAACTCTCACTATTTTCTAATAGTCCCAGCGACCCTCTACAAGGTCACATAGGTTTGGGGTCCATTCGTGGTTCGCATTCCACTTCTGGAGTATATGGTTTGTGTTGCCCCTATCCCTATGTTTCCCCATTGCATCCTATTGTAACTATACATTGTTTGCACTGTTTTCTAAGACTATACTGCATATTTTTGCTATTGTGTATATATATCTTGTGTATATTTCCTATCCTCTCACTGAGGGTACACTCTAAGATACTTTGGCATATTGTCATAAAAATAAAGTACCTTTATTTTTAGTATAACTGTGTATTGTGTTTTCTTATGATATTGTGCATATGACACTAAGTGGTACTGTAGTAGCTTCACACGTCTCCTAGTTCAGCCTGAGCTGCTTTGCTAAGCTACCATTATCTATCAGCCTAAGCTGCTAGACACCCTATACACTAATAAGGGATAACTGGGCCTGGTGCAAGGTGCAAGTACCCCTTGGTACTCACTACAAGCCAGTCCAGCCTCCTACATTGGTTGTGCAGCGGTGGGATAAGTGCTTTGAGACTACTTACCACTCTTGGCATTGTACTTTTCATAAGAGAAAAATATACAAAACAAGGTCAGTGTATATACACATAGCCAAAAAGTTTTGCATTTCCTCTTTTCACTCTTTTCTAAGTGCTGAAAAGTACTTCTAAACTTTCAAAAAGTTCTTAAAAGTTTAAAAAGTTTTTTCTGTCTTTCCAAAAAGTTCTGAAAACTTTTTTTTCTCTTTGTCTATCACTTTAACTCTCTCTAAAAAATGTCTGGCACAGGCCAAAAAGTTGAACTGTCCAAACTTGCATATGATCACCTTAGCTGGAAAGGAGCAAGGAGTCTCTGCATAGAGAGAGGTTTGAGTGTAGGGAAGAATCCCCCAGAGCCCAGAAAAGCAGGAGTAAAGTACTGCAAGTTTTCGTAGGACACACTACACCTTGTGATTGGAATATTGCAGCAACCAACCAAGTCTGCAAAGAACAACTGCTGGATTCCTGGACCTGAAGACCTGTAAAGGAAAGGGACCAAGTCCAGAAGTCAAAAGAAGTTCCAGGAAGGACAGGAGTCTCTTCCAACCCAGAAGAGGGTGCAAAAGAAGAGTCCCTTGTTAGTTAAAGACTGCAGGAATGCACCCTAGGAAGAAGCCAGTGGGTTCCTGCATGATGCAAAGGATGTCCCACAATGTGAAAATCGTTGCAGATGTGATTTAGTGTTGGAAGTTGCCAACAAGCCTTTGCTATGGCAAAACGGCGATTTGCATCAAAATGGCGCTGGATGGACCCAGGAGGGATCTGGGGGCCTCAACTCCGTGTGAGGAGGAAGAGGGACTCTCAGCACTTTAGAGAGCCCTCAGGTTGCCGGCAGCACCCTCGGGAGTCGCAGGATCCAGGGACAAAGGAGGTGTAAAACATGGTTGATGCAGCACAACAAAAGAAGGTCCCACGCCGCCGGAGAAAAACTCAGCGAGTTGAGCATCGCAGGATGGAGTGCTGGGGATCTGGGACAGGCTGTGCATGAAGGAATTTTGCAAAGAGTGCACACAGGCCTCAGGAGGTGGAAAAGATGCAGAACACAGGGGTACCATCGCTGTCGGGGAAGGCAAGGTCTTACCTCCTCCAAATTGCATCAGCAGGACCTCAGGACAGTCTATGGCAACGAGGTCTGCCCTCTGTGTCCTTAGGAGCATGCTCGTCGCTGCAAGAAAAGTCCAAGGGTACCGGTCATTGTCTTGGAAGGTGCCTGCTGGAGCAGGGGAGTGACTGCGTCACCCCACTGGAGATTTCTTTGGCCCTTCTGGTGCAGGATGAAGACAGGGGGTCCCCAGAGTGGGCACCCATGGAAACTGTTGCAGTTGCTGACTTGGAGCTGAGGTTGCAGAAGAAAAGTATCCCTTGTGGATACCTTGTTGCAGTTACAGTGTTTCTTGGAGCAGGCTGCGGTTGATCAGAGGTCAGAGAATGCTGAAGTAGTTGCAGAAGATTACTGAAGGAAACTTGCAAGCAGAATCTGAAGAGAACCCACAGGAGAGACCCTAAATAGCCCTGAGAAGGTGATTGGCTACTTTATCAGGTATGGACCTATCAGGATGCGTCTCTGATGTCACTTGCTGGCACTGGCCACTCAGAGGCCTCCAGAGTGCCCCCACATCTTGCAAAGCAAGATGGATGAAGCCTGGGACACACTGGAGGACCTCTGGGCACCACCTCTAGGGTGGTGATGGAAAGGGGAGTGGTCACTCCCCTTTCCTTTGTCCAGTTTCGCGCCCGAGGAGTGTACAAGGGGTCTCTGAACCGGTGTAGACTGGCTTATGCAAGGAGGCCACCATCTGTGCCCTTCAAAGCATTTCCAGAGGCTGGGGGAGGCTACCCCTCCCTAGCCTGTAACACCTATTTCCAAAGGTAGAGGGTGTAAAACCCTGCTCTCAAAGGAAATTGTTTGTTGTGCCTTCCTGGGACTGGGCTGCCCAGACCCCAGGAGGGCATAACCCTGTCTGTGAGGTGGCAGCAGCTGTAGCTGGAGTGCAAGCTTCAGGGAGCTGGTTTGGCAGTACTAGTGGTCCATAGTGGAGCCCCCAGGATGCATGGAATTGGCTCCCCTATACTAGATTTGGAATGGGGGGACAATTCCATGATCTTAGACATGTTCCATGGCCATATTCGGAGTTACAATTGTGAAGCTACATATAGGTATTGACCTAAATGTAGTGCACGCATGTAATGGCGTCCCCCCACACACAATGTCCCGGGAAATGGCCCTGAACTATGAGGGGGCACCTTTGCTAGTGCAAGGGTGCCCTCACACTTACTAACTTTGCACCTAACCTTCAGCAAATGAAGGTGAGACATATAGGTGACTTATAAGTTAATTAAGTGCAGTGAAAAGGACTGTGGAATAACATGTGCGTTATTTCACGCAGGCTGCAATGGCAGGCCTGTGCAAGGGTTTGTCTGAGCTCCCTATGGGTGGCAAAAGAAATGCTGCAACCCATATGGCTCTCCTGGAACCCCAATGCCCTGGGTGCCTAGGTACTATATACTAGGGACTTATAAGGGGGATCCAGTGTGCCACTTGAAATTGGTAAATTAAGTCACTAGCCTACAGTGACAAATTTAAAAGCAGAGAGAGCATAAGCACTGAGGTTCTGGTTACCAGAGCCTCAGTGGCACAGTCAAGCACTATACAGACACACACATTAGGCCATAAACTATGAGCACTGGGGTCCTGACCAGCAGGATCCCAGTGCGACAGGCAAAACACACTGACATATAGGTTTTTATCTATGAGCACTGGGGTTCTGGCTAGCAGGATCCCAGTAACACAGTAAAAACACACTGATACAGACTCACAAACAGGCCAAAAGCGGGGGTCACTATGCTAGAAAGAGGCTACTTTCTCACACTACCCCCACCCACACGAAGGACAATAAGGCTAAGTTTGGCCAGTTGAGACTTTATTGTCTAAGTGGCGATAAGTGAAGAGTAGATCTGCAATAGAGAGGTTACTCCCTTTCTCATCCACTATATGGTTACTTCCCTGTGGGGATGTAAAACACCATGTTTGGAGATTTTTACCTATCCAACAGTGTGAGTGTAAATTCTCAGAGTTCCTATGAGCATGTTTTAAAGTTGGGCAGTGGTATTGGTCCACTGGGCCTATGTCAAATGCCAGAAATGCTATACAG
The DNA here is from genome assembly GCF_031143425.1 of Pleurodeles waltl. Classification (NCBI taxonomy): domain Eukaryota; kingdom Metazoa; phylum Chordata; class Amphibia; order Caudata; family Salamandridae; genus Pleurodeles; species Pleurodeles waltl. The sequence goes on along the minus strand of NC_090442.1, from coordinate 502,210,970 downwards.
GGATGCTGTCTCAATAAAGCCATAGCTGGGCAAAAACTTTGTCCATATGGCTGTAAGAGAGAACCGGGTTGCTGTTTTGCTTGAGTTGGAGCACGGCAGGGCTGCTGTCATATAAGCTCCACACCAGAACAGGGCTGCTGTCGTAAGTGTTTAGAGGCATTTCAGGTCTGCTGCACTAAAGTTTCTCTGGGAGTGCTGGAGTGATGCCACATATTTAGTAAAATGGTGCAGTTTTCCACATCTGGATTATTAGTTCCACAGAGAGGTACTTTTACCTCTGGGAGTCCAGCTGCGGTAGCTGATGGCTCCTTTGGTGCAGGTTCTACCCCAGGAGAGGTGTTTCCTACCACAGGAGTGGTATCCTTAGTGTCAGGGTGGGTAAGGGATACTTTGATACCCTTCTTACCTGTTTGTGGAGATGGATCCTGAGATTTCAGGCCTTTTTCTCTCTTTTGCTTTTTCATTTCACCAGAAATGAGAGGAAGCAATTCCTCAGGGATACTCAGCATGGATGCATGGGTACTAAACTCTACCTCGGCCCAACCTGAGGCCTCTAGGTCATTCCCTAAGAGACAATCTACAGGTAAGCTAGATGATATTACCTCCTGTTTAGGGCCAGTAACTCCACCCCAACTAAGTTGAACTACAGCTAAGTGGAGAAACTGAGTGGAGTTACTGACATCAGTAACTTGGTACTTCTGTCCAAGGGGGTGTTGTGCAGGTGACACCAGGTTTTCAGTCACCAAAGTGATACTGGCACCTGTGTCCCTGTAGGCCTGGGCCTCAACACCATTTATTAAGATCGACTGCCTGTACTTATCCATGTTAAGGGGACAAGCAGCCAAATGTGGCAAGGCCAGTGTCAACAGATGTGACAGAAACTGTCTTGGGACTGTCGACTCCAGTTTCTATTATGGTCCCAAAAGTGAACCCAACTAAACGTTTAGTTGCACTATTGCCAGTTGTCCCACCACTATTACCACTACTGCTAGGGTCACTAGAGTCTGATGTCTTAGTGGTGTTAGGCTCAGGGGCTTTACCTATGCAGGACTTATTCCCTGGCCAATGGCCTTTATTTCTACACACATAGCACCAAGGCATTTTCTGATTGTGTGAAGAGTTTGAAGAAGATGAAGAAGTTTTATCCCAACCCCCAAGAAGTATTTTGGACCTGAAGAAGGATCTCTGTGTTTACTCTTATACCCATGCTTGTCCTAAGATTTTTCACCATCTTTCTTTTTGCTGTCTTTGTCACCCCCTGTATGAGCTTTTCTGCTCACCCTTGTTCTGACCCATTTGTCTGCCTTCTTTCCCAATTCTTGGGGAGAGCTCATATCTGAGTCCACAAGATATTCATGCAACAAGTCAGACACACAATTATTCAAGATATGCTCTCTCAGAATCAAGTTAAATAGGCTTTCATAATCAGTCACCTGACTGCCATGTAACCAACCTTCTTGGGCCTTCACAGAACAGTCTACAAATTCTGTCCAGTCCTGTGATGACTCCTTTCTGGTCTTTCTGAACTTACGTCTGTACTGTTCAGTGGTTAAGCTAAGCCCAGACCATCGAAGAGTGCATTCTTAAGAATTTGGTAATTATCTGCATCATCCTCTCTGACAATAAGAAGTCTGTCTCTCCCCTTGCCAGAGAAGGATAACCAAGGTATAGCAGCCCACTGTACATGAGTGACCCTCTGAACTTTACAGGCCATTTCAAGTGCAGCAAACCACTTGTTGATGTCATCACGATCCTTGCAAGGAGGGCCAACTTTGTGCAGATTCTTAAAATCAAATGAAGGTTCCCTAACATTTGTATTCCTAAAACTGCTATTGCCACCATGGGGAACTAACCCTATAACCTGCCTCTCTTTCTCCACAGCCAGGGATTCCCTGTCTAAGGCCAACTGTTGCTGCATTAGCTTCAGTCTGGCCTCCTCTAGCCTCAGCTTTCTGAGTTCCCTATCTAGGGACTAGTCCTCAGGGTTAGAATTATGTGACGCCTCTGAAACAGAGGTAACATGAGAGTATGCAGAGGCAGACCTATCTCTAACAGGGGCCACTCTAGTGACCTGGCCTCTAGGGGTGAAGGGAGCCCTACTTGAGTGTGAACCCTTCCCACCACCACTTATACCAGGGGGCTTGTTGACAGATAGGTCTGTGGAAGGACCCTCCCCAGGATTGTCATCTTGCTCCTCTGAGCACTCCTGGTTGGAGTCATCCTCTACCTCTTCCCCTGTCCCTGATCATCCTGGAGGAGAAGATTTAAGAGGAACTCCTTATTGGGGTTCTTCCTAATTCCTAAACTTCTTTCAATGCAGAGACCCCTCAAACATTTAAAGTTTAGATTCTCATAGATAGTCTTGACAGCTCTAGGGGTAGCGTCTACAGAAGACATATTGAAAGAAAAAAGTTTAGGAAACTGAGTAAAAAGTTAGTAGAATAACAGAGCTAACGTTTTAAAGAAAAGAGAAAACTTTTCAGAACTTTGCAAAAAATGTTTGCAAAGTTTAAAGAACTTTTAGAAAGTTAGAAAATGGTTTCTAAGTATATATTATATATGCTCTAAGTAATGGAGCATGCTTTTCTTGTGAAAAGCACAGGTACCAAAATGGTAAAGCAATTGCAAGTACTTATCCCACCGCTGCACCAGCAATGTAGAAGGCTGGCCTGGTTTGTAGTGGGTACGTTTGGTACGTACACCTTATATCAGGTCCAGTAATCCCTTGTTAGTGAAATGTAGTAGTGTTCTAGCAGCTTAGGCTGATTGAGGTAGCCATAGCAAAGCAGCTTAGGTTGAACTAGGAGACATGCAAAGCTCATGCAATACCACTTACAGTTGCACAGTACTTATACACAAGTAAAGACAATACTCAGTATTACCAAAATTAAAGGTATTTATTTGGGTGAAACAGTACCAAAAATATCTTAGAGACAATACTCCTTCTGGAGGTAAGTATTATGCACAATATATACACTAGACACCAAAATTAGACAAGTAAATAGTCATAGAACAGTGCAAACAATAGCAAATGCTATAGAATGTAATGGGAAAGAATAGGTCTAGGGGCAACACAAACCATATACTAAGAAAGTGGAAGGCGAATCACAAATTCCCCCCTAGGCAAGTGTTGTGTGTGCAGAATCTCAAGGAGAGTAAGAATACAGTAAAGGTACATAAATTACTCCACCCTAGAGCCCAGAAAAGCAGGAGTAAAGTACTGCAAGTTTCCTTAGGACACACTACACCTTGTGATTGGAATATTGCAGCAACCAACCAAGTCTGCAAAGAACAACTGCTGGATTCCTGGACCTGAAGACCTGCAAAGGAAAGGGACCAAGTCCAGAAGTCAAAAGAAGTTCCAGGAAGGACAGGAGTCTCTTCCAACCCAGAAGAGGGTGCAAAAGAAGAGTCCCTTGTTAGTCAAAGACTGCAGGAATGCACCCTAGGAAGAAGCCAGTGGGTTCCTGCATGATGCAAAGGATGTCCCACGATGTGAAAATCGTTGCAGATGTGATTTAGTGTTGGAAGTTGCCAACAAGCCTTTGCTACGGCAAAACGGCGATTTGCATCAAAATGGTGCTGGATGGACCCAGGAGGGATCTGGGGGCCTCAACTCTGTGTGAGGAGGAAGAGGGACTCTCAGCACTTTAGAGATCCCTCAGGTTGCCGGCAGCACCCTCGGGAGTCGCAGGATCCAGGAACAAAGGAGGTGTAAAACATGGTTGATGCAGCACAACAAAAGAAGGTCCCACACCGCCGGAGAAAAACTCAGCGAGTTGAGCATCGAAGGATGGAGTGCTGGGGACCTGGGACAGGCTGTGTCGCGCCGCACCGCGCGGCGCGAGCCGAGTGTTTGGCACAAGCCGGGCGTTCGGCTCGGGCCGCGCATCGCGTTTCTAAGACGCGGCGCGCCCCAAGCCTTTCCTGTACTTTACGAGGCCCCAGACCTCACATGGGGCCTCGCACTGCTCTCTCCCTCCGCATTTTTGGGGTCTCCTGACCCCTCTTACCTGTTCTTGTTTCTTCTTTTTCTTCTTTCTTCTTTCTTGGGTTTTTGCTGCACTTTCCTTTATGTCTTTTCCCCCTTCCCAGGTTACCTTTTTCTTCCCAGCATTCCTCATTCCCTAGTCTCTATGGTTTCTACTCTATTCTGTTCTATCTACTTTTCCCTATCTAAGATGGTGTCCTTTTTCTTCCTGTGGGTCACTTCCTGTTTTTTGGTATTTAAGGGCGGTGTTTTCTTCTCTTCTTTGCGCTGCAACACTTTCTGTTCAGATGGTGTCTTCGCTCCTGATTTCCTTGCCTTTTGGTTCTGGAATTCGCCAATTCTGTGCTATTTGAATTCAGTTCTTTTTGATTCCTGTTCTTTTGTTCTTGTTTTCAGAAGTCATTCTGTTGGAGGTTTTTTCCCCTTTTTTGGAAGGTTTTTTTTCTCTCTGGCGCCATTTTCTGAAGGTCACGGTCTGTTCTTGGCGTTTCCATTGCCTACAGCACCGTGGCTACCAGAAAGAGTCGCCCCTTTTTGGGCCAAAGCCGAACACTCAAGATCCACGCCATGAGATATGCAGATTCCAGGCGCAAGCAGCACATGAGTCGTGACAGATTGCAGCGCCAAACCATTCCGACGTCTTCAAACACCATGGATGACACAGTGGTGGCTGCTGCAGATCCGGATCAATCTCTCCTGACGACGATTCAGCAAAAAGCTCAAGAATTACAACAACTACGCAATGAGAATGCTGCGTTATGACAGGCTTTGGCTTTCCGCAGTGGTGATGTTCCAACGCTTTCAGCTTCTACCCATCGTTTTTCCGGTGAACCAACCAAACTGCGTGAGTTCCTTGATTCATTAACGGTGTACTTCGCCTTCCGACCCACCCAATTCTCCCATGACAGAACAAAGGTGGGTTATCTAATCAGTGCCTTATCTGATCCTGCCTTGGCCTGGGCAACCCCGATGGTATCGTCCAACGATCCAGTATTGTCGGACTATTCCGCCTTCGTGAATCGCTTCAAACAAATGTTTAGTCGTCCTGGATTGGAGGCTTCAGCGGAAGAAGCCTTATGCGACATTCAACAAGGTTCACAAGATGTCCTACAATACATAACACGTTTTCGTCAGTTAGCGGCAGAGACCACCTGGGTGGAACGTACGCTGGTGACTTTGTTTCGTAGAGGACTCAAAGAAGAAATAAAGGATGAATTAGTACATTCCACCAGAGTGGAAGATCTTCGTGGCCTGATGGATCAAGCCCTTTCCATTGAATACCGCCTTCAGGAACGGAGATCGGAGAAGAGAAGGAGTAGAGGGTCTTTCCAACCAAGCACTTCACAAGTTTATCCGCATCGTTCTGAGGAACCTCGCCCTCCTGCTAGAGACATCGAAGGAGAACCCATGCAGGTGGATACTACTCGAGGCCCTCTCTCCGCTAGCGAGCGGGAAGACAGGCGAAAGAAAGGGTTGTGCCTGTACTGTGGTTCTGCTGGCCATATGCTTCGTACCTGTCCTGTACGTCCGTCAAGGCCATCGGGAAACGCCACTTCCCATCCTCTGTAAGAAGGGAGGGGACGGGATTATCAGCTATACCTTCCATCAGTTCCTTTAATGACAATACAACATCCTTGTTCATAGTACCAGTCCTGTTACAATTTCCTGACGGCCGTCAAGAAAAGACTATGGCTTTACTAGACTGTGGTGCTAGTGGTATTTACATGGATAAGACGTGGGCCACTACTCAACAAGTTCCTACACAACCCAAGGAAATTCCCGAACAAGTGCACACAGTGGACGGATCCTTGATATCCTCTGGTCCAGTTGATACAACTACTCTGCTGCTGAATTTACAGATCGGTAACCATCAAGAACACGTTGCCTTTGATCTCATAACATCCCCCAACCATACCATCATTCTTGGAATTCCATGGTTCATTAGACATAATCCGTATGTGAATTGGGCAACCCGGACAGTTTCCTTGTCTTCACAATTTTGTTACGAGCACTGTTTTTCTTCTGACAAGTATTGGTCACCTAAGAGATCAATAATTACGGAAGGTACCACCGGTTCTTCCATTAATACAGTCCAAGCAGTCCCTGAACACTATTTGGAGTTTCAAGATGTGTTCCAAAAACCATCCAGACATGTGTTACCTCCACATCGAGACTATGATTGTGCTATTCCCTTGGAACCTGGCACTATCGTTCCTTTTGGAAGGATGTATTCCCTCACGGAACCTGAAAAGGAAGTTCTAAAAGAGTATCTGGAAGAAAATATACAGAGTGGTCTTATTGTTCCATCGTCTTCTCCGGCCGGGGCTCCTCTCTTTTTTGTACCCAAGAAATCAAAGGATCTTCGCCCTTGCCTTGATTTTCGAGGCCTGAATAAGATAACTATTAAAGATCGTTATCCTTTGTCTCTCATCAGGGATATTCTAGAAGCAGTCAGAGGGGCTCAACGGTTTACCAAACTAGATCTACGGGGAACCTACCACCTTTTACGCATTAAAGAAGGAGACGAGTGGAAACCAGCTTTTAGGACCCCTTTTGGTCACTTTGAATACAAAGTAATGCCTTTTGGTCTCACTAATGCCCCCGCAATCTTCCAGAGATTTATGGACTCAGGGGCATATTTATACTCTGTTTGCACCGAATTAGTGTCATTTTTTTTAACTCTAATTCGGTGCAAAACTAACTCCATATTTATATTTTGGTGCTAGACCCCTCTAGCACCAGATTTATGGAGTTAAAGTCATTTTTTGAAAGTGGAGACCTACTTTGCCTTAATGAGATGCAAGGTAGGCGTTCCCATGCAAAAAATGACTCTATGGCCTTAACGCCATACTTAGGGGCATATTTATACTCTGCGGCATATTTATACTCTGTTTGCACCGAATTAGTGTCATTTTTGTTTTACTCTAATTCGGTGCAAAACTAACTCCATATTTATACTTTGGTGCTAGACCCATCTAGCACCAAGGCCCTAATTTAAACTTTTTTTGCACCGCATTAACGTCATTTTATGACACAAAAGTGGCGCAAACTTACAAAATATTGGCCCTTATTTCTACTTTTTGCTGCAAAACTGCACTAACTCAGTTTTGCACCAAAAAGTTTAGCACCGGCTTGCACCATTTCTGTGCACCAGCCGGGCACCATATTTATGGAATGGTGCAAGCCGGTGCAAAGGGTAGGCTAGAGTTTAAAAAAATGACTTTAGTCGGGTGGGGCTGGCAGTATAGAAGAAAAGGGTTTAGCACCAAAAAATGGCTTTAGGCAGGTTAGAGTAAAAAAAAATGACTCTAACCAGATTAGCGTCATTTTATGGTGCTAAACCTACCATGCCACATGACTCCTGCCTTAGAAAAGGCAGGAGTCATGCCCACCACCCCAGTGGCGAGCACAGAGGACAGGGGTCCCCTGGGCACGGCCATTGCACCCTGTGCCATGTATGGGGGCCCATTTCAGGGCCCCCTATGGCACTTTCAAAAATAAAATGCACTTACCTGTACTTACCTGGGATGGGGTCCCCCATCCTCGCAGTCCCTCTAGTGTGGGTGGGGGTGCCCCTGGGGCCTAGGGAGGGCACCTCTGGGCTTATTCCATGGTGTTCCATCATGGAAATAGGGCCACTGGTCCTCTAACGCCTGCCCTGACCCAGGTCTTAAAAAATGGGGCAAAGCAAGCTTTGCCCCATTTTTTGACCCCTCCTCCCTCCCTTGCACCATTTTTACATGGGAGTATAAATATGGTGTTAAGGCCATAGAGTCATTTTTTTGCACGGGAACGCCTACCTTGCATCTCATTAAGGCAAGGTAGGTTTCCACTTCCAAAAAATGACTTTAACTCCATAAATTTGGTGCTAGACGGGTCTAGCACCAAAGTATAAATATGGGGTTAGTTTTGCACTGAATTAGAGTAAAAAAACCTTGACGCTAATTCAGTGCAAACAGAGTATAAATATGCCCTTTAGCGTAAAAAAATGCTGCTAATCTGGTCAGAATAATTTATTTTGACTCAAAACTGCCTAACGTCATTTTTTGTTAATCTAGCCTACCCTTTGCACCGGCTTGCACCATTCCATAAATATGGTGCCCAGCTGGTGCTAAAAAATGGTGCAAGCCGGTGCAAAACTTTTTGGGGCAAAACTGCCTTAGTGCAGTTTTGCACCAAAAAGTATAAATAAGGCCCTCAGTGTTTTCTGACCTTCTGAACCAGACAGTTGTAATTTACTTAGATGATATTCTTATTTATTCTAGGAATCCCGAACTCCATTCTTCCCATGTGAAACAAGTCCTTCAAAGACTCCGGGCACATCAGCTATTTTGCAAACCAGAAAAGTACGAGTTTGACAAGACAGAAGTTAAATATCTGGGTTATCATTTAAGTCCCACCGGCATAGCTATGGATCAAGAAAAAGTACAAGCTATTCTAGATTGGCCTTCCCCATCTTCTATTAAAGAAACACAATGTTTTCTAGGGTTAGCGAACTTTTATCGGCAATTCATCTTAGACTTTGCAAAACAGACTAGCCATATAACTCACACTTTAAAGAAGGAAAATTTAACAAAAGGGTTTGTCTGGACTAAGGCGGCCGAAACAGCCTTTCAAGATTTAAAGAAGGCGTTCACTCAAGCTCCCATCTTAAGACATCCAGATACCAACAAACAATTTATTGTAGTTACCGATGCTTCCGAAAGAGCCATTGGAGCCGTCTCACTTCAACAACAAGAGGATGATGGTCTTGAACATCCTGTTTTCTACCTGTCCCATATACTCTCTATAGCAGAACAACATTACTCAGTACTGGAAAGAGAATTATTGGCCCTGAAAACAGCCTGCCTAGAATGGAGACAGTTCCTGATGGGTTCCAAGGAGCCTTTTGAGGTGAGAACAGATCACCGTAATTTACAATGTTTACGAAATTTCGTATGCCAGAATAGTCGCCAAGCTCGTTGGGCCTTTTTCTTCAGTCAGTATGATTTTTACATTACTTATATTCCTGGATCCCAAAACATTCTGGCTGATGCTCTGTCTCGCCGTTATCCAGATTGTACTCCTGCCCCATCTCAACATCTACTGGAACCTAGTAAGATCATTGGAGTAGCTCAGTCTTTTCTGGAGGAGGTACAACTGGAATACTCCAACTTATCTGATCACGAAGTATAGAAACTAAGGCCTCTATTACATAAAAGACAAGGTTACTATTATTATTAAGATCTGTTATTCCTCCCTACTGACAGAGTAAGAGAAAAAGCATTACAAATGTGCCATGATTCACCGGTTGCGGGTCATAGAGGCATAAAGGCCACACAAGAACTTCTTTCGCGATTTTTCTGGTGGCCTACCTGGAAACTGGATATTGAAAGATACGTTCAGGCTTGTCCCACATGCGCTCAAGTCAAGATTCCCCGTACCAGACCTGCAGGAATACTCCAGCCTTTGCCCGTTCCGCCAACTCCATGGCACACCATCTCTACTGATTTTATGTGTTCGCTACCACCTTCAGCAGGAAACCGGGTAATCATGGTCACTGTGGATTCCTTTACTAAAATGGCTCACTTCACTGCCCTGAAAAAGCTACCTACATCCCAAGAACTAAGCCAGATATTTATCGATCATATCTTCTGTCTTCATGGACTTCCACATACCATTGTATCCGATAGAGGAACTCAGTACATTTCCCGGTTTTGGAGATTTTTTTTGTAAAACACTAAGGTGGTCATTCTGACCTTGGCGGGCGGCGGAGGCCGCCCGCCAAAGTCCCGCCGTCAAGTTACCGTTCCGCGGTCGAAAGACCGCGGCGGTAATTCTGACTTTCCCGCTGGGCTGGCTGGCGGTCGCCTTCAGACCGCCAGCCAGCCCAGCGGGAAAGAGGCTTCCACGATGAAGCCGGCTCGGAATCGAGCCGGCGGAGTGGAAGCTGTGCGACGGGTGCAGTTGCACCCGTCGCGTATTTCACTGTCTGCGCAGCAGACAGTGAAATACATGTAGGGGCCCTCTTACGGGGGCCCCTGCAATGCCCATGCCAGTGGCATGGGCACTGCAGGGGCCCCCAGGGGCCCCGCGACCCCCCCTACCGCCATCCGGATCTCGGCGGTCCGACCGCCGGGATCTGGATGGCGGTAGGGGGGGTCGGAATCCCCGCGGCGGTGCAGCAAGCTGCGCCGCCGCGGAGGATTCAATGGGGCCGCGGTACACTGGCGGGACCCCGCCAGTGGTGCCGGTCCGACCGCGGCTTTACCGCCGCGGTCGGAATCCCCATTGGAGCACCGCCGGCCTGTCGGCGGTGCTCCCGCGGTCCTCCGCCCTGGCGGTCAAAGACTGCCAGGGTCAGAATGAGGGCCTAAATATCAATAGAGCCCTGTCATCAGGCTTCCATCCTCAGACCAATGGACAGACCGAGCGTCTGAACCAAAGATTAGAGCAATATCTTCGCTGTTTTTGCAATTCTACTGAAAGCAACTGGAACACTTATCTCCCTATTGCAGAATTTTCCTACAATAATACTGTCCATAGTGCCTCCAAGGTCACTCCTTTTTTCTGTTCCTATGGCTTTCATCCTACCTCTTTTCCTACTTCTCCTCGGTCTACCTCTCCCCTGCCCGCTATCACTCATTTCTCCAAACGACTTCTACAAATCCATAGACTAATTCGATCCAATCTATTACACACCAAGAGATATATGAAGAAAGTAGCAGACAAGAAACGTAGGTCCACTCCGGAATACCAACTGCAAGATAAAGTTTGGCTTTCTTCCAAATTCTTACCCTCAAGTCTTTCTCAGAACAAGTTCACACCTCGCTACTACGGGCCTTTCCGTATTCTTCAGTTGATTAATCCTGTCACTGTCCGTCTTCACTTGCCTCATACGTGGAAGATTCATCCAGTCTTTCATGTCTCCCAGCTTAAACCTTATGTGCCTGACCCTTACTCTCGTCAGTTTCCTTGTCCTCCTCCTGTCTTAGTGGATGATGTTCCTGAATATGAGGTTCAGGACATTTGTGTCTCTCGTCTTTCTCACAAACGTCTGCAGTATCTGATTCATTGGAAGGGTTATCCTCTCAGTGAATGTTCTTGGGAAGACGCATCTTCTGTTCACGCGCCTCTTCTGATTCAGCGCTTTCACCGTTTATTTCCTCTCAAACCTGGGCCTTCGGGAGGGGGAGCTACTGTCGCGCCGCACCGCGCGGCGCGAGCCAAGTGTTCGGCACAAGCCGGGCGTTCGGCTCGGGCCGCGCATCGCGTTTCTAAGACGCGGCGCGCCCCGAGTCTTTCCTGTACTTTACGAGGCCCCAGACCTTACATGGGGCCTCGCACTGCTCTCTCCCTCCGCATTTTTGGGGTCTCCTGACCCCTCTTACCTGTTCTTGTTTCTTCTTTTTCTTGTTTCTTCTTTCTTGGGTTTTTGCTGCACTTTCCTTTATGTCTTTTCCCCCTTCCCAGGTTACCTTTTTCTTCCCAGCATTCCTCATTCCCTAGTCTCTATGGTTTCTACTCTATTCTGTTCTATCTACTTTTCCCTATCTAAGATGGTGTCCTTTTTCTTCCTGTGGGTCACTTCCTGTTTTTTGGTATTTAAGGGCGGTGTTTTCTTCTCTTCTTTGCGCTGCAACACTTTCTGTTCAGATGGTGTCTTCGCTCCTGATTTCCTTGCCTTTTGGTTCTGGAATTCGCCAATTCTGTGCTATTTGAATTCAGTTCTTTTTGATTCCTGTTCTTTTGTTCTTGTTTTCAGGAGTCATTCTGTTGGAGGTTTTTTCCCCTTTTTTGGAAGGTTTTTTTTCCCTCTGGCGCTATTTTCTGAAGGTCAAGGTCTGTTCTTGGCGTTTCCATTGCCTACAGCACCGTGGCTACCAGAAAGAGTCGCCCCTTTTTGGGGCAAAGCCGAACACTCAAGATCCACGCCACGAGATCTGCAGATTCCAGGCGCAAGCAGCACGTGAGTCGTGACAGGCTGTGCATGAAGGAATTTTGCAAAGAGTGCACACAGGCCTCAGGAGGTGAAAAAGATGCAGAACACAGGGGTACCATCGCTGTCGGGGAAGGCAAGGTCTTACCTCCTCCAAATTGCATCAGCAGGACCTCAGGACAGTCTATGGCAATGAGGTCTGCCCTCTGTGTCCTTAGGAGCATGCTCGTCGCTGCGAGCAAAGTCCAAGGGTACCGGTCATTGTCTTGGAAGGTGCCTGCTGGAGCAGGGGAGTGACTGCGTCACCCCACTGGAGATTTCTTTGGCCCTTCTGGTGCAGGATGAAGACAGGGGGTCCCCAGAGTGGGCACCCATGGAAACTGTTGCAGTTGCTGACTTGGAGCTGAGGTTGCAGAAGAAAAGTATCCCTTGTGGATACCTTGTTGCAGTTACAGTGTTTCTTGGAGCAGGCTGCGGTTGATCAGAGGTCAGAGAATGCTGAAGTAGTTGCAGAGGATTACTGAAGGAAACTTGCAAGCAGAATCTGAAGAGAACCCACAGGAGAGACCCTAAATAGCCCTGAGAAGGTGATTGGCTACTTTATTAGGTATGGACCTATCAGGATGCGTCTCTGATGTCACCTGCTGGCACTGGCCACTCGGAGGCCTCCAGAGTGCCCCCACATCTTGCAAAGCAAGATGGATAAAGCCTGGGACACACTGGAGGACCTCTGGGCACCACCTCTAGGGTGGTGATGGAAAGGGGAGTGGTCACTCCCCTTTCCTTTGTCCAGTTTCGCGCCCGAGGAGTGTACAAGGGGTCTCTGAACCGGTGTAGACTGGCTTATGCAAGGAGGGCACCATCTGTGCCCTTCAAAGCATTTCCAGAGGCTGGGGGAGGCTACCACTCCCTAGCCTGTAACACCTATTTCCAAAGGTAGAGGGTGTAAAACCCTGCTCTCAGAGGAAATTGTTTGTTGTGCCTTCCTGGGACTTGGCTGCCCAGACCCCAGGAGGGCATAACCCTGTCTGTGAGGTGGCAGCAGCTGTAGCTGCAGTGCAAGCTTCAGGGAGCTGGTTTGGCAGTACTAGGGGTCCATAGTGGAGCCCCCAAGATGCATGGAATTGGCTCCCCTATACTAGATTTGGAATGGGGGGACAATTCCATGATCCAAGACATGTTACACGGCCATATTCGGAGTTACCATTGTGAAGCTACATTTAGGTGTTGACCTATATGTAGTGCACGCGTGTAATGGCATCCCCGCACTCACAAAGTCCCAGGAAATGGCCCTGAACTATGTAGGGGTACCTTTGCTAGTGCAAGGATGCCCTCACACTTAGTAACTTTGCACCTAACCTTCAGCAAGTGAAGGTTAGACATATAGGTGACTTATAAGTTATTTAAGTGCAGTGAAAATGGCTGTTAAATAACATGTGCGTTATTTCACGCAGGCTGAAATGGCAGGCCAGTGCAAGGGTTTGTCTGAGCTCCCTATGGGTCGCAAAAGAAATGCTGCAGCCCATATGGATCTCCTGGAACAGCAATGCCCTAGGTACCTAGGTACCTAGGTAACATGTACTAGGGACTTATAAGGGAGGTCCAGTTTGCCAATTGAAATTGGTAAATGAAGTCATTAGCCTGCAGTGACAAATTTAAAAGCAGAGAGAGCATAACCACTGAGGTTCTGGTTAGCAGAGCCTCAGTGACACAGTCAAGCACTATACAGACATACACATTAGGCCATAAACTATGAGCACTGGGGTCCTGACCAGCTGGATCCCAGTGAGACAGGCAAAATACATTGACATATAGGTTTTTATCTATGAACACTGGGGTCCTGGCTAGCAGGATCCCAGTGACACAGTAAAAACACACTGATACACGCTCACAAACAGGCCAAAAGTGGGGGTAACCATGGTAGAAAGAGGCTACTTTCTCACAAAAACCCCATTCCAATTCATGACAGTTTACTACCTATGCTACTGTAACTCTTACCCTAATGTAACTATAACTCCCGCCCCCGCCATGGACAGTTTTTTCCTCAAACACTTGACTGCAAATGTTACAGAGATATTATCAACTAAGCCAAAGAAGATGTCATGAGTGTTGTAATAATTAGGGTAATTAGCAATGCATGGTGAGGGCACAAGTTATAATTACTTTAGGGCACGGGTTATAGTCACTTGAAATAACTATAACTATAACAGCTGAATTTCTGTGGTTTTGTACGTGTAAAATCTGAACCTAACTATAATGTCCCTGTACCTTTTGTTTTTTCAGTGAATTTCTAGAGTTTTTTTAACATTAAGTAAGATGCCAATTGCAATTGTCGGTAGGGGGATTTGACGCAGGCCTGGCTTCCTAATGTCCTTATTTACTCCAGTATACTCAGTAGAAAAGGCTTTCAGTTTTCAAATCAAATCAAAAACATTTATAAAGCGCGCTACTCACCCGTGAAGGTCTCAAGGCGCTAGGGGGAGGGGGTTACTGCTGCTCGAAGAGCCAGGTCTTGAGTTGCCTCTGGAATGCGAGGTGGTCCTGGATGGTCCTGAGGTTGGTGGGGAGGGAATTCCATGTCTTGGCCGCAAGGTAGGAGAAGGATTTCCCACCTGCCGTGGTGCGGCAGATGTGAGGGACGGCTTGCGAGTGCGAGGTTGGTGGAGCGAAGTTGACGGGTGGGCGTGTAGAAGCTGAGGCGACGGTTGAGGTATTCAGGTCCCTTGTTGTGGAGGGCTTTGTGTGCATGGGTGAGGAACCGGAAGGTGATCCTTTTGTTGACGGGAAGCCAGTGCAGGTATCTCAGGTGGGCGGAGATGTGGCTGTTGCGGGATATATCGAGGACGAGGCGGGCGGAGGCGTTTTGTATTCGCTGCAGACATTTCTGGAGTTTAGCGGTGGTTCCTGTGTATAGGGTGTTACCGTAGTCCAGGAGGCTCGTGACAAGAGCGTGGTTCACAGTCTTTCTGGTGTTGGCGGGGATCCAACGGAAGATCTTTCGGAGCATGCGGAGGGTGAGGAAGCAGGAGGATGATATGGCGTTGACTTGTTTGGTCATGGTGAGAAGAGGGTCCAGGATGAATCCGAGGTTGCGTGCGTGATCTGAGGGGGTTGGTGCGGTGCCAAGGGCCGTGGGCCACCAGGAGTCGTCCCAGGCGGACGGGGTGTTTCCAAGGATGAGGACTTCCGTTTTGTCTGAGTTCAGTTTCAGACGGCTGAGTTTCATCCATTCTGCGACGTCTTTCATTCCAACTTGCAGGTTGGTCTTGGCGCTGGTGGGGTCCTTGGTGAGGGAGAGTATCAGCTGAGTGTAGTCGGCATAGGAGGTGATGTTGATGTTGTGTTTGCGTACGATGTCGACGAGGGGACTCATGTAGACATTGAAGAGAGTCGGGCTGAGCGAGGAGCCTTGAGGGACGCCGCAGATGATCTTGGTGGGGTCTGAGCGGAACGGTGGGAGGTAGACTCTTTGGGAGCGGTTGGAGAGGAAGTAGGAGATCCAGTCCAGGGCCTGTCCTTGGATACCGGTGGAGCGGAGGCGGGATATTAGGGTTCGGTGGCAGACTGTGTCGAAGGCAGCCGAGAGGTCGAGGAGGATGAGGGCGACTGTTTCTCCGTTGTCCATCAGAGTTCTGATGTCGTCTGTGACTGAGATGAGGGCGGTTTCTGTGCTGTGATTGGCTCGGAATCCGGACTGAGAGGGGTCGAGTAGGTTGTTGTCTTCAAGGAAGTTGGGAAGTTGCTTGTTGACGGTCTTCTCTATGACTTTGGCAGGGAAGGGGAGGAGCGAGATGGGGCGGAAGTTCTTCAGGTCACTGGGGTCTGCCGTAGGTTTCTTCAGTAGGGCGTTGACTTCTGCGTGTTTCCAGCTCTCGGGGAAGGTGGCAGAAGCAAACGAGCTGTTGATGATGGTCTGGAGATGCGGGGCGATGATGTCGTCGGCTTTGTTGAAGATGAAGTATGGGCAGGGGTCCGAGGGGGCACCGGAGTGGATGGAGTTCATGGTAGCTTTGGTCTCTTCCGTGCTGATGTGAGTCCAGGCGTTGAGGGTGATGGCTGGGGTTGTAGGATCTGTGGTGGTTGGCTGGGTCTGGTGTCCGAAGCTGTCGTGTAGGTCGGTGATCTTACGATGGAAGAAGGTGGCGAGGGAGTTGCAGAGGTCTTGTGAGGGCGTGATGGCGTTGGCGTTGGGATTGGAGAGCTCTTTGACAATGTTGAAGAGTTCTTTGCTGTTGTGAGTGTTCTTTTCCAGTCTGTCTGTGAAGGAAGTTCTTTTGGTGGCGCAGATCAGATGGTGGTGTTTGCGGGTGGCGTTTTTGAGGGCAGACATGTTTTCTGCGGTGTGGTCCTTGCGCCAGGCTTTCTCGAGGGTGCAGCAGGTTTTTTTTAGATTCCTTGAGGGTGTCTGTGAACCAAAGAGGTTTCCTGGTGTTGGTCTGTCTTGGGAGGCATCTGAGGGGTGCGAGGTTGTCTGTGCAGTTGGTGATCCAATGCGTGAGGCGGAGTGCTGCGTCATTGGGGTCGGTGGAGAAGGTGGGTTGGTTGTCGCTGAGAGTGGAGAGAAGCTGTTCCGCGGGGATTTTGTTCCAATGTCTGCGTGGGATGGATTGTGTGCGGAGGTGGCGAGTCTCGCGTCGGAAGGTGAAGTGGACACATCTGTGGTCGGTCCAGTGTATTACGGAGGAGTGGCTGAAGTATACGTGGTTGCTGGTGGAGAAGATGGGGTCGAGCGTGTGTCCGGCGATGTGGGTGGGGGTGTTCACCAGTTGCTTGAGACCGAGGTTGGCGAGCAGGGCGGTGGTGCTGGGGTCGTTGTTCTGTTCCAGGTGGAAGTTGAGGTCACCGAGGAGGATGTAGTCCGGTGAGGCAAGGGCGTGCGGGGAGATGAAGTCAGTGATAGAGTCGCTGAAGAGGGCGCGTGGTCCAGGGGGTCTGTAGATGAGAGTTCCTCTGAGGGTGGTCCTGGGGTCGGTGTGATCTGGAAGTGCAGGTGTTCGGCGGCGAGGGGGGTGTCTTCGGTGGAGGTGGTGACGTTGATGGAGTTCCACTTCGATTCCATCAAGATGGCATTCTGATGTGCCCCACATTGACATAAATTCAGACTGCTAGCACTCCAGTTGCTCATTAGTATCCTGTAAGCTGTTAATCACCAGGGAGTTAACTGGCTGTCTATTGCTGGTGTTAAACGTGCATGTTGCAGTCCCCATGTCAGAATATTTTAAAGAAATAGAAGAGAAAGATATTTGAGAACTCACTTAAAGCGTGATAATTTTTCTTTCTACAGCACTTACCATGCTTTCTATGACAACATGAACCCCTAATTTTGTTCCATTCTAAATGAAATCTTTTAAGTTTACCATTTTGATTCAATCGGATGGCTTCAGGTGTGCCACATTTTTGTCATATATAAGACTGTTAGCACTCTAGTTGCTCTTTAGAACACTCTGGGAGGTTGCAGTAGAACACAGGGCAATCAGCTGATAGGCTGCTCCTGTTGGAAGTGCATATTTGACTGTGAATGTCAGACTTCATTCTCATATAGCTGTGAACGATAGTGTGAATTTACAGAAATATGCTTTAATTTTAGCTTTTGGAGCACCTTAGACCTAGAAAAACAAAAACTTTAACTGATAAGATAGCGCCTTGTGATCTTACGCAGGTCAAAGCTTTTTGGTACCCAGGAATTTTATTTGACGTTAGCTTACGTTGGACAAACATGCTTTCTGTAAGATGCCAGTTGCCAATAGGTCAACAGCTGTGCTTTCAAAATTTGCATCCAGTATCTAAAATGCTGTATAGGAGTGAGATTTGGGAGTATGTCAGGCTCAACACTCTACGTGGTGGAAAACAAGTTTTTACGATGGTTGCTCTGTGCCCCACAAAGTACCCACTCCTTTATAGTGCGTAAAGAGCTGGGGTCTAGATACGTTAATGACACCATTGCCCTCTACCCTTTTCTATGCTGGGTTGACCATTGGACCAAAGGAGCACAATTAAATAGGAAGATAGCACAAGACTTCCTATTCATTGATCTTTCCTTGTGATTCATCTTTTAAGAAGTATATTTATTAAGAGCTTCATGCTCTGCAGAGGGGGGAATCTTTTTCCTTGTCCAGACAGAATTGTAAAGGCTGATTGTGGTTGGTTGATAGATAATTGTTTAAGAAGTAAAATGTTAGCTTGGGAAATAGAAGCTCGCCAGAAAGTTTTGGGGCAGAAGTACTTATTGTAGAAAACTTGCCAATTTATAGAGCCCTACCTTACGCTGATACCTTCCTACCATGTTCACTTCCTGCTAACCAGATTGCATTTTCTGGATTTTTAGATTGTTATTGCAAACAACAAAATAGAGACCAAACTGTAAAGAAAAATGAGTGCAGGCAGTACTATACTGAATGCTTGAAGTTTTCACCCAAGTACCTCAAAGCAGGTATCCCATATGGTGGAGTGCTGCGCTCACCCGTAATTTTAGTACTAAAGCTAATGCCATTGCATGTCAGAATTACATGATTTGTAGATGTAGACAGAGTTGATACAGCACGGGATTTTTAAGACAAACACAGGAGGTGGTGTATAAACAGGACAGGAAAACCATTCTTTTTGCCAGGAAAGTCAGCCTACAGGGCAAAGGGCAAATCAGACTGGGCACGCCTTACAGTAATCAGGACAACACATTAAGATTATTGATATGGAAGAACTGTCATGTTATTCAATTTGATCCACTTACAGGTTTGTTGGTACCTAGAAATCCACTGATTACACATCGTAGGGCTTAATCAATGTGGGATGCTTTAGTAAGGAGTAGTCATGAATTAAGTAAGTCAAAGAGTTGTTTCACCCTTAAGAAAGGATTTTGGAAATGTACAAAGTGCAAAGCATGCACAATAGGCATAGCTTGATCAGAATAAGAACCACCTTTCATGATACATACTGCAGGATTATGGGCAATTTTATCCGCAGGACTGATTTTGCAGGACTGATTTTGCAGTGTATGTACTTACATGTAGCTGTAATATGCAGTATGTAGGCAGCACAGTGCTGCAGGTCCGTCCATAAACACATAATATAGACTATGCGCATAATCATCAATGCTGACCAGACATAGCCAGTGGCCTGTACTGTGCTGAATTCCATTATAACAATCTGATGCACATGAGATATTTTGTAATTGATTCTCTCCCAGTCAGCAGACAATCTTGATTCGAAGTTCCCAAATTGGTCCAATATGGATGAGTAGCTTCATACTTTGTTGTAATATGAGAAGTAGCCCATTGGAAGTAGATTCCATTTGCTTAACGTATTTTGATTGTCTTGGTTTAACTGAGTCTGTATAGTTACGTTGTAGTTGTCTCACCTTTTAGTTTACAGTTTTTTGAATGTATGATGAGGTTCCACTCTTCACATGAGCATGCTGTAATTCATAAATGATTAATCATGGACATTTATAATATTGTATTTATGGCCCATCAAGGCATGAACCCCTCAGTGGCACAAACACGCTGAGCATGAATGTCCACTTGGGCTCAATTTTGCAGTTTACCTATGAATGTATTATAATCAAGGATTTCTTTCATGAATAAATAATTGGGTATGAATATACATATGTACCATCTGTGACATAATCAGTTGAGTATGCGTATCAGACTTCATTTAGAGATAACAAACAGGGTAGCAGTGAATTTGCCCACTTAGGCTCAACTGTGTAGTTTAATTGTGAATGTACTATATTGAATGATTCTTTCTCATAAATGTCTGTTTATGTTAAATATAGGAAATATACAATATCAATGAATTGGGTGAACATCCAGTTGGGGTTTAGTGAGAATAACAGTCTGAAGCATATTTCATTTCTGGAGCACTCTAAGTGATGGTTGAAATGCCTAGTGTGTGGACTGGATAAAATTGTGCACCTCATTTCTGTAAAGAAGGGCCACCGAACACAGGATTGCATGCGCGCAATGAATGACATAAAATGCATGATTTGGTTATTGTTCAATAATGTTGAATTCGTTCACAGATGAATTCCTACAAATGTTTTATTTTTTTATTTTAGCCAAACCATGGCTCCCCTTCCCAGGCCACTTTTAGTCCCAGGGACCCCATCTCTGGTTCAATTTGTGGGGGACGTAGGGCACCTGCCTCTCTCCCTGGGCAGATTGTGACCTTGGGAGCACTGTCCACAGGGCCTGCCACATTTTGTTCGGATAAAGGGTATGTGGCCCTGAGCTGTTTTTAGCCCAGGGGACCCCATCCTCTGGGGCCCAATATTATATTTATGGGGAGGGGGCACACAGTCCCCCTACCGAGGCCAATTACAGCCATTGGGACCCATCCCTCCAGGCACAGCTGTATTAAAATGTGAAAGGGGGCAGACCCAGGGACCAAATCACAAAGGGCCCACCCAAAGTTAAGGGGCACGCTTCACCCCTACCCAGGCCAATATCAGCCTCAGGGGCCTCATCCCTCAGGACCCGGCCAACTACTAAAGGGGGAGGTGGCCATGTGGCCTCCATCCTCTGGCTGATTTCCACTCAGGGCCCCCACTGTGTCCACAATGGGGACCGCAAGAGAGTCCTGGTGCTCCTGCGCCCCCAGCCGGCTCCCACATCCAGCAGGAGCCAGCATTGCTTCCGCTCACAGGAAGCTACTAAAATACTGATCTCTGTGGGCAGGAAAAATATTCAGATCTGTTTACTTGCCTGCATTACTGTGGGCAGGGAAACAGATCTAAAGTCCGCTCCCATCTTTTCCCTTTAAAAATTACAAAACTTGTTACGACTCGGTCGTCCCATTTCCAGGGGGCGCTGTAAGGGGACTGTCAGAAGCCTGGGAATCACCTTGAACACCTATCTAGAGTCCCTTGCTGACTCCTGTTTGTTTCTCTTTTCTCCATGGTACACTTGTGTAGGACTACTTTTGCTTCTTGGGACTGCAAATCCCATAATGCACAGCTTGGTAGTCAGGAAAACCCGGATTCTGTTTCCCATTGTTTTCAATGGGAGAAGTCCAGTTGCTCCTTTTCACTGGATCCTCTCCTCCAGGACTTGCAAGTGTCCGAAACCACACACACCTGAAACCTCTCCTGTGCAGCCCAGCTTGGAACTGCTTATAAGCAGCCATTTCCTCAAGCTCCCCGTCGTGCATCAGACTTCAATTCCTTTGTGCTACAGACCCCTTGTCCGATGGTGTTCCAGTTTTGTTCCTGTTCTGTTCCAGCCTGATCCTGTTTCCTGTTTCTCTGCCCTGCTCCTGATTGTTCCAGCCAGAGTCTGCTCCCTACTTCTTAGCCTTGTACCTGTTTGTTTCTTCCAAAGCCTGCTCCCTGTTTCTCTGCCCTGCTCCTGCCTTGTTTCAGCCTGAACCTTCTCTCTGTTTCCCAGTCCTGTTTACTGCTCATTTCCTACTCCCTGTATTCCAGTCCTGTCCTTGCCTGTTCCAGCCAGAGCCTGTTCTCAGTTTCCCAGTCCTGTCTCTGTCTGTCCCAGCCAGAAGTTTGCGCCCTGTTTTCAAGTCCTAGACCCGCCTTTGCTTCAGCCTGAGCCTGTTCCTAGTTCTTGCCTCTGCCTCTTTGTTTGTTCCCTTCTGTTTCTGTTTCTTCTTGGTTCTTTGTGTCTGGTAAGTGTTCTATCAGTCTTCACCAGTGTATACGTGTCCTCCTGTGCACTGGGGTTGGCTCCTGGTTTCCAGGAGGCAATTCCAGCCCCCATCCTTGTCCAGTGTTATACGTTGTATTTCGTGCCTAACAGTGACAGTGTGCTATTGCTGTTTTCTCAGGAATCGCCACTGTGTTTCCAGCTGGACCCACAAGAGCGTGTCCTGTGTATGTAAGTACTATCCTTGTTTGTGCTCTAGGGTCCAGAGACAGAATCACTTCTGCTGCCTCCTTTCTATGGGGCTGGCAGGGTGACTATCTGTAAGAGCAAACTGCACAGAGGCATTGAGATTCCCTGTCACTGTGGGAGGTTCTGCGCCTTACTCTGTGTACAACCCCAGCGTGTTTGTCCACTGGTAATCCGTTTCCTGTTTGTTCACACAAGGGTTGCTCTGCTTTTACTTTCCTGTTTCCTGTGCCTATCCATAGCTGTCCTTTCCGTGTATGCCTTTAGCTGCTCCTCTGCCCCAGTGTACTACCTCTTTAGGATATTCGGTGACCTCAAGGGATGTCCCAACCAAAGTCCTGATCAGACCGTGACAAAACTACTGAAGAGATTTACACCAAATTACATATACCAAGATCTTTCTTCCTGCCAAATACGGTGTAATTCCATTGAAGGGTATGGGCTGTAGTCATGTCTAAAATCCCTATGGGACATTGCACGGGGAAAAATATGCTTGTTTTTGGGCCCCACTTGATGAATCACCCTGAAACTCTCCCGACGCTGTTCAAGTGAGCAGCAAATTTGTTTTTAAAATTTCAGAAAGTTTCAAACAGCTCCAAAGTTATCAGCAGAACAAGAGAAAAGCTTTTCCTATGTATACTAGGTCCTAAATTATTTGTCTGGAGGTTACAGTGGCCAGGGAACCGTAAGATGACTCATGTAGTTAGCGGCCATTTTTTGTGACTTTTTAGTGTTACGATTTCTTTGGCAGGTTTGCCCGTGTTGTAGATAGTTGAGGGGGAAAAAAGCATTTCATGGATACCGGGCTCTAGATAGTTGAGTTTTGGATGATGCAACCAGCTAGTGAGGTAAATCCTCCATTGGGAGCATGTCTTCAGTCCGTTTTCCAACGGGACAGGCTCTGGATTTATGTTTGGCTTAGAAAGTGGTTTTGCACTCATTTCAATTGCCTACTCATATAGTTCTTAAGAGAGGATGAAGCTTATATATATATATTTTTAGCACCAAAGATTTGTGCTTTGTTGTAGGGTACTCCTTACATAAAACAGGACACAAGTAGGATTAGTAGACAAGGGACCCAAACCATGGCAAGACCTGTTCCCTTTAAGTAGGGGGTATGGTTGACGTGAGGTAAATATCATTCCCGGTGGGGGGTTGGCTGACGGATGTATTTATTCCAAAGCATCTGAATTAGGATTATTGCCAGGTATTGTTTTGTCTCCCCAATTTACACCTTTTGAAAAAATACCAATTCGAGGGGGGGGGTTGTTTCCTGTGACAATTATTCTATCAATCACAAATATGTGTTTGTATATAGTTGTTGATGGGTCACTATGGTCTCCCTTGAATGTGTCTATAGCTAAGTATGGGTTATGTCTGTATGCATGGTATGTGGCTTGACCTGTCTGAAAGACGGCATGGTGTCCACTTGTAAAGACTAATGGGAGTGGGGTTAGTGCAAAAGGGTGTTTGTGGTGATCAGAGTACTTTTATCACTTGCATGCACACTATGGCAAGCTTTCTTAGTTACCAAGAGAGCCGGCACTACCAACCAATAGTATGTGGAACGTTATTAACTCTTGTTTGTTTCTGCTGAATTAAGCTGGTGAAGCAGTCTAGGACTTTTGAGTGTAATAATTAAGCACCATGGAATCTATGCTCATTGAGAATGTGAAAAAGACCCTAGTATTGTTTGTGTTTGTTATGGATATCTCCATTTGTCTTGCTGAGTTTAAAATCATTTAAAAGGGGGTTGGTCTGGATGAAGATTGTATGAATTATGCAAAACAAACAAATGTGCATTTGACAATTTTAAACCCAGTTTGGTGACACCAGAAAAGAAGGCGAAAGAAAAATGAACTCCGTTAGAGGGGTTTACGGGTAGCTCTGAACTGGAGTTGTGTAGCATGTATGAGATGTGGGATGAATGGGTTGACAGGTATGAGTGTGGGATAGGACTGTTGAATGGGGGTATGCCATTTTAAAAGATTATTGAGATTTCACAGTTTTTTTGTGTACATTTTTTGCAAATTTAGTTAGTCTGTTTAAATTATTGTAGATAAGTTGTACGTGTGTTCATGCCTTTTGGTACCATGTGAGTAAGATAGTAACAAGAAATACAGGAATATCAAGTAATGAGACAAGATTTATTGAAATTGTTGAAAAAAATCAAAATTTAAAAAATCCTTTTTTGTAAAGTGAAGTAAAATGGTATATGGATCTATCCACATAGGAGTAATTTCCACTGACCAGATATATTGTATTTGATTTCTATATTGCCTCTATTCCTGAACCTGTAAATTGATTTACTCTTAGGGGAACCCCGTTTTCTTTATAAGCTATAACTAGTAAGTGCTACCTCATTGAGTAAATGTATAGTGCATCTCCTATACTGAAGCTGCATAAAGGAACATGAGGTAATGTCTCCACTGACCTTGTATGTCTGTAATGTTGACAATGTGGTTATTCCTTGAGCATCTACAACCAGAAATCTGCAATAACATAAATCTTTGTATAGAGAAGATGACCAGGCTACAAAGAGTTGAATCTCCACCAAACAAGGGTACTTTTACTTAACTATATGTGGTAAATGTTTCTTTTGTTGGTGGAGACATGCTCATAATCCTCTGCATCAAGAATACATCTCCAAACTCGGTGTGATATGCCCTGATGGGGTCCTTAGGTAAGCTGTCCATTTTCCTGGAAAAAGGCAGGAAGATGTTACATACTACGAACATCTGTGGAAGGGCCAAACAGGCAGAGCTTGTAGGCCATTTTACATACTCATAGTGGTTGAAAGTGAGAAAGACAAGCTCTGTTCTCAACAGGAGATGACAAGAAAGCACCCAATCCTCAACTCGCTGCATAATATTCGCCTCCTGGTGACCATGAGTGTATTCCAAGGCCCCCTGGTCCCTGCCAGCTCCTCGCCTCCTGTGGGAGCTGGCATTGCTCCCACACACAGGGAGCAGCTAATAATGTTTCTTCCTGTGTGCGGTAACAATCCTTTCATCACAGATGAAAAGTCTGTTTTCCTCCTCCTGCCCACTGGAGGTGGACTTACAGTTTGCTCTTGCTTGCTGGGAGCTGTCAATGCTGCTTGGGAACTGTTCCTAATATGCTGCATTCATTTCATGCTGGCTTTACAATTCATGGAGGAAGATAGGGTGTGCTATCCATGGTTAATTATCCAATGGGAGTGTTTTAGGCCCTTCAAAAGTAATGTCATGTGTTTCTTGTGCATGCCATCAACACTGAGAAAGGCACTTATTGCCAAAACACATCTTGTTGAAGAAATAAATGAAGCTGCTACTTACCCATGAGTGCTCCGCTCCTTTGGGATTTGGTTGTGAGATATATATATAGGTAGTTAGGTCCATGTTTCCATAGAAAAAGTGTTTTTTGACTTGCCTATACCCTTGGCGACGTTAGACAAATCTGCACAAAATTTCCCAAAAAAGGTTCCCAGTGATTCTTGTTGCACACAGAAAGTTTCAGGGTGATATGTCAAGTGGGGGCCGATAAAAAAGGGTGTACAAAGGTTGCATTTCACATGTTAATTCCCATACGATCTTTAGACACGAACCACAGGATGGAATTACACCATATTTTGCAGAAAGCTAATTTTTGGTATGCAGATTCTGCTTTTGCTTTTTTAGTGTAAATCTGTTTGGTAGTTTTTAAGACATTAGAGGTAAAACAAATTTGTATACCCAGGGATGCAGATCCTCCCAGACGACTTCACGAATAATAACAAACTCGTACAGGGAAATGCACAGCTCTGATTGGCTGTCAACACTTCAACCAGGACGTGTTGGCAGCCACCTTGGGACTCAGCTTCAGCCGAGTCCCAAGAAAAAACAAAAATAAAAAACAAAAGGAGCCACCTTGACTCCTTAGCTCTGGTGCAGAGGTCCTAACGGACCCCCACCCAGAGCTAAAAAGCATTTTATTTAAATTATTTGCTGTGATTCGCGGTGGATTAGCTGCATGCCACAAAGCCCCGGATACTATCTCCTCCCCTGGGGCATTTTTCACATTAAGTGTGGGAGCCATGTGGCCCCCTGGAGCCCCAGGGATCGCCACCTCCCCAGGGCTTTTAACATATTGAGTGCGGGGGCTTCGTGCAGAACTCTGCAGCCCTGGGGACTGCCACCTCCCCAGGGGTTTAACTTTAAATCTGTGCAGGGAAGATGGCCCATTTGAAGCCCCACGGACCGCCATATCCCTTGGGCTTTAAACTTAATGAGTGCAGGGGGCGTGTGGCCCCACACAGCCCATGGGATCACCACCTTATTATGGCTATAATAAATGAGTGAAGGGGGACCACCGTCTCCCCAGGGCTACATTATGCTGGAGAGGGGAGCCGCGTGTCCCCCCTTGTGGAGCCAATAATGGCCCTGGGGACAGCCATTCACTAGGTCCAGCTCCTGCTATATCCCGGAGTGCCCACCCCGGGGACATAGCAGTTTGCTTTTGCAAGTGAGAGCTGTCAAATAGCTCTCACTTGCAGAAAGCGGAGTTTTCATCTGTCTTCCCTGCATGCAAATATGCATGAGGAAGACAGATGAAAACATTGCTCACACTAGCAGGGAGCTCCTATATGAAGCAGTTCCCTGATTGGGGGAGCAATGCCGGCTCCCACAGGATGTGGAGAGTCAGCTAGGACTGAAGGGGCCTTAAGGATCCCACTGCAGCCATGTCACTTTGTCTCTCTTTCCATCCAATAATAAGATGGAAGAGAGAGAGATATCATAATTGCAATGATCTCTCCATGCAATGACTTCACAGAGTCAAACTAGCAAAATGTTTGTTACAAATGTTCTGCTCTGCATCCAAAAATAACTATAACTTATAGCCACATTTGGATGCAGAGCAGAACATAGTCACTTCTGGCTTATTAGTCAAGGTCTTGCGCTGTCAATAGTAGGCTGAAGGTTCAAATCCTAGTATCACTTGGCAGTGTGTTTGTTTATTTACTGGTGTTTTGACTGTTAAATATTCCTAGTGATGGAAAATTCAAGTTTCTTTCAAATCACATGTGGGTTGACAGTCATAGTTATGTCTGGAAGTATTACAGTAAGGGGTGACCTATGACCTAAAATTTAACGTCACAGACAATCATGCTGAAAGTTGAGGGTTCTACTTCTGGAGTGCCATTGGACATTTTCCTTCTTTATTTTGTTTAACATTTCAAAAGTTTAACTTTCATACTGAAAGGTGATCTTACACTTTGTAGTTGACAAGTACCTTCTTCTTTTCAGTTTGCCCGGAAATATCTCATTCTAAATATTTCAATCACCAAAGCCTAAAAAAACTCTCTCTCTCTCACACTCTTTCTCTCTCTCTCTCTTTCACTCTCTTTATCCCACTCATACACCTACTCAAACTCATACAAAGCTACTCACAAACCCGCTCAGACACTCACACATCCACTCATAGACCCATTCAGACCTTCCTACAACCACTCACAGACCCACTCAGACCCTCAATCATCCATTCACAGACCATCTCAGACTCCTACTCACTCACTCACAGACCCTCTCAGACTCTCACACACCCACTTATGGTGAACTGAAACCCTCACACACCCACTCACAGACCTACACAGACACTGTTGCACATACTCACAGACCCACTAAAACACTAATGCACAATCTCACACCCAGACAGACACTCTCTCAGCCACTCTCACACCCATATGCACCCTGTCACACCTATTCTCACACCTAGAGAGACAGGTCATGGTCAGCTCCTGCTGTGCATGGCCAAAGCCATGAGCAGCATGGGGTTGGGTGGCTAGTTGGGGTTGGCCACAGTGTCTGGCTGAAGGACAGGCCCTGCAGCCAATTCCCACTGCACATGGCCAAAGGCTGTATGCAGTGCAGTTTGGGTGGTTATAGGGGTTGGTCACTGGGCTTGGCAGCATGCCAGGCCCTTGCGGCCAACCCCCATGTGCAGCGGTGGTTAGACTAACGTATAGTAAAGAAAATTACTCAACGTAAAAAAAAACTATAGAAATTCACTTAAAAAAACAAAGGTTATAGGGATATTATAGTTAGAAAATAGAATTAAAAAAATATATAGATATTCACTTAAAAAAACAAAGGGTACAGGGATGTTATAGTTAGGCTCACATTATAAACGTGCAAAAAATAGACATTTACCTGTTATAGTTAGAGGTATCTCAAGTAACCACAACTTGTGCCCTAAGGTGACTATAACTCACGAATTACGGCAATCATGTCATCTTTGATAACACCAATGTAATATTTGCTGTAACATTTCTGATAAAAAAAATTGTGCATGATGGCAGTCAGGCTTGAAACCCCTCTTCCCGACAGCCTTTTCATTGTGAGCAGCCCACCATGGAAAGGCTGGTAGAACAGAAGTGCTGAGGGCCACAGGAAGGCCCCTGAACTGCCCATGACCATTTAATGGACAGCGCAGGGCCCTTCCCTGCCTAGCACTGTCAGAATGCACACTGTCTGCTTTGCAGAAAGTGCGCATTCCGAGGGTGCTGGAGTATTAGGATATTGGCCTCTGCTCCTCTAAGTGAACTGCGGCCAATATCCTTACACCGTTCCTTCCAATCAGACCTCATGGATTGTGTTTTACAATGTTCTCGCTGGTCAGCCCGGCGGAAACATTGTAATACGCTTGGGGGGGATGTCACCGCTATGGCGGTGGTGTCTTCCCCTTCAGTTTGGCAGTCCCGTGGAGGACTGCCAAACTTGTAATGAAGACCTTAATTTTTATTTTTTGGCTTTGTGGAGCCACAGATCTGCTGCACCATGAAAAAAACAAAATAAACAGTCATTTTTAAAATGGCCCCTTGAGACGGGCCAGGGGTAGCCCTTAATATATTTTGTTGGGGAGGGAGGATCTGGCCCCCCTTCCCATACCTCACTGAGGCCCCAGAACCGAGAATTACATTCAGGGTAGTGTGGCGGTCGGCCCCTTCCTTTGCCTCATTGGGCTCCTGAGGATTTCAACACGTTGCAGACCATATTGTTTAGGGGAGGAGGCCCATCCCCCACACCTGACATACTGCACTCTCTTTGGCAGGAAACACAACTTTGTTCCCGTCCGGGTAGTAGCAGAGTAAAATGTTAACAGCCGGTTCCCACCAGCACTACAATAGGTGCTGGCTGGGGAGCTCACTGAAGAATGGATCCCTGAGGCTTCCTCCACACACCCCAACTTTTGAAAATTTTGTCAGTGCCCTAGATGGGCCCCAGGGCACCCCACTTAAAAAAAATATTATTGCATCCCATCTGCAGCCAGTAAGGGTGCCATCCAGGGAGCCCATATAGGCCGCAAACCTTGGGGTTCACCCTCACAGTCCACAACCTTCACAAAAATATAAAAATAAAGTGTGGGTTCCACGAGGCTCCCAAAATAAAAGAACCTGAGAAATCAGAAAAAAATGAGTGGCAGGAGCGGTTCTTTCATTATTTACTTTACCAGTAAAAAGTGCCAAATAATGCCCTCTGAGGGCTTTTGAGTATTATTTTTAAGATCCTGATGGTGTCTCTAGAAGAGGGAGGGGCTTCACCAGTTTTTATATGTTCTGGGATGCTGCTGGGAGTGCAGCAACACCCAGCAACATTAAAAAATAGGAAGTATCCTGGGTCAATTAATTCAAGATACCCGTAGAGTGTACCATATTTGTAAATTCCTCAAAGTGGAAGCTATACATGCTTTAGCTGGAGTGCACAGACCCTTGCGGTTCGATCAGTGGCTGTAGTTTATGACTCAAAAAATGTCAAAAAAGACATGTTTAATATTTTAATTTAAGGGGGGGTATGGCTGGAGGTCATGCAAGATGGCCGCTGCTCTTTAGAGCTCCGCGCGGCTTCAGCACTTCCTGGAAAAAAGGAGATTTTTTCACATCAAAATGATAAATTTCTTCAGCATTCAGCACTGGAGCTCTGCCGCTGCATAAATACGCCTTTATCTTACAGAGACATTGAGTTTTGAAGTCATTTCAGAGACTTCATGTGAGGGCCTGAGGTAATTGCTTTCACTCCATAAGTCTCTGTACAAACCTAAACTTTCACAGAGATGTTTCTATTTGACTTTTACCTGCTTGCCTGGGTGTCATTCTACAAATCTAATTTCCTCTGCAATGGAATATTTATTACCTTCTGACAGCCAGCTGAACTTTTGACCTCTCTCTTCAAACACATTTAGCTGAGGTTTTCAACTTTCAGTATTCACTGGCAGCTCTGGTTGTCCAGGAGCTCTTTCAAATTGCTCTTCATAACATGGTAAATGCTTTCCTTTGACGGAGGGGATTTTTTCTTTTCAGAAGGTTCCCTTAAAACTAGTCATCAATTGTTTGACTATGTGCAGTAAAGTGCTTTGCTCTTGTGGTATTCTGTCATGCCTGTTATGAGAGAATAATTTTGGATTTTCTATTTATATATTTTTTATTATATTTTGGTCTGTTGTTGGAAACTTCTCGCAGCAGCTTCTCATCATAATATAATTTCATCAACACCTCACATTGCTGGCTTCCTATTACCAAAGTGCTGCTGGCTTTCATGGGGAGACCACATAATTCTCAGAGCAGCCAGTCATCATCTTCCTCCAAGTCTAATAATCATCATCAAGTGGTGCGCACACATATAACTAAATCTTCTCTACCATTAGCTTTAACAATGGATAGTGCTGCAGTCTTTTGAAAGAATAACACGTCTTCATCTCATGCTGCTGGCTTAATTGTGAAAAAAAAAACTAACATCTCCTCTGTCAAGTGCCCCAAAATGACCGTGATTCTCCCTCAAAATCACCTACACATCTTACTATAGATGATGTCATGGAGGAATTGTGTGCATCAAAGCCCTTTATGATGGACGTATTCAGGAGCAATGGTCCCAACACGAACAACTAATTTATACTCTGGAACAGAGAGTCAGTGACCTTGAAGATTGTAACACTGTCAATCCTCAGATCTTCAAGGACATAGCTCAACTTAAAAGGCTTACTGAAAACTTAAAAAATAGAAATAGGAGAAATAACCTTTGCCTTTTTGGGATTCCAGAAGGTTCGGAAGGCTCTAACATGATTGCATTCCTTCAAACAGCAATACCTTCAATTCTTCGCTTGCCTTCTACCTCTCCCCTCTCTATCCAACGGGCACATCGTTTAGGTCACCTGGCCCTCATGCACATCCTAGAGGCATTATTATTCTCTTTCTCCAATTTACTGACTTCATGCAAATACTCTCTGAAGCCAAAAAGATGGGTTCTTTGCTATGGTCAGGTCATAAAGTATTTTTCACACAAGGCTTCTCTCCTGCTACAGCTGCATGTCACAAACAGTTTTTGGACTTACATCCACAGCTCAAATCCTTGAATATTCGATATGGTCTTCTTCACGCATGCCTTTTCAAAATTACATTCAAGGTCAAATCTTACTCGTTTGAGGAACCTTCAGCACTGCAAACTTTTATTAACCAACACAAAACAGAAGCAATGGAACTAGGAGCATCTGTAATTACTTGAAGATATAATTTAATTTGTCTTTAATGTCCTTTCTTTTATTTTATTTTTTCTGGACAGTTTAATAGTAATGATTATGTTTAGTATTTATATCCATGGTTTTCCTTCTCTGCATCTTCTTATTTTATTTTTTTTAGATAGTGTTCTTTGTGCAATCCTCATGTTCCTTTCCCAACCGTATCCCTTTCTCACCATCAAATTATTCTCCTACACGTTCCACTGGTAAGCTTTGATTTTTATTGTTCTTCATGTCACACTCCTTTACTGTAGTTATTACGTTATTTGGTCTCCTGAATGGTACATTTTTTGTTTGTATGTTTTTTTTTCTGACATGAATCTCACCTTCATATGTTTTAATATCTAATATCACTTTTCTTGTGCTGTAGCTACTCTTGCCTGTCTTTTCAGGTTCTCCGCTGTCCCTCTACCTTTCGTTGTATTCACTTTCTATCTTGTCTTCTTTAGCTTTCGTGAACTTTAGTGCCTGTATTGCCACATCCATGTATATACAACTTCTGGAGGTCATCTTCCTCCTTTTCTTTTTCTTTACTATCTTGTTTCTTTCCCATTTCTTTGCTTTTGCAAAATTGATATGCCTAGTTTTTTCCTTGTTACAGCAGTTGTTTGTTAATACTTCTTGTTATGCAACTTAGAATTGTTACTTGGAATGTTAAGGGGCTTAAACACCCCATTCAACGTCAGTGTGTCTTATCTCACCTAGCTCGTTTGAAGTGCCACATTGCTTTGTTGAAAGAGACTCACCTCAACAACTCTGAGGCAATTAAGCTTAAAAAACAATGGGTGGGGGACATTTTCTACTCCCCTTGCACCACAAATAAAAATGGGGTAATTATACTCTGTCATAAATCTCTCAAACATACCATAATTTCACAGCATTCAAGATACAGAATGTCGCTGGGTACTTGTTACATTTACAATTGACAATATTTCTTTTACTATGCTAAATATATACGGCCCCACACATCCGGATCCAAATTTTTGGAAGAATCTTTCACATATTGTCTCTGAACATTCCTCAAACAATTTACGAATAGGTTAGTGAATGCAACCAAATTCTCGATCCATTTTTGGACAGACGTTCCGCGTCACGTTTTATTCCACATGCCTCACACAAAGCTTTTAAAAACTTTATTTTACAGCATTCTCTCTCTGATTTATGGAGTGTCTGCAATCCCGACTTCTTGGAATACTCTTTTTATTCTCCTACCCACCATTCCCATTCTTGGCTTGATAATATATTTCTGAGTAAAGGTTTATTGCAACATATGGTCAACTCTGAAATCGGTGTTATTTTGATCTCAGATCACGCACCTGTGATTACTGACCTTGATCTTTTGTTTAATGGTTCCAAAACATCTTCATGGAGGTTTGATAACTCTCTACTTTCAGATGCTACTTTTATCGCTTCCTACAGTAAGTTTATAGAAGAATACTTCCACATCAACGATAGTGATCAACTATCATTTCATTTTGTGTGGGATGCATTCAAAGCAGCCTCTAGGGGTTTCATCATAAGTTACGCTCACTCAAAAAAAGTCTGCTCAACAAAAATCCCTTGAACATGAATACTATACTCACAAAGCTGGTAAATCACATCTTGAAGCACTAGTCTCAGCTAATATGCAGTTTAACCAATATACCACTGAACAAGCATGCAGCACCCTCCTGAAAATAAATGCCAGATATTATGGTGGTAACAATAAAGATATAGTATCGTGTTTCGCTTCTTACTAGAAGGACTTGTACACTCCAGAACACATACCAACAGTTGAATCTCTCAACCAATATTTCTCTAATCTCAAACCAAGAGACCCATTGCAGATTGACCTCTCATCTTTAGACCAACCCCTACAACTTACCGAACTATATACAGCTTTACAATCTCTCCCCAAGGGTAATGCTCCAGGCCCAGATGGCTTCACAGTAGAATTCTTTGTTCAGTTTGCTAAGTCTCTCTTCCCCAAACTCTTTCAATTACTTAATCACTTTATAATGTTAGGTTCTGCATCTGGCTCATTTACGGAGGCCATGATTTGTCTTATTCCCCAAAAAGATAGGGATGCAACTGACTGTAAAAATTGTAGACCCATATCTTTAATTAATACTGATTGTAAACTCTGTGCTAAAGTTTTAGCTCTCCGTTTACTCCCATATATACCTGACCTTATTGATTCTCATCAATTTGGTTTTATCCCCAATAGAAATGTAGCAGATAATTCCCGTACTTTTTTTAAACATTATTAACAAGGCATCTAAACTGAAGATTCCTCTGGCAGCTTTATCATTGGATGCAGAAAAGGCCTTCAATAGGGTCTATTGGGGTTTCTTGTCGAAGGTATTGGAATGGCATGGACTAGGTACTAAATTCCGTCATTTTATATCCATTCTTTATTCCTCACCATGTTCCTCGGTTATACCAAATGGTATCCGATCTCCATTTTTTCCCTCTTAAAAGGGGTACTCCTCAGGGATGCAGATTCTCTCCTTTACGATTTATTTTTGCTCTCAAACCTTTTCTATACCAATTAAAAACATCTGAACAATTTATGGGGTTTCAAATTAATAATGCACTCATCAAATTTATGGCATATGCTGATGATATTCTTTTGTTCATGTTTCACCCTGACACTTCTCTTCCTGCATTCCTGCATGAGCTCAACTTATATTCTGATGTATCTGGCTATAAACTTAATATAGACAAAACAGTGATCTTACCCCTTAATGCTCATTGCACTGGCTCTGTATTCCTTGATGCAGGATTATCTTGGAATTCTTCTAAGATTAAATGCCTGGGGGTATGGTACTGCACTACTCTCAAGGATACATTAAAGACTAATTTAGAAATCTTATCTGCAAAGCTTGTAGATCTCACACAGAAATGGTCTCCGTTATCTCTCACGTGGTGGGGCTGCTTAGAAACCATTAAGATGATGCTTCTCCTTATCATTAACTTCTTCCTTATGATGCTTCCCATTAAGATACCTAAACTATTTTTTTGTTCAATTGATAAAATTCTTTCCAAGTTCCTGTGGAACGGTAAACAATCCCGAATCTCTCTCTCGAAATTAAAACTTCCTGAAGTACAAGGTGGATTTAATTTTCCTGACTTTTTAACTTATCACAAATCTTTTGGCATTAAGCAAATACATCCCTATTTATCTACACTCAATGATGCCCCTCAAAAGCTATGGTTCTCTTTGGAAGAAATATTTATTTCTCCCTTTTCCCTTAAACACATTATATTTATGTCTAACCCCCCAAAAATTCTGGTTGTCCAGCACTATCTCCCATTCAGTCAACTTACTGAAACCTTTTTTTATTTCGCCATCTTTCCCCCATTAATCAATTCTTTAACAGTCCTATTTGGCACAATAGTTTGCTTAGGAAACAAGGTAAAATCTTGTGTTGGAAGGCTTGGTTGACTAAAGGTATTCTTCTCATTTCCCAATTATATCATAAAGACTCTCTCGTCCCTTTTACTACTCTCTCAGCAATTTATAATCTCCCTATTCGCATGAAATCCCAATATATCATTCTTTCTACTCTAGTCCAAGAGGCCCTCAATAAACTTATACATCATAATCATTCTTCTCTTGCATCATCTCCACACCCTATCTTAACTTCTAATTATCCTAGGGTATCTTGAATTTATAAACTTTTAAGAACATCTGTTTTACCTAGACTCAAATCACCTATTGAGACATTGTGGGAATCAGATCTTGGTGTTGTTTGGCCAACTTTTTTATGGGATAGAATATGGTATAAGACACATTCCACTGCACGCACTGCAAGCCTCACACAGACCCTATATTTTTTTATAATAGACTTTTCTACACTTCTGTACGCCCTTACAAACTCAAACTTGCACACAATGACAATTGTTGGCACTGCCACACTCAGCAAGGTACTGACCTTCACATGTTTTTTTCTAGTCCATCCCTATCTACCTTTTGGTCCTCAATATGGTCTCCCATTTCATCAATAGCTCAGATCTCCTTACCAATGTCATATAAATGACTGTTTTTGGGTTGCATACACAATATCTGGAGTTCGTTCAGGCCTCTTGGAAAATTGGTGGACCTTTTGCTTTCTATTGCAATCTCTATTATTACTTCTAACTGGACATTACTCTGAGACAGTGGTGGAATTCTGTATGTTATCATCATAGACTTGACAGCTACAAGCTTGATTCAACAAGAACTTTCTTCAAACGTCATCAGCTATGGTTGCCATTAAGTATCTATCTCTCACGCACTGCAAAGGAAATGGATTTTGCTCCTCCTTTTAAAAAAAAATTCAATATATTTCCTGTTTTTCTTCTTATATATACTTATTTCATCTTACATTCGCTGTAACAAATGTCTATTACCTCTCTCTCCACATGGCTATCACTTGATTCCCTTTTCTATCCTTATAGCTCTTCTCCCTCTCCCTCTCTCTTCTTTCTTTATTCAAACTTGGAGTCTTTGATACTATATTGCTGTATATGTCTAATTTATTTACATGTTTAATATGCATTTATAAGTACAATATTCTTTATGCATATATATTCACAACTGCACATCTCTGTCCTGGCAATGTTAAGTTAATGTTCTTGTATTTGACTCAATAAAAAACATCTTTAAAAATATATATTTTAATTTAAAAAGCTTTATTGAAACATGTTGTGACAATCACTGTCATTAAACATTTCAATGTGCATTGCACTGTTTAAAGGAATATGTAGGAAAAGGCCCTTTCTGCAAGGTCACCCCCAAGCTTTTTGCCTTGATCCCCACTTTTCTGACCTTGATTTTGCTGGATTTAGGAGACTGTGCACTTTACAAGTGCTAACCAGTGCTAAAGTGATTGTGTTCTCTCCTTAAAACATGGTAACATTGGCTTATCCCCAATTGGCTTATTTAATGTACGTATAAGTCCCTATTAAAGTGCACTTCATGTGCTCAGGGCCTGTAAATTCTTTGCTACTTGTAGGCCTGCAGCATTGTTTGTGCTATACACTTAAGTAACCCTCTGACCATATATCTGGCCTGCCATTGCAGAGCCTGTGTGTGTGGTTTTACACTGCCATGTCGACCTGGCAAAAAAAACTTTGTCAGACCCAAACCTTCCCTTTACATACATAAATGTCACCTTGTTGTTACGTGGAGTGGACCTGGCAAATCACCTTTACAACCAGTGCATTGCCTTCTGAATGGAGGCATCACCTACTGCATCAGCCTCGCATTGTATTCAGGACCAGTCTGTCTCACTCAGAACGGATGCATTGCTGCAGAGTTGTGTGGTAAAAATCAATGCATATCATCCACGGTATGGTTCACCACCATCGCATCGCTTTGGCTGCACCTCACATCTTCATCGATGATGACGCATTCAAGGTCAAGATACTTTGGTTCAGCGGGGCCAAGTGGGTCTCTGTATCTGGCCCGTGCTCCATCGCAGTCAGCCTAAACTTTTTACTTTGCCCCGGTCCAGCTCGACCAGATATCCCATTTAAGCATTTTGTGCATCTAAGCACTAGTTTACATTTATTTTTCAGAAATTTGTATCTCGACTTTACTTATTTGATTTTTGGTGTTTTGGTCTTGTTTTATTAATTCGCTTAAGTTCTATTTTTCTAACCAGCTAAGGTATCTTTTTGTGTGTTTTTGCACTATTTTACTGTTTGAAGTGTTCCACAAATACTTTACACATTGCCTCTAAAGCAAAGCCTGGCTGCTCTGTCCGAAAGTACCAGAGGATGAGCACAGGTTTTTTTTCAACTCCACGGAATTCCGCGAAGCCAGACTCCTTTCACTCCACCCAGGGCTAATTAAGAGGTTTTCCTTAAAAGCATGTTGCAATGAAAAACTAAAACAAAAAAAAGGTTGACTGTTCCATAAAATGCATGTATGGACTCTGTAATTAACATGATGATTCTGTGTACTCTTGAGAAGTTAAATATTTCCATGTGTCTTACAGTGCGAGCAGTTCATAGGAAGTTGAATGATACTCCAAAAATGAGATGAGAAAATAGTACTACTCTGGGTGAACCAATTCTGTGTGCTATATGAAACATTTATTAACATTAGGTATTTGGACAATTACACTAGCAAGCCTGTCCTAGAATTACTTTTGCACTGTCAAACTGGAGCAAAACAACATTTTGTAACAGCCATCTTGTACAAATGCAGCTTTACCTACCAAGAGGTAGGACAAATCTGCATTTCTGTGTTCAAAAAAGGAATTCAGCACTAAAAAACAAAATTAATGTGGGCTCTTACACAAAGTTACAGATGAACTGTAGCTGAAGGTTCCATGAAAAACTTACTACTTTGGAAAATAGTAATTCTGAAGCAGCATGAATATTATTCATTCATTCAAAATTATTTATTTCGAATATAAAAATCCATAAAGCACTAAACATCATAAGTACAAATGTGTGAATAAAAGCATGATAAAATCATGAAAATAAGAAATAAACAGAGTTGGTAACAGCCATAACACACAAATTGTCAGTGCAATGAACATGAATTGACAGATACAAAATAAAGCACAAGACAGAAAAAGAATCACAAGACTAGTAGCAAGATAAACAGGGAGAACCCCAGGAAATTCTCTTTTTAAAAAAAGCCTTCATTTAAAATACAGTTTTAGGAGCTCGCTGTTAAAAGCACAAGGCAACAAATGATCTGGGAGGGCCACAAGAGAAACTTCATTGCTGGACTCCACAAAAACGGGAAAGCCAAGCAGCGTGCAAAAATGTGGTCATTGCAACCACAATCGCCTCTCTTGTGTCACAATGTAAAATGCGTAGTGCAGGATCTTATTGCCAGAAGCCCAGAAGTTTACAAAATAGTTTTAACTAATGCTACGTGGCCTAGCATAAGCGGACAGAAGAAGGCAAAATGATGAAGAGTTTCTTCCACAGTGTTACAGGAAGGCCACTTACTCATGCTGCAATATTTCACGCCCCACTTCACACAACTGTTCTCTGGCAGAACCCCGCATCTCCATTTTAAATAGATTTGTAATGGTGTAGAGCTGGGGAGAATGTCAAAAAACAATTCATAAGCAGGGTTATCCTTTATGTCCAAGAACAGATCTGTTAAACTCCCTTCTTTAACACATTTTAGTTCCCTCAATCACAGATGCTCTCTTAGATGTTCTTTGACCACAGAACAAGGGACTACCTCAGCTGTGCCCGGTAAATCCCAAAGAGAGGTCAGACCCATTTCATACAGGAAATACTTAGGGCCTCATTACGAGGCTGGCAGTCTTAGGACTACCAGCCTTGTGGTAGCGATCAGGACTGCTGTTGCTGTGGAGGTCCAACTGCCACATTAAGACCCTGGTGGTAAGACTGCTAGCCTCCGCCGGGATCCATAATCCTGTTGGCCTGACGGTGGCGAGATTGCAATCAGCTAAGGTGGCACTGCATGCAGCACCATCCTGATGATTACGACCTTGTTCTCTGCCAGCTTTTTCATGGTGGTTTTGCCGCCATGCAAAGGCTGGTGAAGAACAGGTGCAGAGGAACACAGGGGAGCCCCTGCACTGTCCATGCACTTGGAATGGCCAGTGCAGGGTTCCCCCTTCCCAGCACCATCGCAATGTTCACTATCTGCTGTGCAGACAGTGAACATTGCAAAGGTGCTGGTGCAGACAATGCTGCTGCCTGTTTTCCACTAGACTGATGGGCAGAAACTGAGATTTCTGACCATCAGGCTAGCAGGAAATACCTAATAGGTCTGGCGGAGTGGTCACCACTACGGCAGCGGCCACCCTGTCAGAAGTTTGGCAAATGGGCTTTCCCATCCGCCAAACTTGAAATGAGACCCTTGATGTAGGCAAGTAAGGAGATCTTTTCACATCCTGGAGAAATTAAAAGTGCCTTGATTGAGACTCTGTAAGTACTATTTCTTCTATGGATCAAAGTCTATGCCAGTACAAAATGGGTCTTGATAAAGTAGTAAGTTTAATTGGATAGCGGACCATGTCTTAAAACTTGGGAAGATGAGGGGCACTCTGCGGGAGATTGAGGACACTCCTCACAAAACGATTTTCAATTTTACAGGGCTCAACAGATACAGTATGTCCCCATATGTCTGCACCATAGATCACCAAGCTTTTCACTTTGCAATTATAAATCTCAACCACCAGTGCCAGAGAGCTTGCATGGGCCTTTTGTGAATTTCAGACCCTACCCAGGCTTCATGTTGGAATTTCAGTGCACTCTTACTTAAGTGCATGGACCAGCTTATTCTGTGTTTAGACACCCCCCAAGTAAATAAACTCCTACATTTTGTTCAAGTGGAATGCCCTCGACCATGATCTTGGCCATGGCAGATTTATATGAGTTAAACACAATAAATGTAGTTTTGTCAATGTTAAGCTCAAAGCCCCAAAAGCTGCAGAAGCTTAGGAAGCTATCTACAATTGCCTGCAGACTGCAGAGAGTTTTAGATATCGGCAGTGTATTGTCTGCAAAAAGCAGCATTTTACTTTATGGGGGGCCTAATTTAGTTTCATCATTTCCCGGGAAGCAGAGTGCTTGGACAAGATCATTAATGTAGCATTAATGTAGAGTGTGAGCAGTCTAGTGGCCAACACACAACCCTGGTAAACACCAGATTCAATATTAAAAGGATCAGTGAGCTCACCATTGTTGCCGTACCTGACCATAGCCAGATTATGTATATGAAGCCTGATTATAACATACAGAAGGATGTCAGGAATGTTCGTCTCCCCCAGGACCTCCCACAGCTTGCCTCTCAGAACAGAGTCAAAGGTTGATCTTAGGTTGACAAGGACCACATACACGTGGCCTTTGTCAAGCGTTACGGTTTTCCAGTAGAGGCAACAAAAGTGGAAAATTTGATCTACTGTGCTCACCATGGGCCAGATCTATCAAACGATTTGGCATTCACAAACGGTGCAAATCGCTAAAATTGGCCCTTTGCGAATGCAAAAATGTGGTCTGCGATGCATGAAGGGCATTCGCAGACCAAAAATAAGGAATCGCAAAAATAGCGATTTTTTGCGTTGCGACCTGGTTTTGCGTGTCACATTTTGCGTCTCTCAATTTGCAACATGAAATACTGAATCGCAATTAGCGATTCGGTATTTCAAGTAGGAAATTGCGAGACGCAAAATGTGACTCGCAAAACCAAGTCGCAATTCGATGCATCAAGAAATCGCAAATTGCGATTTTTCGCAGAATGGCCTTTTGCACATGCAAAATACCACTAAGTGAAACCAGGTGGTAACCAGGTGCAACCTATAGAAAGAGGCCTAGAATGCCTCAGACTCTTTTCCACTATGGCTGCACTCTATGTCATGGCAAAGAGAATGAGGATCTTGGCAGGTTTGAGGAGAGGGAGGAGGAGACAGGAGTGCATTTTCAGAGTGCGCAATTACCCTTTTTGATTAGACTGAGGAGGACATTTTTGAGAAGTACAGGTTAAGCTCAGCCATGATACTTGACCTGATAGCTGAGCTACAACCCATACTGCAGCGCACAACACACAGGACCAATAGCATACCCACCCATGTGCAGGTATTATGCACCCTGCACCTACTAGCCTCAGGGAGCTATCAAGGGGTCATAGCAGCAGCTGGAGGAGTATCACAGAGTGGCCTCTCTAGATTTTTCAATGCATTTCTAAACACCATGCGGAGTAGGATACACCAGTACATCAGATTCCCCCACACCACATAGGAAACACAGCATTGATTTCTACCAGATAGCACAGTTCCCCCATGTCCTAGGTGCCATAGATGGGACACATGTTGCCATCTGTCCACCATCGGCCACTGAGTATGTGTACCGCAACCGTAATTACCAACATTCAATGAATATACAGGTGATATGCAATGCCTCCTATATCATAACTGATCTCGTGGCCAGGTACCCACGGAGCACACATGATTCATACATCTTTCGCCACAGCGGGATTCACACAAGACTGCTAGCTGGGGAGTTTGGTGAAGGATATCTACTAGGCATTGACCCTCTGTACACTGGCGCATTGATGTCGTTGTAATGTCAGATGGCTCACTTACTCATCATACCCTCTGTTCCTTCCCGGAGACAGTGCCTGCGCAGTGCGCACCTACATGATGACGCCCTACCTCAGACCTACAACACCAGCAGA
Source organism: Pleurodeles waltl (assembly GCF_031143425.1). Classification (NCBI taxonomy): domain Eukaryota; kingdom Metazoa; phylum Chordata; class Amphibia; order Caudata; family Salamandridae; genus Pleurodeles; species Pleurodeles waltl. The sequence continues at coordinate 502,169,556 of NC_090442.1, read as the reverse complement.
ACGGAGATACAATGCAGCACACAGGGCAACCCGCAATGTGGTGGAGCGCACCTTTGGGCTGCTGAAGAGTCGCTTCTGGTGCCTCCACAAAAGTGGAGGGGCACTACAGTACAGCCCAGAGACGACATGTAGAATAGTGGCCACTTGTGCGATCTTGCACAATATAGCTACCACCAGGGGCATACCTGTGGAAATATCTGATTCAGACTCTGATGAGGATGATGATCCCATACCCCCCCCTACAGCCAGCAGACACGACTAGTGCAGCAGAGGGCAGGCAAAGGCGTGCTGACATCACGTACAACCATTTCAGATGTAAGTAATGAAAACACAACTTAACTGACATGTGCACTGGTAGTTAGAATATTTATTACCTTAACGTCAGGTAACATATGTTTCACTAGCAGCAAAAATAAGATAATATGTATCTTAAAAAAAGCATATAACAGTATCTCACTATTCAATCATAGTTTACTGTATCACACAATAAGAAAACAGCCCCCTGTGGCCATTACAGTCACTTTCTACGGCCATGCAAGTCACTCTAGTGCGCAGTGGCCTCACTGGCACCTCTGTTTTCGTCCTCAGTGTCAGTGCTGTGTCTGGCACTGCGATGCCTAGCATCAGTGGTGGGCACTGCTACGCTGCTGAGGCTAGATGTGTCCTCAGTGTACCCTAGTCCCGGTTCACTGGGTGTGGCGGAACGGTTATCCAGCATATTGTCCAGCACATTTGTGATCTGCACCAGTCCCTGTGCCACATCCCTACTGCTGTGGCTGCCTCCACCTGTGCGGCCACAGCATGCCACAATATGAGGGCTGTTCAATTAGCAAGGAGATTGACCGAGCAACAGAAACCATCAAACATGCCCATGAAGCGCCTCTCCTGCCTGTGGTGGCTGACTCTATCGTGCCGCAGCTCTGTGCACAGTTCCCTCACTGCAATTGTCAGCTCCCTGGTGTTCTCAGAAGCTTGGATCTGTCCCTCATTCAGTTTGGTGATGTTGGAATTAAGGCACTCCAACTGCCGATGCAGTCCCCCATGTTGGCATTGTGTGCCCTCATCTGCCTTTGTATAGCTGATATTTTCCTGTTTTTCAGGCTCTGCTGTTTCAACATAGCGGATTCCAGGCCACCGAAGATTGATGGCCCCTCTCCTGCTTCCATGTGCTGTGCGCCTGCATAGGAAGGCCTCCTGCGGGGTGTTGTGCTACGCTGTGGCTGAGACTCCTGCATACCAGTGCATCTGCCATCTGGGGAAGGTGTGTGGCCGTCATCCCGCATGTCGTCAGAGTCCTGGCTCAATTCGGGTAGCGGTACAGCCCTAGCCCTGCATCTGATAGGTGCTATATTCTGTGACTCGCTGGTGTTTGAGTCTGATGCTGGGTGGCTTTCAGTATTCCCCACAACTGCACTTGCAGATGCTGCTGGGCCTGGGCCACCTGCAATGACAATGTGCAGCATGTCAGTTATGTATGTATCACCAAAGGTTACACAATAGTAATAAATGTACTGTTACATCATATCACTATGTTGTGGGTGTTGTGTTCTTCTGGGTGTCGCTCTGCCTAATTACATTCTATGTGCTACTTTCAGCTCTGGGTTGTGGACTACCACTCCCATAAGGCATTGTTGTGCCGCTTCTAAGATGAGGAATGGACTACTTCTCACAATGATTTGCACTATTTGCTAATACCTAAGGGGAATTTGTACATACACATATGGGGTTACATTTCAATATTGCACTTACCTTTACTGGTGCTTGGTGTGCCGGATGTGTTGATGTCAGTGACCCCACTGACAGCTTCTGGGAGGAGTGTCAGCTCCACCAGGTCTTCCATCGGGTTGGAGGGTGTCTCGGTGGATGGTCCACCTCCTGTGCTCCTTGCCTCCTGCAGTTGTCTTGCCACCCTCTCCTTGGCATGGGAATGCAGGTCGTGCCACCTCTTCTTTATCTCCTCCACAGAGCGCTGCGCAACTCCCACAGCGCAGATTTTTTTTGAATGTCTGCCCAGAGTCTGCGCTTTTCACTCTCAGGGACCTGGATTGAGTTTTTTCCAAACAGCCGGTCATGGCTCCTTACCACCTCCTCAGTGAGCACCTCCAGTTCCTGCTTACTAAACTTGAGTTTCCTTTTCCTCTCTCCCTTCTCCTTTCCCTGTGCAGAGGTGTCCATGGTGATGTGCAGTCCTGCCTTGTTCACAGACTTACTCACTGTGGCTGGGCTGTCTCTCTCTCAGTGCTCCTTTGGGTGTGGCACCTACAAACTGCCTGGGATGACTCACTTCCTGCTTGTGATGTCATCAGGCTCTGCCAGGTGTGCGTTCTCGCAATTTGCGATTTTCAATTACCGAATCGCAAATTGCATTCTTGCAAAATGCGATTCAATATTTGGGCCTCGCAAAAAATAAATAGCGATTTTTAAAAAATCGCTAATTCCAATTCGCAAATATGTTACATAGCATATTGCGACTCGGAAATAGTGATTTTTTTAAAATCGCTATTTGCGATTCACAGACGGCTTTCTTGATACATCTGGCTCCATATTTCTAAAGCCTGCCTGGAACCCAGAGGAGATGGAATTTCCTTGGCCCTGTGCATTAGCTTCCCCAGCATAAGGCAGGAAAAAAGTTTCTGGGAGGTATCCATGAGGCTGATCAGCCTATAATTCCCAGGGTCATCTTTACTTTTTGTATGGATAGGTATTATCTTGGTGGAAAGCCAAGACCCATGGATAGGGCCACCTTCCAACAGAGTGCGAAATAGCAGCCCAAATCAGAGGTTTTGCCCTAAATAGGTGTGGGGGAATGGAGCAAAAAACAAATAGCCAACGTTTTTCAAACAATTTCGGTCTTCACACCATTCCTAATTCAATTGTTTTCTCGTAGGCCTGTTACAATGAAAAAGTAAAACAAAAATAGGTTTGATTTCTCTATACAATGCATGTACGGATCACGTAATTAACGTGATGATTCTATGTACTTTTGAGATATTAAATATTCCCATGTGTCTTACAGTGCAAGAAGTTCATAGGAAGTTGAATGATACTCCAAAGATGAGATGGAAAAATAGTTCTAAGGTAAAATAGTACTAATCTGGGCGGACCCAAAACCCACTCTATGTTCTATACGATACAATTAATGTGGATTCTTACACAAAGTTAAGGATGAACTGTAGCTGAAGGTTCCATGAAAAGATTAAGAATTTGGAAAATAGTCATTCTGAAGTAGCATGAATATTATTAATAGTCCCTCTTAATTGAGCCAATAAACTTCAGTCCTGCATACTGCTTTTGACATTACACCCTTCTTCATTTTCAGTTTTATTTTCAAAAACACAAACCCCTGGATTTCTCGTTTACATCCATGTTTCAACTGCCTTGATTCAAACAGATTTGAATTCGAAGGATCCTGAAAGCGACTAGAAATTGACAAAGAATGAACGGCTGCTAGCATATAGGCTCTCTAAATACAGACAGGGACGACGCACTGTTTTAAGAAGACACACAACATGACGCGTTTGGGATAAAGGCGCAGAGTCGCGCAGGCAGAATTTTAAGATGCGGAATACACATCTGACGGCTGCGTCAGTGTTATCAAAATAATCAACTATGACAGTTGGCGAAATGGTTAGGAAGGAGCCAGATACAATCAGACAAACAGGTTCGTGTGCTAGTAGCATCCTCCACGCCCGCCTCTTTTCTGTAGCATTCTGCTCCCTGGCAGTAAGCTCTCGGAGACGAGTCACCACTGCAGAGAGGTTCCTCAAACACAACACTGCCTACGATTGCGGCCACTCGGAGACCAGCCGTCGGCGAATAAAAGCTGCCCAGATCTCTTTGAATTCTGCTGTGCCGCTCTGCGCGCCTCCCCAAAGAGCAAATACTGACATGAGAAGACTGCAAAGTGGTTCCTGGAGCTGAAATGTATTCCTTTGCAACCGGCCGGATGAGTCATTGCTGCTACAATTACACCCGCCAGCCAGAATCCTTTGTGTGCAGAACATCTCTGCAGGAAAAGGGGCTTCCACATCCCCTGATTATTCCTCTGAAACTGCAGATGTCTTTCAAACGTCCTCATCGAGATAGTACAACCAAATGCTTCATTGCGTGTACTGACATCAGACAATTTTAAAACTGTAATAATGAGTTTGCATTTCAAATGGTATTTTTTCTATCTTTTTTTCAGGACAGGCCTGTGTGCCTGATACACGAAACATGACCATCTTCAGTTGTTGTTCGAAATAAATTTGAAAACTGTTTTTTTCTATTCAGGTTAGCGTAAAATCATGCAGTTAATATTGGTTTCTGATTTGCATGTCAGATGCTCCATAGGCGCTGCCGGGTGAGAAGCCACGTTGCGACACCACGTTGTTTACCGTACATTATTAGTAAACAGCGTCTTTTTGCAGACTATCATCATGTCTTACAGTATGTCACTTCACTCTGTGTGCCTTCCTCAAGGGCTGGTTACCCAGTAGATATTAGTGCAGTAATCCACCAATTCAGTTTTCGAAGCTGCATCTATTGTTCCCGCTGTAGATGAACACAATGGCGATGATTGCTCCTTCTACACCGCGAACTGTAATCAAACAGCAGACAATGAATGCAATCATCATTTGGGCTTTGTTTCTCCTTTCTATGAAGGCCTCTTTATATTCGTTTGCCATCTGCTGAGCAAAAGGGAAACATTGAAACCCTGACTCAGGATGTTCAAATTTTTCCAATGAAGTTCAGATAGCCAGAATACTATGCACTATAAACATCTTCAGTAGACAAATGACACTTCTTTCCTAGCTCGGATGCACATTGTATAACAAGCACTGACAAAGCAAATACGTCTGGCCCTGGCAAACTGGTATGATTATTTCCTTGTAAACATTCTGCAAAAAAACGGATTAAAAATGCAGATTGCAAAACGTAGCAGTAATATGTTTGCAATTAAAATGTTAATTTAAAAATAAAGGGGATCCTGTGTTCCCCTCATTTTGTTTTTTTCACCACTCTTTAGTATAAGGGTTGGTAGCTACAGTGAGCACAATTTTGTTATATTTTATGGGGAGTGTAGACATTACTTTACCATATCCCTATTCTTTGTTTTTAATCTTGTCAGAGGCACTAACATTTAATTAAAGATACCAACGGTTTGTACCTCTAGACATTTTTAACCTTTCTACTCCAATCCTCGATCTCTATTTCTGACCGGTGCACATTTCGCTCTAAAAGATCTCCGGCAAAGAGCCCCCGTGTGGGGCCCGTCAGGCATTGCAGCGCCGGCCTGACGAGGAGCGCAGCCCTATGATGAAGCATGTCACCGAAAGGTGAGTGAGGGCTCGTGCTCACAACCTTTTGGTTTTCCTGATGTGCAGAACCGGTAGATACAATTCTCCGCCTTTTGGAACTGTGTGTGCAATTTTTGGTTTATACAGTATTGGGACCTTCACACACTGGACCAGGAGTCTATCCTCCGAATATCCCACACTCCGCCCCCCCGTTGTTGTTTTTTGAAAATTTAAAAATGAACCATTGTATGTAATTTGAATAGGATATAGCCTGAGCCTCATGGCAGACAGGTGTACGGAGAACAGGAAACAAACCCCTTTTTAGTTTTGGGGCACAACCCCGGGAATCAAGGGCCTGATGTATGAAAAAATAGGGAATCTCAAACCAGTTTCTGGTGTGCAACCACTTAAACGGTTTTGTTGATGAACAAAGAATTGCTAATGGTGTATTTCTTAAAACTGCACACGCCACCAAATATCTGTGAATATTTATTTTTGCAATAGAAAAAACAATTACTAATTGAGAATACCAAATAGTAAATCACTAGTACCTCAAAGTCCTTATGTCCTTGTCCCATTAATTACTAATGAGGTGAATCCACCTCCCGAGACAGAAGAGAAAAGGAAATGCATGTAATAGTGTCCCTCACCCTCAGGACTAGCCTATAAGGGTACACTTTATCCAGCATTTTGCCTGTTTTTTTCTATCTCTCTTGAGATGGGATGATGGAAGTTCGGCTTCTTCTAGGTAGGAGCTGGCATATGGACTTACCCGGTGGATGCTCTTTTCTGAACAGTGTGCCTCAGGAGGATAATATTGTTTCCTATGCACACACTGCCCCGCTGGGCATTTGCGGTGTGTGTGATGCCGTGTGGAGTGTTCCTGTGAGGTAGGGAGACCCAGAATTCTTCCAGGTTGCTTCATGAGTTTATTGAGTTTGTGCGGGACCCTAGGAGATCGTACATGTGCATTCTGGCATGGCTACTCTTCGGGAAGCATCTAGTTCAGGGGGAGTATTTAGCACTGCAGTGCAGGTAAGTTTGCATAGCAGTAACTGGCGACTGCTATGCTGATTATATTGTGGCAAGAGAGTTGTATTTCGGAGCCATAATTCTGTTGCTTGTAGTCATGGGGAAGCATTCTTGCAACCAGAGGCATGTAGAGTCCTCCTCTTCTTTGAGTAATTCTTCGGCCTCTCCTCCTCCAAAGCATGCTGCTAAGGAGGGGGGATGATCGCCTAAGGTGGCTTATCCGGGAAACCTTGCTGGAGCTCAATGTGATCAAAGCTACTACAAAGCCTGACCTGAGACAGATGTCTGCAGATGTTTCATCCTTGTCTGGGGAGAAGCAAACTCCTGTTGGGGGTGACCAATAGGGACAATATATTGGGAAAGACTTGCCTCCTGAGCTCCTAGCACATGCAAAGCAGAACATGGGTTTTCTAGGTGGAGGAGACCCCAGAGCCTTCTTCATCGGATGGTTGGTCTATTGCAACAGTTTCAGCATTCTGCTTAGTTAGATTTCCCTGTGCATCCGGATATCAAGGGGGTTCTGCGTGAGCAGTGGAAGGACTCTGATAGGATTCTTCTGCCTCGCTTCATGGCCAAGTTGTATCCTATTTTGGATATGCAGCATGTCTTGACTGATTCGATTCCCATTGACTTCTTTGTGGCTTGCCTGCTAGGGAGGACTTTGCTGATGGAGGATTCTGTTATTGATGAACAGGCGGATAAGAACAGGGCTAGTATTTCTGGACTTATATGTCATAATCCTTGATCTCTGACTTCAAGCAGATCTTCAAGTTAGTGGAGGAAGGGGAAGACTGTTTCTCCTTGTTAAAGTGCATCGAACGGCAGATTGTGTGTATGTTAAACATTTTATTTGTTGTGGTGAGGGATAATACTCTGTCTGCTGGGGCTTCAATTGAGACACAGTGCAGCTTCGCTGTCAAGGACTGGCAAATGGATTTGGCCCAGAAATCCTCTGTACTGTTGTCGTAGTTTGGACTCTTGCTCTGAGCAAGACTGCTGGTCTCAGGATGACAGTACTTTCGTTTGTAGGTGACTAAGGGGGTCATTCTGACTCTGGCGGTGCTTCCAAGCCCATTCTGACCGCGGCGGTAAAGCCGCGGTCAGAAAACCGGGGCCGGCGGTTTCCCGCCGTTTTTCCCCCGGCTGGGCGAATCCGCCAGGGCAGCGCTGCAAGCAGCGCTGCCCTGGGGATTCTGACCCCCTTCCCGCCAGCCTGTTTCTGGCGGTTTTCACCGCCAGGAAGAGGCTGGCGGGAACGGGTGTCCTGGGGGCCCCTGCACTGCCCATGCCGCTGGCATGGGCAGTGCAGGGGCCCCCTAACAGGGCCCCATGAGGCTTTTCACTGTCTGCTTAGCAGACAGTGAAAAGCGCGACGGGTGCAACTGCACCCGTCGCACGCCCGCAACACCGCCGGCTCCATTTGGAGCCAGCTTCTGTGTTGCAGGCCTCCTTCCCGCTGGGCTGGCGGGTGCTAACATGGTTAGCGCCCGCCGGCCCAGCGGGACGGTTGAAATGCCGGCAGTGGTCTTTTGACCGCGTAGCGGCCAAATGGCGGTTCCCGCCTGGCGGGCGGCAACCGCCGCCCGCCAGAGTCAGAATGACTGCCTAAGTCTTTTCCTACAACTAGTTGTAACTGTTGTCCAAACCTTACCGGCTCACTAGCAGTACCTCACCAGAAACACAATAGTAAAAGGTGATTTGTAGCAGTCGCTTACGCATGGACTCAAAGTAAGATTTCTCAGGGTTGTCGTGGTTAAACGGAAATTACCCTTTTCTCACAGATATATTATGTCTCATTCAAACAAAGGCAATAACACAGATGCAGTGAAGTTATAATAGTTTTTATTCAACATAACTGCAATTTGCGATAAGTTGCATGAACTGCAATGATTAGGATAATGAATATACCAAGCAACAGTATTGTGAAGAAGAGAGTCATTGTTATGAAGACCCCCACCATTTTGCAATATATGAAAGAAATATATATGTATGTATAAGATGGAATATGCCCTAATACCCTAATGAGAATAGGTCTAACCTCCTACCTAAAGGAGAGCTGGGTTCGTTAAACCTAATCTGCCAAAGCCGTGTCCATGAGAGGAGCCCCCAACCCTCGTTACCTTGGAATGAGGTCACTATCTCAGACTCCGCAGGGACACGAAGACTGGGTCAGCGTCAAGATGGTGGCGATGCCCTCTGGTCGGAATCCCTCTGATTATCTGTCTAAAGTGTGATGTATTTATACAGATCTACAAGGTCCCCTGATGTAGGTGTAATTCAAAACAATAGATAACAGACATGCTTGGGACAGCAATTAATATCAACAATCCCTCGAAAGTATAGAGAGGGAAAATCCCTAAGTGTGAACACCTACTGTTTGTTTGTCTTTCGTACTTGATCTTGACGCCTTGGCGCAGTGACACTGATAATAAAACTCATAACAAGTGGCCTAACTATAAACAAGGCCGCCATCTTAAAGGAAATAAATAATTAAATGGACTAAGACAGAGCAAGCTAAGTAGGTTAAAAGTCACTAGGTGACGGGGGCACGAGTTTATAAGCCTACGGCTGAGCTAACTCCTGTTATCCCGTTAAAACAAGCTAGGATTCACTAAACCCTCCCCATTGCCGTAACAGGTATGATGAAGGTACAGGAACCAAAACGCTAAAAAAGCTACTTCTGAACTAAAAGCCAAAGGCAAAACAGAAAAACAAGCTAAGAAATGTAGCTAATAATAAAACAATTGCTGTGTGTTAAAAACATGTTAAAACAAATTCGTTTAAAAATACATACAGAGATGTTAATATCAACTATGACAAGTACAGCAAACGTTTAGTATAATTGCATATTTTGGAACCGGGAAATAGTAAGCAAATTAATCAAATTACGTGTTATACGCAGGATCTTGAAGAATGTCATCGAAGTCACCAGTCAAGGACCTCAAAAACGAGTCAACATCGTCTGTAGTGAAATCTATTGCTGGACGGATAAACGGATCCACAGAGCAGAAGTGAGCCACATTCACCGGTGCATCGATACTTGCTGCAGTGTCCTCATCCATGTTAGATCTTATAACGGAAGGCTCATAGGTGCCCTCGCGGAGCAAACTCAGTCTCAAGGGGCATGACCGTGAATGAACCCTCATCGGGGACATCAGCAGTTCGCGGTCCACAGGAGATGTTGGTGCAACAGCAAGACAGACCATAGGCAGATGTTCAAAGAGGCACCATATGCAGCGGAAGACCTGTTGTACACACCAGAGTAGAGGTCGGAATGACAACGACCAGTCAAACTCCAGTTCCAACAGCAAAGGTGTACCGAAGATCCGAACCATGCATTCACGGCATAATGGGGTTGGCGGGAGTGGCTCCATTGCTCTGTGTTGCTGGAAAGAAACAACCACTGCGAATCAGAAGAAATAGTAGTAGTAGTCCGCCAATTAAAGCCAAAATAATTGGAAAGCCACAAAACACACTGGAAAAGAGAGAATGGATGGCTGACGGGATGACTCCGAAGACAGTCTGGAAGATTGACACGAAACCAGACCCGACAGCCTTAAAGAAATGAACAATCCCAGTTGTGCTTGAAGCATTGAATATTCTGGATACCATCTCTCCAAAGTGTTTGGTGAAATCGGTATTTAAAAGGGATTGTATCTCAGCTGATGATCTCGCAATCTGGAGAGCATATGTCTCTTTTGCGGATATCAAGGCAACCTGTTTCTGAAACAATAGCGCCTTTAGTCTACTCAACTTGTCATAGTTCACATTAATAGTATCTATGTGGGGCCACATTTCAGATACTTTTATCTCTCGTGTGGGGGGAAACAAAACATGTCCACAACACGTAACGACCTTCGTGACTGAGATTGCGTAGGCAATTCCAGGTCGCAAGCCGCAACAGCTTTCATCGTTCAGTAGAACATAAATTCCATTGGAAAGTACATGAAACACCGGACGAATCAAGGGGACGGGAGTACCCTTCAGAAAACAGGCTAAATTCGCGAACCCCGCATTGCAAAGACCGTGAAGAGACACCTGTTTGCATATCATAGAATGACGAACAGCAGTCTCACATTCACTTCCGCTAAGAAAGACCTCCTGTTCACCGTTCAGACATTTATAGTCAAAGGGCAAATCCCACTCTTCCTTAATAAAGCTATCTCCTAGCTGCTCATATCGTCCCACCACAAGATGTTTCAGGCAGCTCGAGAAACGAAAGGTTGAAATCGGTAAATTAATAATGCCGTGTAAGAGCCAGATAGTTGAAGGACTCTGCTACCGTGAAGGGCAACTTATCTAACATCTCTACTTGAAGCAGGGTGAAACGAGCCTCCCTTTTAGCCATTGTCTCTTTTTCCCCGGAAAAATTAAAAGCAGTGAATAGTTCACTCCCATTAATGTACTTCCATGGAATGTGGCCACTTTTCAGTGTCTGTTATGTCCATCCCAGCTGCATGATGGAATGCAGCTGTGTTTGCCCATGATATAACCGGGTCAAGTCAGTCTGAGTGATATCAATAGCAGACAATGCTATATTTGATAGTGAATAAATCAGGAAACAACGCTCGAAACGGTTTTTATATGCTATGTACAATGAAATTTGGAAACTTTCCCAGATTGAAGCTGCTGCACGTTTAAGGCAACTAGATAAGGAGAATTTGAAAGAAGCATTAGCTGTTGTCGACAATGGCATGAACACGAGTAGTCCGCCAAATAAAGCCAAAATAATTGGAAAGCCACCAAACACACTGGAAAAGAGAGAATGGATGGCTGACGGGATGACTCCGAACACAGTCTGGAAGATGGACATGGAACCAGACCCGACAGTCTTAAAGAAATGAACAATCCCAATTGTGCTTGAAGCATTGAATATTCTGGATACCATCTCTCCAAAGTGTTTGGGGAAATCGGTATTTAAAAGGGATTGTATCTCAGCTGATGATCTCGCAATCTGGAGAGCATATGTCTCTTTTGCGGATATCAAGGCGACCTGTTTCTGAAACAATAGCGCCTTTAGTCTACTCAACTTGTCATAGTTCACATTAATAGTATGTATGTGGGGCCACATTTCAGATACTTTTATCTCTCGTGTGGGGGGAAACAAAACATGTCCACAACACTTAACGACCTTCGTGACTGAGATTGCGTAGGCAATTCCAGGTCGCAAGCCGCAACAGCTTTCATCGTTCAGTAGAACATAACTTCCATTGGAAAGTACATGAAACACCGGATGAATCAAGGGGACGGGAGTACTGTTAGAAATGGGGTTTTTGGTTGGCAGTCAGGTTGCCCTCTGTCCAAGCAAGAACCCTCACTCTAGTCAGGGTAAGTCACACACAATCCAAAATCAGCCTGTGCTCACCCTCCGGTAGCTTGGCACGAGCAGTCAGGCTTAACTTAGAAGGCAATGTGTAAAGCATTTGTGCAATAAATCATACAACACCATAGTATAACACCACAAAAATACACCACACAGTGTTTAGAAAAATATAGAATATTTATCTGGGTAATTGTAGGTCAAAACGATCAAAGTTGCAATACGAATTTGTAAAGATATCGCTGAAAAGTGATATTAAGTGTCTTTAAGTCTTTAAAAAGCAATAAAGTGTCTTTCAAGCACAGAGTACCTGGTTTCTGGTGGGAAATCTCCTCAGAGGGCCACAGGAGAAGAGATGCGTGGAAAATGGGGTGTGTGCGTCGATTTCCTCTCAGCACACACAGACTTGCGTCGTTCTTTTCCACGCGGGGAAGTCGGGCGTCGTTTTCCGGCGCGCAGACAGTCTCTTTTTGTGGATCGCGGGGATTACCAGATGTCCCGGGTCTGTGCGTGGATTCTCCTGCTTATTTTCCGGCTGCGCGTCGTTCTGCGGGGCTGCGCGTCGAAGTTTCGATCTCACGGTAGGCGTCGCGTCGATTTCTCCTTGGAAGTCGGGCGGCGGTGTCCTTGCGAGGCCGTGCGTCGAAATTTTGGTCTCACGGCAGGCGTCGCGTCGATTTCTCCTTGGAAGTCGGGCGGCGTTGTCCTTGCGAGGCCGTGCGTCAAAGTTTCGCACCCACGGTAGGCGTCGCGTCGATTTCTCCTGGAAAGTCGGGCGGCTTTGTCCTTGCGAGGTTGTGCGTCGAAGTCTCGATCGTCCCGAGGGCGTCGCGTCGATCAGCGTCGGTGTGCGGCGTTTTTCTCGCCGCGAAACAAGCTGTGCGTCGAAATTTTCGGCGCACGGAGCGTCCAAGTGAAAGGAAGAAGTCTTTTTGGTCCTGAGACTTCAAGGAACAGGAGGCAAGCTCTATCCAGGCCCTTGGAGAGCACTTTCACAGCCAGACAAGAGTTCAGCAAGGCAGCAGGGCAACAGCAAGACAGCAGTCCTTTGTAGAAAGCAGACAGGTGAGTCCTTTGAGCAGCCAGGCAGTTCTTCTTGGCAGGATGTAGTTTCTGGTTCAGGTTTCTTCTCCAGCAAGTGTCTGAGTGAATGCACAAGGAGCTGTCAACTAAACCTAGCCAGACGTGGATTGAAGGGCACAACAAGATTTTAGTGCAAAGAAATGCTCACTTTCTAAAAGTGGCATTTCTAGAATAGTAATATTAAATCCGACTTCACCAGTCAGCAGGATTTTGTATTACCATTCTGGCCATACTAAATATGACCTTCCTGCTCCTTTCCGATCAGCAGCTGCCACTTCAACAGTGTATGAGGGCAGCCCCAATGTTAGCCTATGAAAGGAGCAGGCCTCACAGTAGTGTAAAAACGAATTTAGGAGTTTCACACTACCAGGACATATAACTACACAGGTACATGTCCTGCCTTTTACCTACACCGCACCCTGCTCTAGGGGTTACCTAGGGCACACATTAGGGATGACTTATATGTAGTAAAAGGGGAGTTCTAGGCTTGGCAAGTACTTTTAAATGCCAAGTCGAAGTGGCAGTGAAACTGCACACACAGGCCTTGCAATGGCAGGCCTGAGACAGGGTTAAGGGGCTACTGAGGTGGGTGGCACAACCAGTGCTGCAGGCCCACTAGTAGCATTTAATCTACCTGCCCTAGGCACATGTAGTGCACTCTGCCAGGGACTTACAAGTAAATTAAATAGTCAATCATGGATAAACCAATCAGTAGTACAATTTACCCAGAGAGCATATGCACTTTAGCACTGGTTAGCAGTGGTAAAGTGCCCTGAGGTCAAAAGCCAACACCAACAGGTCAGAAAAAATAGGAGGAAGGAGGCAAAAAGTTTGGGGATGTCCCTGTCAAAAAGCCAGGTCCAACATGACCCCCTACCAGCCTAAAGCCAGGGGAGAACAATCACTATCCTGATGTACTTCCCTGTTTGAGGCGACAGAACAAGGACCCAGGCCCACAACAGCAGGAGCATGCTCCAGTTCTTCGCCTTCCTGACTCCAATTGGATCACTCTGTCCATACTCTCAGGGCCCACTAAGCCAACCCATGGGGAACCTTTCTCCTTACCTGCGGATCCCATCTGTGCAGCACCTAATCTTACTTTGCTCACAGATGTATCCCAGGAGCAGAATAGTACCACCATGACCAACACAGTGGTGTTGCCCACTCTACCCCTGGGGTGTGACACTTGTCCCCTCCCCAGGGATAACTCTGTCCACCCGGACAGCAAGCCACAGTGATTACTGACAGCTGCCAGGGATGAGAGCCAGGCCCCAGGCCTCTCAAAGCTCTCCAACCACTGTGGCTGTGGAGAGTGGGGGGCGGTAGCCCCAGGTGCTGGGCACCCTTTAACCACTCTCCCTTCCACCAGGTCAGGGATGACAGCCTGAACCTGGTCCTCCCCTCTGGGGCTTTGTACCCTCCCTCCTGGAGCGGTACCCCCAGAGTCCAACATGGTCAGGGTGCTTACAGAAGTCACCCTGTACCATTCCTCCACCAGTGCAGGGCTGTTAACCTGCAACTGGCCCTCCAACCTGGGGCCTGTACCTTCAGGTTGGACTAGGGCCCGGGGTGAGGCTTCCCTCCCCCTGCCCTCCCTTCTGGGGTCCAGCACCCTCCAACTAGGAGTGGCCTCCTCAGAAGACAACATGGTAGGGGCACTGTTATCAGTAGCCCCTCCCTCCAGGTCCGGGGGGACACCCTGAACCTGGTCTTCCAGCCCAGGGTCTGTACCCTCAGACTGGATCACTGCCTGGCAAACCAGGACTTCCTGGGAGGCACACCTACCCCCCACCAGGTCAGAGTTTAACCTCTGCACCTGCCCATTCAACTCAGAGTCACCACCCTGAAGTTGAACAATTGCCTGGCACGCCAGGACTTCCTGGAGGGCACACTGACCCTCCACCAGGTCAGAGTTTAACCTCTGCACCTGACCATTCAACTCAGAGTCACCACCCTGAAGTTGAACAATTGCCTGGCACGCCAGGACTTCCTGGAGGGCACACTGACCCTCCACCAGGTCAGAGTTTAACCTCTGAACTTGGCCATTCAACTCAGAGTCATCACCCTGAAGTTGAACAATTGCCTGGCACACCAGGACTTCCTGGAGGGCACACTGACCCTCCACCAGGTCAGAGTTTACCCTCTGAACTGGGCCATTCAACTCAGAGTCACCACCCTGAAGTTGAACAATTGCCTGGTGCACCAGGACTTTCTGGGAGGCACACCTACCTCCCACCAGGTCAGAGTTTAACCTCTGAGCCTGGTTCCCCAACCCAGGGTCACCACCCTGAGGTTGGGCAATTGCCTGGCACGCCAGGACTTTCTGGGGGGCACACCTACCCCCCACCAGGTCAGAGTTTAACCTCTGAACCTGGTCATCCAACCCAGAGTCAACACCCTGAGGTTGGACAATTGCCTGGCACAGCAGGGCTTCTTGGGAGGCACACCTACCTCCCACCAGGTCAGAGTTTAACCTCTGAACCTGGGTATCCAACCCAGAGTCACCACCCTGAGGTTGAACAATTGCCTGGCACACCAGGACTTTCTGGGGGGCACACCTACCCCCCACCAGGTCAGAGTTTAACCTCTGAACCCGGTTATCCAACCCAGAGTCAGCACTCTGAGGTTGAACAATTGCCTGGCACGCCAGGACTTTCTGGGGGGCACACCTACCCCCCACCAGGTCAGAGTTTAACCTCTGAACCCGGTTATCCAACCCAGAGTCAGCACTCTGAGGTTGGACCACTGCCTGGTACACCAGGACTTTCTGGGGGGCACGCCTACCCCCCAACAGGTCAGAGCTTATCCCCTGAACCTGGTTAGCCAACCCAGAGTCACCACCCTGAGGTTGAACCATTGCCTGGCAGGCCAGGACTTCCAGGGAGGCACACCTACCTCCCACCAGGTCAGAGTTTAACCTCTGAGCCTGGTTCCCCAACCCAGGGTCACCACCCTGAGGTTGGGCAATTGCCTGGCACGCCAGGACTTTCTGGGGGGCACACCTACCCCCCACCAGGTCAGAGTTTAACCTCTGAACCTGGTCATCCAATCCAGAGTCAACACCCTGAGGTTGGACAATTGCCTGGCACAGCAGGACTTCTTGGGAGGCACATCTACCTCCCACCAGGTCAGAGTTTAACCTCTGAACCTGGGTATCCAACCCAGAGTCACCACCCTGAGGTTGAATCTTTGCCTGGCATGCCAGGACTTCCTGGGGGGCACTCTCACCCCCCACAAGGGACACACCGTCCCCAAGGGCCACACAAGAGTCTGGTTGGCGCAGGTCTCCCGACCTCTGCCCATCCGGCAGAGTCTGGGTTTCCCCCAAACCAGAAACGGTTTCACCTGGGTCATTCCTGGGGGGCTCTGCTCTCAGAGCTGTCCCCTGACTCTCAAGGTCCTCCACTGGGGTCTGCAACCCCCTCTCAACCCTATGTCTGGACTTCTGCACCCCCTCACTAGGAGGGGTACTGCCAGACACCAGAACTGTTGGGATGCTGGCTACAGTCACCCCCCCAAGTTCTTCTGACACTGCGGGGCTTCCCTCAAAAGGTGGCCCTACGGTACAGGCTAGGCTTCCCTCCTGGTGTTCCCTCATGGAACCCTCTAGGACCTGGGACCTACCTGGGACACTACAATCCTCTCCCACCACACTCGGTTGGGAACCACCTAGACCACTCCCTTCAGGAGCACCCCCAAATGCCTCTTCAGACTCTCTGGTACTCACCCAGAAGTCTGCCTCCATTGTAAGTTCCCTGGGGTCAGAGAACTCACACTCCACCTGGTGTTGGCGTAGCTCTGGAAAATAAGGACCAGACATATGCTCTCCAGCAATTACATCACTCTGCCCTTCACATGTATTAACCACAGTACCCTTCACCCAACCACCCAGTAACTCAACCTTGGAAAAGCACTCTACTTCACCCTCTTGAGACTGGTGAGACAGTATCTGTCTGTCCATGACACTCAACCCAAACTCTTCTGGGATGTCTCTACACTCTATATACAGGATGTCCACCAGGGGGGAACCCTTTTCTCTGTCACTCTCTGCTAGAGTCAGTAAAGTGTCCCTCCCCCCAGTAGGAATATGACTCCCTGTGCCAGTTCCCCAATCCTTCTCAGGGACCCTGTGCATAACGGGAACTACCTCATACCCTTGAACTGCCTGGGGTGTGTCAACTCCCTTCTTCAAGTTGGGCACCACATCTCTGGGCTTGTGCCCTTCTTCAGCAGTACTAGATGCAAGATTTTTGCTGCCACCATCTGAACTGGACTCAGCCCTTCCGGCCTCCAGCTTCAGCTCTTTACAGCTCAGCTCTTGAGCTGCAATCTTTTCTTCTTCCAGGGCTAAGAGTCTTTTTGCCTCAACCTCTGCAAGATATTCCTCTAATTGTTGCTCCTGTCGCCTTTGACTTCGGAGCCATTCATCTATTTCTGGGTCACTGTCCAACTCTGAGTAGTCTTCCTCCTCATCTGAGTAGTCTTCCTCCTCATCTGAGGGGTACTTAGTCATTTGGTTTCTTGCTGCCTCTCTCTCTGCCCATCTTTCCTCCCCCCAGACTATGTAGTGACGGAGCATCTCCGCTTTAGTAGATCTCCTTGCTACAGGAAGGCCCCATTGTCTGCAAAGCTTCCTTAGGTCAGCCTTAGTGAGGTGGTCAGTACGAACAAAGAATGAGTAGGTAAGCAATCCCATTCTGATAAGATCTTACTAGCAAAAACCAAAATCCAAAGTCCAAAATATCAATAGTATATCCAGGAGGACATCAGAGAACCAAAAGCCAAAAAAGATGAAAAATCAAGTTGACCTTCAACTGTGGGTAGGTAGTGAAATACTTAGCTACTGTATGTCACTGCACAAACACAAGTCCTATCCTCACCGCTGATCACCAATGTTAGAAATGGGGTTTTTGGTTGGCAGTCAGGTTGCCCTCTGTCCAAGCAAGAGCCCTCACTCTAGTCAGGGTAAGTCACACACAATCCAAAATCAGCCTGTGCTCACCCTCCGGTAGCTTGGCACGAGCAGTCAGGCTTAACTTAGAAGGCAATGTGTAAAGCATTTGTGCAATAAATCATACAACACCATAGTATAACACCACAAAAATACACCACACAGTGTCGTTTTCCGGCGCGTAGACAGTCTCTTTTTGTGGATCGCGGGGATTACCAGATGTCCCGGGTCTGTGCGTGGATTCTCCTGCTTATTTTCCGGCTGCGCGTCGTTCTGCGGGGCTGCGCGTCGAAGTTTCGATCTCACGGTAGGCGTCGCGTCGATTTCTCCTTGGAAGTCGGGCGGCGGTGTCCTTGCGAGGCCGTGCGTCGAAATTTTGGTCTCACGGCAGGCGTCGCGTCGATTTCTCCTTGGAAGTCGGGCGGCGTTGTCCTTGCGAGGCCGTGCGTCAAAGTTTCGCACCCACGGTAGGCGTCACGTCGATTTCTCCTGGAAAGTCGGGCGGCTTTGTCCTTGCGAGGTTGTGCGTCGAAGTCTCGATCGTCCCGAGGGCGTCGCGTCGATCAGCGTCGGTGTGCGGCGTTTTTCTCGCCGCGAAACAAGCTGTGCGTCGAAATTTTCGGCGCACGGAGCGTCCAAGTGAAAGGAAGAAGTCTTTTTGGTCCTGAGACTTCAAGGAACAGGAGGCAAGCTCTATCCAGGCCCTTGGAGAGCACTTTCACAGCCAGACAAGAGTTCAGCAAGGCAGCAGGGCAACAGCAAGACAGCAGTCCTTTGTAGAAAGCAGACAGGTGAGTCCTTTGAGCAGCCAGGCAGTTCTTCTTGGCAGGATGTAGTTTCTGGTTCAGGTTTCTTCTCCAGCAAGTGTCTGAGTGAATGCACAAGGAGCTGTCAACTAAACCTAGCCAGACGTGGATTGAAGGGCACAACAAGATTTTAGTGCAAAGAAATGCTCACTTTCTAAAAGTGGCATTTCTAGAATAGTAATATTAAATCCGACTTCACCAGTCAGCAGGATTTTGTATTACCATTCTGGCCATACTAAATATGACCTTCCTGCTCCTTTCCGATCAGCAGCTGCCACTTCAACAGTGTATGAGGGCAGCCCCAATGTTAGCCTATGAAAGGAGCAGGCCTCACAGTAGTGTAAAAACGAATTTAGGAGTTTCACACTACCAGGACATATAACTACACAGGTACATGTCCTGCCTTTTACCTACACCGCACCCTGCTCTAGGGGTTACCTAGGGCACACATTAGGGATGACTTATATGTAGTAAAAGGGGAGTTCTAGGCTTGGCAAGTACTTTTAAATGCCAAGTCGAAGTGGCAGTGAAACTGCACACACAGGCCTTGCAATGGCAGGCCTGAGACAGGGTTAAGGGGCTACTGAGGTGGGTGGCACAACCAGTGCTGCAGGCCCACTAGTAGCATTTAATCTACCTGCCCTAGGCACATGTAGTGCACTCTGCCAGGGACTTACAAGTAAATTAAATAGTCAATCATGGATAAACCAATCAGTAGTACAATTTACCCAGAGAGCATATGCACTTTAGCACTGGTTAGCAGTGGTAAAGTGCCCAGAGGTCAAAAGCCAACAACAACAGGTCAGAAAAAATAGGAGGAAGGAGGCAAAAAGTTTGGGGATGTCCCTGTCAAAATGCCAGGTCCAACAAGTACCCTTCAGAAAACAGGCTAAATTTGCGACCCCCGCATTGCAAAGACCGTGAAGAGACACCTGTTTGCATATCATAGAATGACGAACAGCAGTCTCACATTCACTTCCGCTAAGAAAGACCTCCTGTTCACCGTTCAGACATTTATAGTCAAAGGGCAACTCCCACTCTTCCTTAATAAAGCTATCTCCTAGCTGCTCATATCGTCCCACCGCAAGATGTTTCAGGCAGCTCGAGAAACGAAAGGTCGAAATCGGTAAATTAATAATGCTGTGTAAGAGCCAGATAGTTGAAGCACTCTCTGCTACCGTGAAGGGCAACTTATCTAACATCTCTACTTGAAGCAGGGTGAAACGAGCCTCCCTTTTAGCCATTGTCTCTTTTTCCCGGAAAAATGAAAAGCAGTGAATAGTTCACTCCCATTAATGTACTTCCATGGAATGTGGCCACTTTTCAGTGTCTGTTATGTCCAACCCAGCTGCATGATGGAACGCAGCTGTGTTTGCCCATGATAGAACCGGGTCAAGTCAG
This sequence comes from Pleurodeles waltl, assembly GCF_031143425.1. Taxonomy (NCBI): domain Eukaryota; kingdom Metazoa; phylum Chordata; class Amphibia; order Caudata; family Salamandridae; genus Pleurodeles; species Pleurodeles waltl. Next base: position 502,149,684 of record NC_090442.1, on the reverse strand, counting down.
TCTGAGTGATATCAATAGCAGACAACGCTATATTTGATAGTGAATAAATCAGGAAACAAAGCTCGAAACGGTTTTTATATGCTATGTACAATGAAATTTGGAAACTTTCCCAGATTGAAGCTGCTGCACGTTTAAGGCAACTAGATAAGGAGAATTTGGAAGAAGCATTAGCTGTTGTCGACAATGGCATGAACACGAGTAGTCCGCCAATTAAAGCCAAAATAATTGGAAAGCCACCAAACACACTGGAAAAGAGAGAATGGATGGCTGACGGGATGACTCCGAAGACAGTCTGGAAGATGGACACAGAACCAGACCCGACAGTCTTAAAGAAATGAACAATCCCAGTTGTGCTTGAAGCATTGAATATTCTGGATACCATCTCTCCAAAGTGTTTGGGGAAATCGGTATTTAAAAGGGGTTGTATCTCAGCTGATGATCTCGCAATCTGGAGAGCATATGTCTCTTTTGCGGATATCAAGGCGACCTGTTTCTGAAACAATAGCGCCTTTAGTCTACTCAACTTGTCATAGTTCACATTAATAGTATCTATGTGGGGCCACATTTCAGATACTTTTATCTCTCGTGTGGGGGGAAACAAAACATGTCCACAACACTTAACGACCTTCGTGACTGAGATTACGTAGGCAATTCCAGGTCGCAAGCCGCAACAGCTTTCATCGTTCAGTAGAACATAACTTCCATTGGAAAGTACATGAAACACCGGACGAATCAAGGGGACGGGAGTACCCTTTAGAAAACAGGTCAAATTCGCGACCCCCGCATTGCAAAGACCGTGAAGAGACACCTGTTTGCATATCATAGAATGACGAACAGCAGTCTCACATTCACTTCCGCTAAGAAAGACCTCCTGTTCACCGTTCAGACATTTATAGTCAAAGGGCAACTCCCACTCTTCCTTAATAAAGCTATCTCCTAGCTGCTCATATCGTCCCACCGCAAGATGTTTCAGGCAGCTTGAGAAACGAAAGGTCGAAATCGGTAAATTAATAATGCTGTGAAAGAGCCAGATAGTTGAAGGACTCTCTGCTACCGTGAAGCGCAACTTATCTAACTTCTCTACTTGAAGCAGGGTGAAACGAGCCTCCCTTTTAGCCATTGTCTCTTTTTCCCTGGAAAAATTTAAAGCAGTGAATAGTTCACTCCCATTAATGTACTTCCATGGAATGTGGCCACTTTTCAGTGTCTGTAATGTCCAACCCAGCTGCATGATGGAACGTAGCTGTGTTTGCCCATGATATAACCGGACAAGTCAGTCTGAGTGATATCAATAGCAGACAACACTATATTTGATAGTGAATAAATCAGGAAACAACACTCGAAACGGTTTTTATATGCTATGGACAGCGTGTTCATGCCATTGTCGACAACAGCTAATGCTTTTTCCAAATTCTCCTTATCTAGTTGCCTTAAACGTGCAGCAGCTTCAATCTGGGAAAGTTTTCAAATTTCATTGTACATAGCATATAAAAACCGTTTCGAGCGTTGTTTCCTAGGACCTAATAGGAAATCCTTTAAGTCTACACTGTCAGAAAGAGTGTTCAGGTGTTGCTTAACCGCTGATAAAGTGTTTATCTGCACCCATTGCTGGCACCTGCTTACCCACACTGTATGTTGTAATTATACCTGTATGTCGACCTGATGGAAAGCGAGGGTCAGGCCTGTGAATGGAAAAAACCCCTGAAGAGTTCAAAAAATGCTTTAGACACTCATCAGTGTCGGTGGGCCATACCAACCATCCGCCGGGACGGGAAAGTGAAGAATTATAGGCACCAGCCTTAACCATTGCATCTAGCCTGTCTTCTGAGACATTAAGAAAGTGTTGCCAATCTCTAAATTTTGTCGGAGTAGGGATACTGGGCGTGTTTAGATCTTTAATTTTTGCTAACCCTAGACATGAGGTCTGCTCAATAGTGTCATTTAAGAAAATCATTTGCACAGGAATCAGGCATGCTCGAAACAATGCCTCCCTACTCTGTATCTGCCAATCGTGTGTCCCCCATACACTTTTCAAATCAATAGTGTTTTTCCAATATTCGTAACCCTCAATCGAGAGCCGGGAAACAAAGGGATCTGAATAAATCAATTTCGTATCTGTTAGCAAAAGTTTTCTAATTTGTGCCAGAGGTATTTTAAAATAATACGATTCTGCTTTCTTTCTATCATGCCCAGAAAAGTATGTAAATTTGTCACTGTAATACTTTGGACTCCCCACCTGTGGTGTTGAACAGTGTCCCCATTGTTTGTAGTTCAAGAGAGGCCTATATATAGTTGCACGGTGTAGGTAGTGATGTCCCCAATTGTTATAGCAGAACATTTCCCCATAAATCATTGCATAATGATATACATCATCACTTCCAAAAGTGGTATAGTCCTTCATTTCAGTTAGCATGGAATCAACTGTTTGGACATCCCAATCATCAGAGACAACATTAGGTGTAATAACATCAGACATTGAAATTTTGAACACGTATGGTATCTGAATAATCTCAGTAGGGCCATATATATCGAATGCAACTTTGTCCCACACAATCCCATCAGAAATTAGTATAGCTGTAATATTTACATGGGACAAATCTCGTCGGACCTTATGGGAAGAATGATGTGGTGTTAAAATTTCATCAACAGGCTCCACAGAGGAGCGATCAGCAATATAGTGACCATTAATCAGCAAAAAGAAAACAGCCACAAAACCAATCCATAAAAATAATGCAATAAATGTCAAACAGAACCATAGATAGTTCCATGGATAGATCAAATAGTTTTTTTAAGCCATCGATACAGTTTGCTACTTCTCAAAAGTTTGTCAGTCTCAGTTGAGGATGAATCCGAAGAAAAATCATCAATGTCTACGAAATAGCCAGAGGAAGTCTCTGCAAACACAGGACCTGCTGCATTCTGATCCACCGCTCGTGGAGGGTCTTGATAGACAACATCATTAGTCGTGGAAGTGTTTGTGTAAAATACAGCCAAATCTTGAAGCGGGGTGGTCACTGAAGTTGTGACTGGAACTAACAAAAGTTCATGTTCCACCCTCCCCATGGTCGAGGAAGTGTCTGGAACAGCAGTGGACATAGTTGCATAGTCAGTAGCAGAGATGTTCATCCTACTATGTAGAGGGATGTCCTGTTGGGTAGTGAGAGGGCATCGGGAACCACCCAAGGGACCTCCTGGTCTACTGTGAAGAATCGGCCACATGGTGTAATTTGATGTCATCAATGGAGATGAATCTATTCGATTTAGAACCAGACAATGGTGGAAGGATGACAGTCCTGGTGCCTTTTATTCCCAAGACCGGTACAGGTGCTCTGTATGATGGACCGAACTCTTTTTTCACAGTGATCTTCTCACAAACCAGATCCCCAACGTTAGGAATGCAGCCAGTCGAAGTTTTCGCCAATTCCCTTATTCCTAAGGTGGCAGCACTTGCAGATGATTTATCATCACAAAATTGTTGAAGCTCCTGTAAAACAGTGAGACGTTCTTTTATGTCAAATGGTGTTTCTGCTGCCACCATACCAGGGGCATCAAGATCGGAGACATACATAGGTATCCCAAAGAGAACCTCATATGGAGACTTTCCCCCCAAGGACCGTCTTGGCAGATTATTCAGTGCTCTCCGGACCCCATATAGGTGATGTAACCAACTGCAGCCTGAACCTAATACTCGAGCTGTTAAGGACTGCTTTAGATCACGATTCCGCCTCTCCACGACCGAATTTCCCTCGGGATGGTATGGTGAGGAGTAATGGAGTTCAACACCCATCGTTCTCATGGTGTCCCTGAAAGCTTTAGAGGCAAATGCAGGGCCCTGGTCCGAATGGAATGCTGCAACCGCATATGTACCGATAAAGATCAGCAGATCTTTTATAACAGTCTGGGCGTCAGCCGACCGCTGTGGCCATACCCACAGGAATCTAGAACAGGAATCCACAGCCACTAAAATGTATTTGTATGCACCATCAGGCTGTAAGGGACCACAATGGTCCAGGTACACACATTGGGGTGGCTTGTCTGACACTAAGAGTCTGGGTTCGTTAAACCTAATCTGCCAAAGCTGTGTCCATGAGAGGAGCCCCCAACCCTCGTTACCTTGGAATGAGGTCTCTATCTCAGACTCCGCAGGGACACGAAGACTGGGTCAGCGTCAAGATGGTGGCGATGCCCTCTGGTCGGAATCCCTCTGATTATCTGTCTAAAGTGTGATGTATTTATACAGATCTACAAGGTCCCTTGATGTAGGTGTAATTCAAAACAATAGATAACAGACATGCTTGGGACGGCAATTAATATCAACAATCCCTCGAAAGTATAGAGAGGGAAAATCCCTAAGTGTGAACACCTACTGTTTGTCTTTCGTACTTGATCTTGACGCCTTGGCGCAGTGACACTGATAATAAAACTCATAACAAGTGGCCTAACTATAAACAAGGCCGCCATCTTAATGGAAATAAATAATTAAATGGACTAAGACAGAGCAAGCTAAGTAGGTTAAAAGTCACTAGATGACGGGGGCACGAGTTTACAAGACTACGGCTAAGCTAACTCCTGTTATCCCGTTAAAACAAGCTAGGATTCACTACACTGTGATTGCCTTTTGAGGGTGCTCACCTGTTTGGGGCAGAGCTGGAAGACACGTTGCATTAACCTTTTAAGGAGAAGCATTCCTCTTCTCTTAAGCAGTCGTCCTTTCCTCCATCTGCCAAAACTGTTTGTCAGATGTCTTATTGCCAACATGAGGGGAAGCATTCCTGACTATCAAGGGGTTAGCCAGCCCTGTGTGGTTGGACGCAGGCTGCATTTTGTTCTGAGGGCCTGGCTCAAATCCATTTCCAACTCTTTGGTTCTTCAGGTGATTTGCTAAGGGCACAGGATAGAGTTTGCGTTTCTTCCACCTGATTCAGGATTGAGACGGATACCATGGCAGTCTCACATGGACAAGAGGGTGGCCAACATGCAGGGTATGAACGCTCTGTTGCAGAAGAAGGCAATTTTGGGAGTTCCCATGGAGTCCAAGGGTCGGAGCTTCTACTCCATCATTTTTCTGGTTCAAAAGGCCACAGGGGGCTTTCAGATGGTTCTCGACCACAAGCATCTGAACAGATTTAGGCAGACTCTTCCATACAAGATGGAGACCCTGCAGATGGTTAATTCCTTGATATGCCAGGGTCATTGGATAGTCACCTTGGATCTTCAGGATGTCTACTGCCATGTGCCGGTTTATCCTCTCCATCGGAAGTATCTGCTTTTATGTGTCAACCATCATCACTTCCAGTTCAATGTTCTTCCCTTTGGTCTCAAGATGGCTCCTCGGGTGTTCAGCAAGGTGGTAGCATTGTTAGTAGCATCCCTCTATCTTCAAGGCATCTGCCTGTATCCCTGTGTGGACGATTGGCTGCTTCATGCTCCCACAGAAGAGCAGCTTCTACAGGAGTTGGAGATAGCTTTGTTCAGGTCCAGGAGCATGGGTTCCTCCTCAATTGGGAATGTGTCTACTGCAGCCTGCACAAGATTTGACCTTCATAGGGGCTCATTTCCAAACAGAGTATTTCTTCCCAAGTCTTGTGGCAGGACTCTGAGGAGGTTAGTGTCCCAAGCCCCTGTATCAGTCTCTGTCAGTCAGGCATTGGGTAGGGCTGCAGAGGTACATGGCAGCAACATTTTGTTCACAGTGCCTTGGGCCAGGCTGAAACTTTGTCCTCTTTGGAGTCATCCACATGCCTTCTGGGATCCTTCCTCTGTGAAAATTAAGAGGTTGTTCCCAGTGACCCCCGAGCTCAGTGAGGTTCTGACATGGTGGCTTCTCCTAGAGTCCTTGTGAAAGGGAGTGGAGCTTCAGCCACACCCTCTGAGGGTACTGACAGCTGATGCAAATTTGTTTGGGTACGGAACAGCTCCAGACGCTGCCTCTACTCAAGCACAATGGTCCCTTCCAGACAGCATGTGATTCTCCGAGTGGAGGGAGCTGATGGCTGTTCTGAGGGCCCTGTTGCATTTCTAGGATGTTCTTCAGGAGTGTTGTGCTGGTGAGGACAGACAATATAATGATGATGGAATACATAAACAACCAGGGGGACCAAGTCAAGTTCCTTGAATTTGATATCACAGCACTTGGTATTCTAGGCAGAACACCATCTACTTTCCATTTCAGTGGTTCACATCAGGGGTGTGCAAAAATGTGATTGCAGACTGCTTCCATTGGGTGTTCCACCAACTCAGTAACTGTCCCTGTCAGTGCCCATTTTCAGGGAGATTTGCCAGAGGTGTGGAGCCCCTTTCTGGATCTTTTTGCTTCTGGAGGAAGGCCCAGCTATGGAGATTTTGTACAAGGTCTCTGCAGGAGAGGCATGGGGGAGGATTCTCTCACTGTCCAATTGCAAAACAACCTAATGTATGTGTTCCCCCCTCTTCCCCTGATTCTCCGACTTCTGGCCGGGCATCTGGGGAGGACAGGGTAATGATGCTAGTGGTCGCCTTTTGGCCCTGGAGGGCATGACACTGATTTTCTGACCTTGCAAGATCCTTGTTTTCTCTCGTTTCATCCTTCCCCTCAAGGGTTCTCAAACAGAGCTCTCTCCCAGAGGCTGAAATTGTCAGTGTGTGAGTTCAGAGAAGGGGTTGGAAGCTAAAAAGATTACTTTGTGATTTGGCAGTGGCAATCCAGAACTCTTGTCACTGTTTGACGTCACAATTTCATGGGGTCCATTGGGCACATTTTCAGAAATGTTGTGCTGAGCATTCTGTCTCTCCTGTGGCTTGCTGCTTTCATGATATGTTGTACTTTCTATGAGATGGATAAGAGAAACAGTTGTGGGTTTCTATGTTTTTGGCCAAACGGGCTACAATCAAGGCCCTTCATCATCCATGGAGGAATTTGACTGATTCAGATGGTTTGGTGTCACATTTGTTGAAGGGCTTTCCTCGCTCTAAATCTATGGATACGCTTTTGTTACCCCTACAAGATTTACCATTGGTTTTGAGAACTTTGACTTCTTCTCCTTTTGAGCTCCCTGAGCAGGCAGACATTAGGTTTGTGGCCTTTAAAGTGTTTTCTTTGGTGGCAATTACATCTTTCAGGAGGATTGAGGAGCTTGTGGCTCCTACGGCCAGAGAGCCTTTCCTTTCCTTTTTTGAAGATGGGGTAGTCCTAAGACCAGATTCGTTATTTGTTCTGATAGTGACATCTCTCTTCCACAGGAATCAGATGATGGTTCTCTGAGCTCTTTTGGATGTGTTTGACTCTTCCCAGGAGAAGCTCAGGAGATTGGTTGGCACTTCCTGGATGTGAAAAGGGTTCTGTAGGTGTATTTAGCTAGGACTGAGCCATTGACTCCTTTGTTGTTTTAACCTTTGGTTCTTTTAACAAAGGTGAGAAGGCTTCTTTGGTTTCCATTAGCAAGTGGATCAAGCAGGGTATTTTCCTGGCTTATTCAGTAGCTGGTGAGTCTCTCAGGGTGGCATTTAGGGTCACTTTACTAGGAGCCTTACCTCCTCTTGGGCTGAGATACAGGGTTTTTCTATTGCTGAGATCTGTTGGGCTCCTAAATGGGCAGGTCTGAATTTCTTTCTTCAACATTATCGGCGTCAATATATTTTGCATGTTCATACACATTTTGGGCCTGGGGTCTTGAATACGGCTTTGCCATTGATTTTATCATTCGACCTTTCATTAAAACCTTTGCAGCATTTTGATTTTGAAGTTCCTGTATTTTCTGACATGATTCAAAGGCCTTGTTTGGATTGCTTTGGTATTCCTCATTAGTAATGAATGGGATGGGGAGGTAATGTCTCAATTACATACAGTAATCTTTGTTACTCCTAGTCCTTTTTGACCCCATCCTATTCATTATATCTCTCCCTTTCGGAATTCAAGACCTTCAGATTTTTGGGGGAGTTTGGTATTTCAAGAGTAACGCTCGGTAAAGTGTACACTCATAGGATAGTTCTGAGGGGGAAGAACGTTATTAGAAGCATTTTCTGCTCTCTTTTCTTTCTCAGGAGGTGGATTCATCTCATTTGTAATGAATAGGATGGGACCAAACATGAGTAGGAGTAATGAAGATTACCAGTAAATATTTGAGACATTTAGATGTATTTTGCATTCTCAAATAGTAAATTTGTCAGAACACAGGAAATTGCACATTCAAAATACCATCAACTGGAGGCAAATGGTAACTAGATGCAAAGTATAAAAGGAGGCCCACAATGCATTGTAAACTTTCACAAGTTTATCCTATCCTGGTGTGAGCAGGATTCAGTTTCCTAGAGCCCAACAGAGGAGGAAAAGAGAAAGGATTTTCAGACAAAAGCAATTTTATTTGAACAAACAGATGAGGAGGCTTCTGCTAGGCAGACGTTTAGCAAAGGGATATTTTCTAGTTCAGTTCATGAATTGCACCCTGATCTGCAGGAGAGCAAATCTCACCCACATTCAGGTTTTGTGTAGCATAGACCTTCTAGCATCAGGAAGCTACCAATGTAAAATTGTGGTTGCAGGAAGCATACCTATTCCAGGGTTTTTAGGAATTACCTATATGCAGTTTTGGCAAGAATTAATTATTTTATTGAATTTCCAGTTAGCTCTGCTGAGTTGGAAGCTGCAAAAATCAATTTCTATAATATAGCTCATTTTCCACAAGTGACTGGATTTGTGGATATTACCCATGGTCTAATATGTCCTGCCTCTGAAACAGATTATATGAAAGGGAGTAGAAAGTGTCACAACTCCTTAGATATTTAAATAGTGTGCAGTGCCACATGTGGGATAACAGACTCAGGGCTTGATTATGAGCTTGGAGGTCCGACTGCTGGACTGCTAATACGGTGATCTGGAGGCTGCCGTCAAGCCAGAGGCCTCCAGACCGCCATCTTTTGATATTCCTGTGGGGCTGCCGGGACAGTCAATGCGTCGGCATTGGCTTCGGCTCTATAAGAGAGCCAAAGCCAATGCCAGCAGCACTGACTGTGCTGCCAGCACAGTTGGAATGTGCACTGTCTGCCGTTGCAGACAGTGTACATTCTGACTGTGCTGACAGGGAGGGGCATGACTTGGGCATGGGCGGTGCAGGGACCTCCCTATCACCCAGTCTCTTCCTTTCCACTGTCCCTTTCATGGCAGCATCCCCGCCATGAAAAGTCCAGCGGAAAGGCAAGTCCAGATCAGCATGGCCATGCTGACATTGCTATCACCATGCTTGAACATGTCTTTCACCACCGCCAACAGGCTAGGATACATAATCCTGGATGTGGCGCAGTCTAGTGGCAGTCCTACCACCAGCATCATAATCTGGCAGTCGGACCACCAAAGTTGCAGTAGTCGGATCGCCACCGCGGGTACGGCAGTATTAGGACCGCCATACTCATAATCAGTCCCTCAGTTGCTTGATACCCAGGGATCACTCATGACTCTTATATTAGCAGGTACCAGGGACTATATGAGCAGCTAAGAAGAGGAGAGCTTGGAGTCAGATTGTTGTTAAATAAGTGTTATTTTAATATACCTTTGGGTTAGGTCATGTGTATTTTCTTAAAAATCTAAAACAAGTATTTTCAGTTTCAGGTGACAATGCATCTGCATTACAACCATCTACTCTGTACTTTAACCCACAAACACCTAGCAAAAGAGATAGAATGCTGCCCACAAACAGATAAGGAACATTAATTTGGGCCTACTGGAAGGCAAATTCTGATGTTTGTGAAAAAAGGGGTGCACCAGAATATGAGCCAGCAATGTGCTGTAAAATCATAGTCACCGGTGCATAGCCATCTTAAAGAGATTTCCACTGACCCCTTCAACCAGTGAATCAGATGAAGATGATGTTGTAAATCCCCCTCAAAAACTGGACATGATGCTGCTAGAGCTGCAGAGGGACATGCTCGCAGTGATGGCGTGACTAATACCTACTTTTAAGTTGCATATCACATACATCATCTCAAAGAATCAGCAAATAATACATAGATACGTAAACAACTTTTTCTATTTATTCACAGATGCAATTGAAGATAAAGAACATTCAATTGTCTATATATCATTCCGGATTTTAAAATATGTTTTTGGTTCTAGAGGAATAAATTATACTTGTTAAACTTAAGAAACAAGGACAAATACGTAAATGTCTATTTGCACCTCTGCCATGCAGTAGCTGGTCTTTTAATAAAATGCTGGGTGGCCCTTCCTCTCTGGCTTCTAGTGCACCTTGATGTTGTTGTTTCACCAAAAGAAATATTGCTCACACTTGATTTTTCTCCATTTTCTCCTATCCATCTTGCTCTCCTAATTCCTACATTAACAGTTTTCATTTTCTCTAAAGTGTTTGTTATTTGAGCTACACTCCTTGCTACATCACCATTGTGGTGGACAAGCTCTACCTGCATGTTTTCAATTTTTTGGATGCATACTTGCAGTGGCTGGAGCCACCCTGTCAACAGACAGTCCAAATATTTGGAGGTGATGCTTCATGAGTCTCCTTAGATGCCTGTTTGCTGCAGAATGGTCAGACATTTGTGTGCGGATATCCTATACATTCAATTACAATTTGGGGAGGCCAAATATAATGGTTGGATTTCCTTTTTATATAGTTTTATCTAAAGTTGCCACGCTAGATATCAAGTTAGAACTGTGCTGTTTCTTCTTGAATTCTTAGCATTGATTGCTCCAAAGCATGGATTTGAGCTGGAGTAGGAAAAATGTTCCCTGTCTACAGCAAATATGGACCTTAGAGTAATCCTTGACAGAAGCCTTTCTCTTTAAAATAAAGGAAAAGATGGTGTAGGAGGAGTCATAGAAGCTGTAGTAGAGAGTCAGCTTTTAGTGGTTCTCTTGCTGTAGGTGTGATGCTTTGGCTGCTGGTGGAATGAAATGTCTGTGCATTGACTAGTGTTGCAGTTTCTGTTATTTGTGCTTTAGTATGACAGCAGGATTCATCAATATCTACTGTTTTTGTTTGGATTGCCTGAGTAGATTTAGCTATCAGATATAAAAAATTAATCTTAATTGTAATGTAACTGTATGCAGTGAACAAAACATTTTATTAAATGGTGCCACTTAAAGTATGTGTTACCTTTAGAAGAGTAATACGCTAACCATTTTTGTGTTTATGCAAATACATTATTGGTAGACAATTAAGGTTTTAAATAAAAAAACTAGACAGTTTAAATACAAGCTTGGGCATGAGACTTCTGGAGTGCATTACCCATCATGAATTTGAAAAGTCTATGTGAAGACCTGATATGGATTACTTTACAGCATTAACTAGTACATTTTTAAAAAATCTATCTTTACAGCATGGGCAATATTATAATAATCCTGTGAACACATCTATGTTACTATATCTATGGTCTGACTTGACAGTGCAGCTCTTGCCAGACAATTATGTGAGAATCACTAGAGAGGGGCATTGACTCCACCCTTATGTTGGTAGGTAGGAGTATGTTTTGTTTGGACAGATGTTGTGTGCTTTCATACACAGGTGCTGCCCTCCACACAGCTGTGATTGCTTTGTTTAGCTATCCAGCTGTCCAACTGCCTGAAACCTGAGCTTTCAGGGGTACACAAATGGCAATGTAATAAGACACCCACAGGATATGGCAGCATAGATTTGGAAATTTTAGGCCACACAATTGTATTTATTGGGGCATTTATATGGGACAGTGCATAAAATGTAACTTGTTTTAATCTTTAATGTTCTCTTTGAGATAGATCGGCGAGCTTCTCCTCCCATATACCATTCCGGTGTCCTGTTGACCACAAGTCATCATCAAAGACCCATATACTTGATATCTTGCCTCTTTTTCCACATGCCTTCATTATGTGTGGGCAGATGTGGAATTTGAGGGTTAATATTTATGTGGTTTACATAAGAGTACATTGTGGTTTAATTTTGGCCCTGTGTGCATAAACTGGTAAATCTCCTTTGGGAAGGCTAGTTATATCCAGCCTGACACTTCTCCTTCACAGCCCAGCCTCCCCAGAGCATACATGCTCTACAGGTAGAATTGTGGCAGGTCACTAGTCATTTGCTTTGCTCTAAGTAGAATGTCATAATGTTACTCACAATAGCATCAGACAGCAATCCGGTGTCTTAAATATCCTTTACAAAGATATTCTGCCATTAGGTGTACATTTTTTATTATTGACTCCAATTGGGTGATATTTTGGTAAACAATACTTAGGACTCAATATTTCTGTCCTACAATATTTGCTTACAGTGTTCTGGCACATGGAGAATTTGATTTGATCTACAAATGACAAGGATTCAGTTTTTTCCTGTGACACCTGACTTTGTAGCAGAGGAAAACTATACAATGACAATGAGATGCATGCTTGCCATCAAAGGAGGACAAGCAGGGCTAGTTTTAGTCCTGGTGGCACCTGGTGCGACAATATTTTTCAGTGCCTCTACCATACAATGATTGACTTCTCCACATATTCCCTCACTACCACCACCCAAGATTGTCCCTCATCTCTCCACATCATCCATCCACCATAGCCCCTCTCACAAATGCATTTAATTTGTTGTTATAGCGCTAATCATCTACTATAAAGAGACAGTGAACCACACGTGTAAATTCGTCATTATGAAATGTTACAAAAGACAATGAGGACCACAAGGTGTAGAAATTATGTAATCCATACTAGTAGGCAGTATGTTTTTGAGAATGTTTAGTCTGAAGAAGCACAAACTTAGGCTTTAAAACATACCATAGTAGTTGGGGTTGGCTTCACTATTAAGAATGCATTTCTATGTAAGACAACACATTTTAGCAACTTAGGATAATAAAAGAGTTTGGAAAGAACATAGGGCCTGATTCTGACCCTGGCGGCCGGTGACCGCCAGGGTCACCGGCCACGGGAGCACCGCCGACAGACCGGCGGTGCCCCGAAGGGCATTCTGACCGCGGCGGTTCAGCCGCGGTCAGAAAGGGTAAACCGGCGGTCACCCGCCGGTTTACCGCTGCCCTTCTGAATCCTCCATGGCGGCGGAGCGCGCTCCGCCGCCATGGGGATTCAGACACCCCCTACCGCCATCCTGTTCATGGCGGGAAACCCGCCATGAACAGGATGGCGGTAGGGGGTGCCGCGGGGCCCCTGGGGGCCCCTGCAGTGCCCATGCCAATGGCATGGGCACTGCAGGGGCCCCCGTAAGAGGGCACCGCAAAGTATTTCAGTGTCTGCTATGCAGACACTGAAATACGCGACGGGTGCCACTGCACCCGTCGCACCTTCCCACTACGCCGGCTCAATTCTGAGCCGGCGTCCTCGTGGGAAGGTTGATTTGCCCTGGGCTGGCGGGCGGCCTTTTGGCGGCCGCCCGCCAGCCCAGGGCAAATCTCAGAATCACCGCAGCGGTCTTTCGACCGCGGTGCGGTGTTCTGACGGGGTTACTTTGGCGGGCGGCCTCTGCCGCCCGCCAAAGTAAGAATGACCCCCATAATGTTCTAACCTATACCATGCAGTTCAGTTTGCATGCAGTTCTTGGATGTTTGATGTTTAAGTTCATAGGTCACTGTGCTCTATTAGGATTGTAGCTTATAAAATGCAATTAGCAAAAGGATCTCTGTGACAAAACCAGGAACCCTCCCCCGAGCTATCCGAATAAATACAGTTCTATGATATGCATAGTATACATTCTTTGCAGTAGGCATATTAACCCTCTGCATTACTTTATGCTGAGTCAAAAGTGCCATTAGACATACATCATCTCTTTCCAGCTGGAACATTAATCACCAGAGTTATCTTGAGATTTTTATTGTTGTCTGAAATCTGCTGGACACACAAGAAACTGTGAAGCAGGTACATCTAAGTGATAAGTTATTTTCTAACACAGCGTCCCCGAACTCAGCACCCCCAAACTCAGCACCATGTGTGGCTGCACTGGTTGCAGCACCATTAATTTGGCACTTATGACAATATTTGGTACATCGTCTGCACTATGAGAAAACTTCTACATCAAAAAAGGAAACAATATTTCAGTAAGACCATAGACCTGCTTAGATTGTACTTTCCATCCTGGCTGGATACACTGCAAGAATCCTACATGAAACTGCTGCAGTGACTTCGGGAGACAAATATAGCTTATCTGCCTGCGATAAGAGCTAGACTGTGCCTGTCATGAAAAGGAAACTTTATCTTAATAATACCTGTGCAATGCTCAGCTGACTAAAGCGTGTGTGTGGAAGAAGTTCTAGTTGGTCTAGGCCACTAAGTAGATCAGCTGGTCAGTAGGAGAAAATAAATAACTTTAATATGAAATGTCACCTGACTTTGACAAGCAGAGAAACCTCCTCCATCCATGCACTATCCTGTAACTGAAAGGGGCTATATAGAGGGCAGTGGGATAAACACTAAGGTGCAAACATGAGTTGTTACAATTCACACACACAATAGAGCACAGGAAATCACATGTGATTTGGTTTTGCAAAACCCTAATAGACAGGACCAAAACTAATCTAAATAACCCAAAACAAAATGGGAAATAAACTTGAGTAAGGACCTTGATGACAGAGAATGGGGTGAATACTAGAATATATACACACAATATATAGAAATGATTGCTTTACATATACATAATTTATTTCCGTGCTTTGCAATGATGTAACTCCTAAAAACTGCATAAGATATCTTAGATAATCCGTTTGACATGCTCTAGATGCTTACAGACACTGGGTTTTAGTGTATGGTATTGAGCAGTGGCAAACTTAGACAATGTTCAGAGGGCTTAATGGAACAGTTTGAGGCCTTAACAAGAAGAGCTAATCTGTACACACATGGAGGCTGCCTACTAGGCCACTACAGGCGACCCAATGCTAAAAAAGCGGGTAATATATTTATAAACCTTACAGTTCCACTTAGCAAATGATTGTTGGCTACAGCCTGGAAATCTCCCACAGCCCTACCTCTGACCCATTGTAAGCAAGGGGTACATGTTAGACTTGACATCACTGGCATGGTCTCCCCTAACTTTTTACTTCTACTTCCCAGGTTGTTTCTGTGTGCTGGACTCTGTCATTGCTGTTTTGTTTGCTCAGGGCACTTTACCACTGCTGACCAGTGCAAAAGTGTAAGTGTTCCCTGTATACATTGTATGTGTACATTGGCTTATCCATGATTGGCATATTTGATTTACTACTAAGGCCCTAGTATAGTGCAGTAGATGTGCCCAGGGCCTGTAAATCAAATGTTACTAGTGGGCCTGCAGCACTGATTGTGCCACCCACATTAGTAGCCCTGTAATCATGTCTCAGACCTGCCACTGCAGTGTCTGTGTGTGCAGTTTTAAACTGCCAATTTGACTTAGCAATTTGTACCAATGTGACAGGGCTAAACCATCCTTTTCTTACATGTCAGACACCCCTAGGCCCTCGGTAGCCCCATGGTCAGGGTGCAGTATATGTTAAAGATGGGACATGTTGTCGCGACGGGCCACTCACCTGAAAAGCAGGATGTCTGCAGGGCTGATGGTAGCCCCAGAGTCAAGCAATATGGGAATCACCTTACGAACCTGAGGGGACAACACTAACGTCACAACAAGAGTTAGATGTTGAGGTACTGGACTGGTGGTATTAGCCAGAAGATGTGAGACCATATTGAACGAAGCGCTTGATAAAATGGTCTCAGAAGTTATTGAGCCAGTTAGTTTCCGGCCTGGTCAGGAAGAGAGAATTCAGGCCCTGTTACCGCTCCGATGGCTTTCTTTGGAGCAGTAAGCTTTTAGGACATTCCCAAGCAAAATGCCCTGCCTTACCGCAATATAAACACAGTTTAAATTTGTTCCTACGTTCTTTCTCTTCCTTAGATAGTGGGCCCGGCACACTGTCAATTTGCATGGGCTCAGGTGTATCATGAGTGAAAATGATGAACTCCATTTTCTCAGTTTTGAGCACCACTAAGCGTGTGTCACCCCGGAATATTTCTCCCTTACATTCACTCAAGCGGTGATCCATTCGTACCACCAGGTGAATGAACTCGGAACACTCCCTAGGAGGTTCCACAATTTGGGCTAGAACATCCTTGAGATTGTCCCGAAGGCCATGATAGAAGAGGGAGGTCCTCTTCTCCTCGGGCCACTCAGTCTCTGCCACCAACCGACTGACAGTAGATCCTTGTTTCCCTGGTGCAAATGCAGCAACTCATTGTCACTGGCTTGCACGAAGAGGTGTTTGGCAAACAGTTTCGGCAAAGCTTCATTGAACTGATTGAAATCATACAGTACAGGGTAATTGCGCTCCACCAGCGGAATAGACCAATTAGCTGCATTGCCTCCCAAATAAGAGATAATAAAAGCTACCTTTGCAGCATCGTTGGGGAATACAGCTGCCAACACAGAAACTGTAGCTGGCACTGATTAAGAAAAATGTTGAACTTGGCACTATCTCCAAAAAACCTTTCTGGGAGAGATAAGGGCACAAGGGTTGGTGTTGTGACCATTACCTGCATGGGTTGTGTGGTGGAAATCGTTGGGCCTGAATCGGGTCTAGGAACATGATTAGACAGGTCAAACTGAGGGGCCTGTAGTACTGGAGATCTTTGTTTTAGTTTGATTCCTCCCCAGAGGGTGTTTTGTGGTTTATTCCACTGTTGTTTTGTGTGCAACTCCAGGTTCTCTTGCTTTAAGGAAAGAACATCCTTCTGTAATCCTGCTATGGCCCTAGTTAAATCTAATAAAGATGGAGCATCCTGATCAGCTGGTAAAGCATGTGCTAAACCTTTGAAAGTACCCATTGAGGAATCCATCTCACAGGCAGCCCTGTATGTTGTGGCTTGTCTTTATGTCGAGACAGGATATTCACCTGAAAAACTAGGTGCTCTGCAGGGGCGATGGTATGCCCCTGACATCTTTGAACACCCCTCAGCACTTTCTGGTGGACACAGAAACCCCAACAGGTGTCCCAAAAAGAAAGGGGGAGTGAAAGAGAAAGAGACAAAACACTGTCACGTCTTGCCGGTCCAGCCAGGCACCCTGCATCTTCGGGGGCAGGTCGTTGTTGACAGAGTGATAGTAGAGTTAGTGCACTCAACTTCCTTGAAATTGAATCTCTCTTTCTGATATGGGCACAGGAGCGGTAGAAGAGCACTTTTTTGGATATTAATAACTGTTGGCACAATTACTAACACTGCATTACCAAAATCCCAAACTGAGTACCATAACAATAAGTACTGTGACACTAGGGCTGGCTTCACAGAGATTCACTGTTGCACACTACAATTAGAACTGTGGTTGCCCTTATCATGCACAAGAAGGACAAACAAGGGCATTCATTATATTATGTATAACTTTCCTCCATGCATAGGGTTAAACTAAAAGGAACACAAACAATACAAGAAAAACAAATGTCCACTCTGGCTCTATACAGTTAGGGTTGCAGTTTGGTTTGGTTTCACTGTGTGTGTGAAAAACCCTTCAAAAGCAAATTCCTCAAACCTGAAACACAGGCATGATTGACACAATTTAAATCCAAGCGTTATGCTGTTAGAGAAAGAAAAGTCATATAAATGCTCTTTTAAAATTGCACTGTCACTTTTTGTAGTACTTGAGCTCAAGCAGATTTCCTGAAGCACATTTAGGCCAGTAACTACAATAATAATGTAAAATGTTCAGAAATGCATTTGTCTCTTCAAGATAAGCACTATGCCAAAATACAAGGTCTAAAATACACCAGCTGTTCTAGGAAAGCGTGGCGCACAAAGAACAAACTCCCTGGAGAATACTAGTCACTTAGCTGCAGTCTTTTCCGAAGTGCTGGAGGAATGCCTGGTGTCAGCAGGTACAGGAACGAAGAAAAGAATTGCCTCAAAAGTCTTGAAAATGAGGATGACAGCAGGGGCTGGACTGCTAAATCAGATGCTGAGATCAGGATGCAAAACAAAGCCAAGCAGGGAGGCGTGCTTCACTCTGCTATTTATAACCAATCAGGAAACAAGTTGAGTTTCCACATGTGGATGAGTCACCACACCCAATTAGAAGCACATATCTAAAGCACACCCAATTAGAAGCACATGTCTACACCTGCTCACATTAGCAAACAAGCATTGGTAAAACATGCATTGATAAAACCAATTGTGTAACACAGCACATTATGTTGAAGGTGTAACCAAGAACAGAGATATTATTTAACCCTAATCCCTGGGGATGCAGACAGATAATGCAGAAGGAACCTTGGAGATTCCTGACACATGTACTTATGTGTTTTACATGTCCTAACAGTGAAATACTGCCAAATTCGTTTTTCACTGTTGCAAGGCGTATCTCTAAATACTATTAAATCGCAGATTCCCTTTGGGAGCAGATAGACATGTGGAGTTTGGGGTCTCTGAACACTCAATTTAAAAATACATCTTTTAGTGAAGTTGGTTTTTAGACTGTGTGTTTGAAAATGCCACTTTTAAAAAGTAGGCATTTTCTTGCTTAAGCCATTCTCTGACTCTGCTTGCTTGTAGACTTCCTGTCTGGGCAGTTTGACAGTTGGACTGTTTGCACCTCTTCTCTAGACAGTGACACAAAGGGAGCAGGGGTGTAGCCTGCATACCCTGATGAGCTATCTGGGCTGAGGGGAGGAGAGGAGTGGTCACTTACACCTGAAGGGGCTGTGTCTGCCCTCACACAATGCAGGTGTGTGTCTGGGGCCTGGCCTGGACAAGGCAGGATTTTTAAAACAACAGAGACTTCTCTTTGAAGTAGGCCTACTTCAAAGGCAGAAAGGGGTATAAGAAGAGCACTCAAAATCCCTGAAAATCACATTACTTATGGAACCAAGAGGAACCTCTGCCAAGGAGAAGAGCTGGAGAAGCTGGAGGAGGAGTATTGCCCCTTTGCCTGTGACTGTGCTTTGCTGGGTTGGCCCAAAGTAGCTGTTTCTGCGTGAGAAAGGACAGAAGCTGAATTTTGTGTGACTTCCCACTTGTGAAGAATCTCCAAGGGATTGAACTGAGCTTGCCTCCTGTTGTTGATGTCTCAGGGACAACAAAGACTTCTCTCTGCTAGCACCTGGGCTTTCTGCTGAGAGTCCTGCCTGCCAAGTGGTGCCCTAAAATTTCTCTGGG